>NC_092524.1:32402500-32752500 GCF_037038585.1 Patagioenas fasciata
GATGTTTTAAGGAACTCAGGTTGAGCATCGTTGAGCTACATAATACATAAGATTATTTTCTGACTCTGTGAAAATGTCCTGTGCTGCACTGAGTGACATGGTCCTAGTCTTTCTTTTTATGCTGAGAAGGATTCAGTGTGTAACTGTTTAGTGCATGTTATGCAAAAACAACTATGAAAGAATCTCTGAAGGGTTTTTCTCTTCTAAGTCTCAACAAAGATGATGGGATTTTTTTAGTATTCAGTGCATATCATTTGCAGTTCTCTTTGGGGAAAGAAGGGAGAGTGTATGTTTGGAAAGGGGCTAATCATTCTGTTGTGCATGTGACAGAGCAAACAAGGTTGCTGTCAAATAGCAGAAGTTCCTAAGCTAACCACAATGGAGAACCCCCAGTTGAGGGCAGAGGAGATATTTTACTTGCCTGCTTTGTGCTCAGTAGCAACTACACCAAGATGAATCATCTGTGTGTGATGGTCCTCAGGAGCAGAAGACTTCCATACCCTCCTTATGCTGGGACCATTTTGCAGATCCTTCAATTTTCATCCCTCCTCAACTCCTGTCCCTTTCATTGCCTTGGAGCTGTTTGGCTTCTCCTGCTGAATGTCAAGTGCTTTGGACCTTCAGGCATAATGGGTGGGGGCTAAGACTTGGATCTACCCCTGAGACAGACTGGAGCCAGAAAGGATGGGTTGTTTTAAATTGTGTGGTGAAGAGCCTTTTTTTCCCTCCCTGCTGGGGAAGTTTGTTGTGCCAAATGCCTGGAATGTGGTTTTTCTCCTCTTCCTCCCCCTTCAAAACAGAAAGAGAAAAGTTTACACCATGAATTGTGTTAAATGGAGAACATAAATCCGAGCTGTATTGCAGCATTGCCAGGCCTGGGTTCCTATTGAAGCTGAATGAGGCAAGAGCAGCTTTCTCTTGCCCTCCTCTCTTATGGTCTCCCCACATCAAACTCTTTCTTGTGGTACAGTCCTGTTCAGATGGGAGTATGGAAATGCCAGGAGAGAGTGTGCCTTGGTCCAAAGTTCTCACAGGTCTGAAAGCAATTTGTGACTCCTTTACAATAATTCAGCCAGAACGAGGCAGCCTCCCAGGCCAAAGTTAGTTGTGTTGCCGGTGCAGGAGAAAGAGAGACAGATTCCTCTGGGTACCTGTCAGAAGTGGCTGCAAGCCCATTTGAGGCAAATCCACTCTGCAATAGAGATTTGGTGGCCCCTGTGCCCTGGCCATGCATGTCCGGACTGATGTCAGGGTCCAATGTAGCATGTTATATGACTTTTTACTCCTTGCATCAGGCCTGATACTTTCTCAGAACTTCATGATGAAGTATTTCCTTATGATTACTGACTGGCTGAAGAAATGTCTTATTACATCCAGAACTGAAAATTAGAGTCCTTCTCCCTGTCCCAGCCATGGAAGTGGGAATAAATCGGTGCCTGTCAGCTTTTACAGGAGATAATGGAGTACCTTACACAGAAAGCCAACCTAGGAGGGCCTTGATCAGAGCATGAATGGGAGTATAATACTCCACTGAGTGCGATAACGTAAACTTTAGCAGAGATGGATGAGTTCATCTGAAATGGCTCTGGAGTGAATGCCAAAAGCAAAAGCTTCTCTTTGGCACTGGTATTTCAAGAAAAGCAATTCACACAGTGGAAGAAAGGTAGATTGGGAGGGTAACAAGAAAAGAGCTTAAATAGAGGGCCCTGCTAGCCCCAAAATTTATTAAAACCAATACTGACTGGCTCTGAAGTCTGCTGCAATAAAATAATTAAACTTACTCTCATGGTGGTTGCAAGACCTGCATTCGTCCTTCAGTTCTAGATAATATAACATTACTACAGGAGGTATTTTAACCTGCTGGTAGTATTTTACTGCTTTTGCCTGCAAGCTCATCAATGTTTGTGTAGCATTAAGCATTAAAACTCTTATTTTTATCAACTTCACCAGCCCTTGCTGATGCAGCACTGGAAGTCTGGGAAGAACCGCTTGCTTTTGCTGTGAGAGATGGGATGAAAGGTTAGAGGGGGTGGATGGCGATCGCATGAGCAATGCAGGTCAGGTTACTGGTGGATTCCTCTTGCAAGATAAGTGAGAGCCCTCTGAAAGGTAATTATTGGAAAGCATAAATTCCTGAGATAACCTGTCCAAGAAGAAATACTGACAGGAGCAGAGGCCATGTGTTAAAGGCTAGCCATTACTCCAGGGCAATGGGCTAACCTCTTTCTCTGTTTTTTTCTGTAACCTCTCCTTGCTCTGACAGCTTACTCCCTCAGTTACTTCAGTTACTTGTCAATTTTTTCTGATCCTGTGTATAGACCACTGTGATACTCATCTCCATTCTGTACTAATTGAGGTCCAGACAAGTGGAAACTCAGTATGGAGTTTAGTTCCATGTCCACATTCTTGTTTAGTCCTTGTCTTTGCTTGTCACTGTCACTGCAGTGTTCAGGTAGCTTTTAGAGCATAAAAAGGTTGTTCTTGTATTTCTTTAACTGTTTTATTTGTATAGAAGAGCTTCAGCTAGCTTTCAGGGATGGCACTGAGTCAGCTTTGGTTCTGAATGAAGAGAATTGTGGGATTGCAGTTTGGGAAGGATGTGTTGAAGATTGGGAAACATTTCAGAAGAAAAGATGGAGTAAAACTGGGAAATAAGAAAAGCGCCTTCTCTTTCTCTATGGCTTCATTATGCAAACTCTGTGTCTCATCTGTAATGTAGAGATAATGATATCTACCCAGCTCCTGTTTCCACTGGTTGATTGATTAATGACTCTTTCATGATCCCTAGATTACACTTTTGGGACCTACTGCTTTAACTACTGCAGTGTGTTACATCCCAGAAAGAAAATGGAAGTAATGTGTTAGCTCTGGCTAGTTCCAGCTAGAAAAACATGATAAACTGACCTGAGCAGGCTTACCCATGTGTACCTGCTTCTAAGACCTCATTCTAAAAGTGCACAGCAGCATGTGCTGTCTGTTTAGCTGCCATTTCTGTCCAGCAAAACATTCAAGTGTCTGCCTAACTTTGAATTGAAGAGGACCTGCACACTCAATGAGGTGCTTTGCTGAACTGGGACCTGATGCTTGGTCACAGGCAGGGTTTCATCGCGAGCCTTTGAAGACCTCAGTGAACACACAGGACCGAGAAGGATCTGAGGTCTGCCCTAGCATAATTTGGGTATGTGTTAAACAACTGGAGTCTTTAAGAATAGTGAAACTTGCCAAAATAACAAGTTATTTGAGCAGAAGAGAGGATCTTTATTGTGCGGTGATAATTGCAGCAACACACTTCTGCAAGCTTTGCTAATTGGTAAGTGAATTACAAGGCTTTTCTATTTGCTTTTGCTGTTCTACAGTAATAACCACCTCAATCTGATACTTGAGTTAAGGTGGTGCTGAGAACAGGAGGCAAGCCAGAAGAAAAACACATGCAGGAAAAGTTGGTGTATAGTGGAACCACCATCAGACATATGAGTTTCTGAAAGCTAGTTGTGGCAAGTGCTTTTTCTTGACTTTTTCAAACAATTCCTCTTATATGCTGCATAAGTATCTATAGAAACAACAGCACAGGTGTTTGAAACATCACTCCTCAGAGTTAAAGAAATGTGTGTATTTGCAAGTTAAAGAAATGTGTGTATTTGCAATGATGTTTTTCTCTGCTCCCATGATATGTGCTCCTGTGTGTAGACCTTTGAGATAGTTCAAGTGTGCTCTCAATACAGGGCACCCTTTATGCTGAGGGAACTGTGAGATGATGTATTGGAAGACACAGTGCATCTGTTTCACCTCTTACTTCTAACTTCTGCTGTTCCTTTTTGAGGCGTAATAACGATACTTCAGCAGAGGAATGCCCGTAATCTGCCCTACTTCCATTTGCGGGCAGAAGGAGGGGAAGGAGGTGAAAAAAGGAAATCTAATTCACAGTCCTCTTGGGAATTCCCCTATGTAGCATGAGTCAAGTATATCCCTGCTGTATGCCTGCTGAGGTCTGTAGGTTTATGCAAGTATCAGAATGATTGTTCCCGTGTGTTGAAGAGAAATAAGAAGTCAAAGAAACATAACCTAGACTATCCAGGTTTAAGATGCTTTTGTAGAGAACAGAAAACATGATTTCCCATTGTAAGTGTTTAGTGTGATTAATAATTATTGACAAGGTAGAGTAGATTTTTGTGTTTTCTTACGTATGTATTCTATTTGTCATACATATTGTGACTGGGGAACTGAAAGGGCTACCCATTCAAGATTAGTAACTTTATCTTTAAAGTATTGGCTATAGCTGATATTTTTTTTTTCCAAGGCTGACCTCGGAGGCAAAGTGAACTCTAATAATTATGTGGTTTTATTCTAGATCTATATAAATCTCTGCTTTGCTACTTGTGTGATCATTTCATCTGAGCAAAATGGATTGTTTCCTGTAGTGGGATTTCCTTTGCAGCAGGAGATACATGGTTCATACAAAAGAGGCAAGTCAGCAGAAAAATGTGAGCTCACTAACTCTTTCTAGTAAGAAGACAGGAAGTACCTAAAATATTAATGTAATTACAATGTGGTGGGGAACATTGCCTGCCATTTAGGCACATTTCTACTACTCTTCTACTTGCATTTTTATTTCAATCTCTTCTAAATTCTGCCATCTGTATTGAACGGAACTGTCCATTTGTCTACTAAATAACTGCAGGAGGTACAGGGGAAATCCCAGCCTAGGAACTTCCATGAGGGCTAAGAGAGGTCATTCAGAGCAGGATGGTGCTGTAGGGCTTGGATGGTTTGGACTCTGCAAAACCCACATGCTCTTTCCTGGCATCTCCCCACCTGCTGAGATCTGATGCAGATACATGGCTTCATGAAAGATGACATACATAGAGACACACCAAAAGGAATGCTCTTGTCAGCTTAGCTGATGTCATTTGAGCCAACGATGTAACTGTGGTGGTAGGGAAAAACTCCTCCCATTTGTATTTGCTGTGTCTGCCAGGTGGGCTGTGCTGACTGAGTGACAGATGTCACCACTGATGGTGTGGACAGGCAAACAAACAAACAAGTGTGCTGCTTGACTGACGCAGGCTGGCTGTAGTGCTGGAGACTACCTCTGGAGGTAAAAGTGGTGTGTGATCTGGACCTCAGCTCCTCCGGGCAATGACAGACCAAGTGGCCTCAGCTGAGCTAGCTCAGGGAGACAAACAGCAAAGAGCAGGAGGGTAGAAAGGGATGGGTGATACTTTTAGCCAGCACAGTTAGAGCTGGGAGACAATGTCTGGTTATGATCTGAGCATCTCTTAGTATAGACAGTGCCTAAAGTAGCGCACACAATTCATTAGGGAGGTGTGCAGTGTTACTCGTGTCCTGCAGAGGAACTGTGAAAATTACAAAGCAAGTCCTGGGAGAGTCATTTGTAGAACCCTGGTTTGCTGGCTTCCCAGTGCCAGCTCAGGCGGTAGGGTATATTTTTTTACTAACCTACCTTTCTCCTGGTTGTAGGAATGCAAAAGATGAGTCCACTGTGGGAAATCAAGACTGAGGGAGTTGAATGTGCAGATTTTGTCTTTGACTACGTCTGACCCCTAAGGCTATGATTGCACTAAGCTGAACAGACTTCTGGTGACCCCAAGCCCCAGCAGCTTCAGACGCTTTTTAAAAAATACATATTAAAAAATAGATTGGATGTTGTCATGTCCAATCTAATATTGTTGCTGAAGTTTTCATTAGTTCATTTCTTTAGTAATTGGAGAGAATTTTTGACCTTTTGGGGGAGGTTAGGACCAAGCTGAATTCTGGCAGCTGTCTTCAGATACAAAAGAGGTCTAGGTTATTACCTTTTGTATCTGTTGTTCATTTAATTGGCTGATGCTGCATCTCTTTAAAACAGAAACCATGACCTGAGAAAGAGTAGATGCTCTGAGATATCCCCAAGGAGTCTGCCTCTGAGATTAACCTAATTGGTCACTGTGCTGAGTCTAATAGAGATTGTATGCAATGTCTGTCTATGGAAACACCTTAGGCAGCCTGGTATGTGGCATGGAAACTGCTACTGTTATCTTTTCATGGATATGGAGAAAAAGAGTAGTGGACAAGTTACCACAATCACCATGGTTGTTAACAGTCCAGGATACTTGAATGGGACTGAGAAATTAATCTTCTGAAATACCTCATCTAAGCAGACATCGTCTTCTACCATACACAAATACCTGTTGTATCTAACCAATAACTCTGCATGTTAACTGCTGAGTAAGATGGACATTGTGATCCCAGCTTTTTGGCTTTGAGAGCTGGGAATGTTGCTACCGGCCTTGTGCGGGGCCATGCACAGCTGCAGGAGGAGGAACTTATGCAGCTCTGGTCCTTCTTCCTGCGCAAAGATGGCAGCAGCTCTTGACCCTGAAAGCCAGATCTGACCTGTCAGCAGAACACCCTGGTGTACCACTCTTTTCTTGGCAGTATTAACTTCTGCTGCTGTTTCTTTTCTTTAAATGGAAATGTTGGCAGAGCTCTCATACTTTCACAAGACTTGTGAGGATGAGGCTAATCAGATCAGTTTTCCCCAAATTGTAAGCTATGCCTACCTTTTGTCATTTTTCTTCAGAGACAGATTTTTTGCATGAGATGATACCTATAGTTTCACATAGGATTAAATTACAGTTTAAGACTGTTTCCAGAGTAATGAATTTAGCTCACTCTATGAGGCTGGGTTCTCTGTTATGATTCAGCACCATACTGTGATTCAAGCAGTGAGAAGCCTGTCAATTCTGGCCACAAATAGCCAGTAGGGATTTCCAACCCAACAGGGGAATTCTTGCTGATAAATATCTGGCAAAAGGGGATTCCTTTGCCCTTCTGCACACAGGGGATATGCTTGTGCTAGGTGCTCATAGAAGGAAGCTGGAAAATCTCACGTTGCTTTTTCACTGATCTAGGATTCAGCCTGGACTCGTAGCTCAGGACACCTCCTTGACTGCTGTTAATGTCTGGACTGTGCCAGTGCTGACTCAGGAACTTGTCATCAGCTCTCTCATGGTTCCTAATCTCTCACACCACATACAGTCTATGCACCTGGCACAGTGCTTCCGAGCAAGTGCTTGAAATCTTGTCTTTTTTGACCTGGCTGTATGGGTTCTTCCAATGAAAGGTTTTAACTCACTTTGCAAGCCTTTCCTTTCATTTGCACTTCAATCACTGCTGCTCCAGCAACACTGTCTCTGCTTGCAGCTGTATACTGCTTTGTGGTCTGATTTGTGTGCTCTGGCTAATACTGAAACAGTTCTGCTGGCCGTTTTTTTTCTCTGATTCCCATGCTGGGGAAAGTTATCCAGACTTCTTTTTGTCCATCAGGTGAAATTATGCAATGTGTGTGGAAATGAAATAGATGTCTCAAGGACTCTGGCTCTTGGAGAGTCTAGGACAGACATGTGTTTGTAGTTCTTTACACAGCTGCCAAGTTTATGTTAAAAAACTGAAAGCCCAGAAAGTTTGAGTCATTCTGTAGCCCATCTGGAAATCCTGTTTTGCTTTTGCTCCCGTTCACACCCTTTCCATCACTGGAAGATGTTGGGCAGGGACAGACACAACTGACCCTTATAAGAAAACTGATTCTGCACATTCCTGCACTTTCTGGCTTGCCCTTGGAGTTTGTGGCGGGATTTTGAGCAATCCATTAAGCTTCACCTAACGTCAGGAAAGCCGTTCTGTATTTCTGTTGAGTCTCAGTATCCTACCTCTCTGCAGTTGCAGAAGGTGCATGATTTAGCATTTAGGAGCTGCCTATAGACTGGAAGTTCCAGAGAGTACAGCCAAAGGAGGGGCCCAGCCAGTCCTTCGTTGTTTAGGGCTTAATAGTGGTCTGATACTCTTGAACATGTCATATTTCCTTTTGCTTCAATCTTTTGATGAATGTTGTGTTAGCATCCTGCAATGTAGCGTGAGGAAGAACAGAGCAGAATACTTTATCCCTTCTGGGAAGATGCTCTGTAGCTGGGGGTCTGCTGTCCAAAGGGGCTGCAGAAGTCCGGTGATGCTGGGCTCTGTTAAGCACAGGCTTCCAGTTGCATCTGCTGTTCTGAGTCTAGAAAGGAGAAGCAGCTGTTCAAGCCCACTGTGCCCTTTTTGAAAACCAGTGGTGCTTCAGAGTGCATGAAGAAAAGAGATGAGGACAGGCTGGGGACCACTGATCTCTTTGGCTTGTTTTGTGATAGGGTAGGTACCACACTTTGCAACTGGCTCTGTCTTGGTTGCTTATCTAGTCTAAGGTAGAGACTCATAGTAGGCCAGCCCAGATGTTAAAAACCCACATGAGCACGGCCAGAGCACTGCGTGAAAAGAGAATTATGCTGACTGGAGGGGGAGGGGCAGGGGAAGGCCCTTTTGATGATTGTCTATTAGATTGCCCACATTAGTGTCTATCCTTGAATCATAAACCATGTTAGCTCGTAGATGGTGATGTTTCCCGCTTCCAGCCAGCCTCACTACTATCTCTGCCTTCAGCCTCTACCAGCCATGCTACCCTTGCTTTCAACACTCAGAGATTTGGGAGAGTGCCATCTCTATGAGGGGGGAAAGATACATAAAGCTGCATATCATCAGCCTAATAGCTGGCATTGCTGCCCATATACTTCATCATATTCCCCGGAGGTTTTGCATAGATATTAAATAGAAGTGGTGGAAGAATTGAGCCCTGTGGCATTCTTCGTGTCAAGGCTCATGGAGAGGAGGAGCAACCGCCTGTCAGGGGCCCCTGGGATCTGCTGGAAAGGAACAAGTGTAGCCAGCTCGGTGCAGTTCTCTCAGCACTTGCCAAGACACGCTGTGGGTCAAGCTGTACCTCTTGATCTGCAGTGGCACAGGCAGCTGATGCTCAGGTAGCATCTGCATGATTTCTTAGTCTCTGTCCATCTTTGTGAGAAGGCCTGAAACCCCACTGGTGCTCTGTTTCCAGGCTCATTCATGAGCGTCTCCAAAAGGAGACTGCGGCATATCTTCTGAAGCCACGTTGCATCATTTATTTCCCACCACTTCTCAGATCTTACCCAGTTTGAAACTGGATGGAAGTGCTGCTGAAGAACAATTTCTGATTTTAAATATCTTTTTCAGGCGCCCTCAGTGTTCCTCACAGTACCAAATTATCTAAAACATAAGACTAGAGGTTAAAAATATAGTAAATGAAAACTCCATGGTCTTGAGGAGAGCAAGACCCACATTTTTGATCATGGCTGGGGATCATTGCAAACTTCAGAAGGAAAGGTCTGTTACTTTCTGTTACATGATTAGTAATTTCTTTCTGTGCTATCAGCTTTTTACTTGCCTAGTCATGTAGTGAGCACAGTTTTAGAGGGAAATGACGAGAAAGGGGCCTGGCCTCAGGAACTGAAGATAATCTGGATTCATAGTCAGAGGATCTGGTGGAAATTTCAGAGCAGCACTTAAGGAGGACTGGTTCTTCATTATACCAGTTTTCCAGGGGAAATGTGGGCCTGTAATCATGGTTGAGCTTGGCTGGTTATATGTCTTCAGTGAGTGCTCTCCTTCTCCGGATCCTAACCTAAAATGTGGTGGGCATTGCAGGAGGGGTGAGCTAGATTCTGCTCATTTTGTAGCTTTTGTAAAAGGTGTAGTGCACTTGAATCTCTGGGACTTTGCAGGATGGGCTGAAAAGTCATGATGGAGAGCTGCTCTGCTGCTTTCAGGACCCCTCAGGACCCTTTGTCAGCAGAGAAACAAGCATCCTGAAGCAGCTGGAGTGAAGAACCAGGCTCTTGGTCCTTGTTGCTAACTTACGGGCTTATAAGTCAGGCCAGTTCTTGGGGTTTGTTGTTGTTGTTTTGTTTGGTTTGGGTTTTTATTTCTTTGTTTTGTTTGTTGTTTGTTTGTTTGTTTTGTTTAAGGTGTGCCTAGACAGAGGAGTCATGGAACTAGGTACTGTACCAAAAAGTAGTAAGGCAGGGTCTGCTCAGAAATCCTATGGTGTAGCTATAGGAGGCATGCAAAGGCTAAGAAAAGGGCAGAGTTGTTCTTCACTGACTTTATTGTTTAGCTGACATGATTCCAGGACAGAAAACCTCAGTTTCCTAACACTTAAAAGGACAGTGACCTAATGAAAATCACAGGGCCTGTTCCTCCATCGTGGAGCACACTCCCATGCCTGTGACTCCCTGTGGGGCTGGTGGTGCCTGGGGCATCTTTCAGAGCACTCACTCCTCGTTCATGCTGTCCTTCCATGGCTCTGAGCCTGCTGCTTAGTGGCAGTCCCCCTCTTTTTCACCAGAAAAGAGCCCCTAACTCCTACTGGACATATGCCCCTCCTATGCAGACTTGCAGAAGATTGTAAAAGCATAGGTTACTCTTTACCAAGCCAGGGAGGTTTTGTTAGTCAGAACTTGGTTATTTTAGCGTCCTTGCACTGGAATGTAAAAGCAAAGCCTGCGTGTGTGCCAGCAGTGTCACTGCTGTGCCTGTCCCGAGCAGATGAGATTTCACCTGTGGCCCTGCACTGAGGGGCTGTGTGCTTTTTGCAGTGTTCTGACAACTTCATTCTGTATTTCCAGTTGTGCTACTTTCACTATGATTTGCCTTCCTTGGCCAGCAATTGTTCATGTCTGCCCCTTCATTTTTTTTTCCACAGAGTCTATGTAATCTACATGTATGCTGATGATTCTGTGTCAATATCAATCTAGACAAGTCTGTGCAACCTTTCACTCCCCTGTCCAAAGGGAAGGATTGACCCTTACAGTCAGGCACAGCACAGCACTGACTCATACATACTTCTCACAAAAATAATGCAGAAATTCCCCATAGTTTCTACAGATATTTTTTCAGGAGATGAAGTGTAAGTCTTCCATAGCAACACAGCTTGGGAAAACTATGAAGCATGTAACATCAGATAGTTAATCTATGTGACACATGATGTACTTTTTACTATTAATGTTGTCCACCTTTTTTTTTTCCCTCTTCATGTATCTCGCTTGCTCAAACTCACCCGATCCATTTGAGTTTCATTTAAGCTCATGTGCTCTCCAGTCTTACTCCAGCTCCACTGTGAAGCTCCTGGGAGAGGGCTGGGCTTTGTCCAGCCTCCGTGACTCCACAGCGATGAGCACAACAGGACCATACTTTCCTTTTTTTTTTTTTTTCCTCTGATTACGGTAATACTTTCTGGTTTTCCTGCGTAAGATGCAATATGCTGTGTTTGGATATGTAGCACTGAAAACAAACAAACAAATATCTAAATTTAAAGTTCCTTTAATAAAAATCCCTGAAATTAGGAACAAGTCAGAGTCACTCCAGTAAAGACTAATGGTAAAACAAAACAACCAACCATCCAAAAGTAATTGCAAGGAAGCAGTTTTCCACTGAGATATGATCGTCATAAGGAAATACTGTTTCTTTACTTTCCTATATTTTATTATTTGCCACTTTTAAAAAATTCCATTCCAAACATAAGTCAGGGAAACCCTCAAGGTCCCAGTATCTCAATACCAACCTTTCCAGTGAATACTTAGGAGATGGTGTTTTTGACCATGTTTACTGTAGTGGAGCCAAGGCGAGCTTCCTTAAACTATGGAGGCAGCTAAGTGCTTCTCCAGAATTATTTTTCTGTAAGGCAAAAGATTTAAAGCCTTTAAAATCAATGTAATGAAAAAACAAGATGAAAAGGTTGTGTCAAGAGTGAATTTGACCCATTAACTTGGTAGCTTCTCTGCCATTAGGATCTCAAAAACCCTTTTCTCTCTCAGAAAAATCTGAAATTTAATCTTGTAACCTACTTAACAGTGTGATTTAAAGCCAAATATTTAGCATTCTAAGATTTAGATATTTTCAGTCTTAGAAGAAATCGGAAACAGAGATCATGTCCAGTCAGATCCTATGTCTGGGTTGCTAAGACCTGTTGGTTTTGTTAACACGAATGCTTTGTGGTATGCATATTCTTAATGACTGGAGTAATTTTTAGCACGGAGACAACCTATGCAGTGGTGACAGTTTGTTGTCACACAGCTGTGCTCTTCCTTCCAGTAAACTCCCTGGAGTTCGCGAGCATCCCTGGCTTAATATAGGGGAAATCTGACATAGCTCTGTGGAAGCTCAAGTGTTTGTGGAAAGAGCTGTTAATCTTTGATCAACTGGAGTCTCCTTGTTACTGACTTTGATTACACAAGTGTACAACTTTAATTACAGCTTTTAATAAGCTTTCATTTCTTCCTAGTCACATTCTTTGTATGGTAGCACAAATTATCTTTTTCCTTTCTCCTCTGCTCCCCTTCCCTCCCCACCAGCCTATCTATGGAAAAAGGGGTTTGAGGTCATTGCAGGGGATTCGGTGTCCAGAGGGATCCTGCTGTATGGGCTCTGCCCTCAGCTCTGCCCTCCACTCGCTGGTACAGCCCAGAGAGCTCTTTCCTTCAGCTGCCCTGCAGACACCATCCCTGCAAACAAACATCCCTGCAAACAAACATCCCTGCAAATGTCCATCCCTGCAAACATCCATTCCTGCAAACGTCCCTGCAAGCATCCATCCCCACACTGGTTGCTGCCCCAGAGCTGGGGCTCATCAAGTAGTGGACAGGGCTGTGAGGTATCAATGTTCACACAGGCGCTGGCTGCTGTGTGAAACCTCTGAACAACCCTTAGAAAGTCTTTGCAGCCAAAGGATGTACTGACTCCTGTGTGCAACTCCTGCTTGTGTAGAACTGTCCCTTTCTCTCTTTCCCTTGGGGACACTCTGAAATGCAATAGCTGGGTGGCAGAGGGCAGCAGGAAGCTGGTTGGGCTCCAGTATCCAGCCACTGTGCTCGTTCCACATCCACGGGCTTGGCATGCTGGATACCCTCTGCTCATTAGAGAAACAACCTAGTGGAAGCTTTGTGAGAGACTTACAGACTTGTAATTGCAACTAATTGGTATATGGCTTAAAACAAGTGTAAGGAAATGCTTTTTCACATGTATTATATTTCAGCTATGGAACTCATCGCACCGCAACGTTTTAGGTATGAAAAAGATAAGTGGGTTGAAGAGTTGGTTGGATAAATTCATGGAAGAAAGATTCATCAAGGTCTGTTAAACCATTGGGTAACCTCAGACTTGGGGAATTTAAGTTCTGATGATCAGAAATGACAAGGGGGAACTAGAGACACCTCCCTCTGTATTTGTTCTGCTCTTATATTCTTCCCTGAGCCTCTGCTGTTGGCCCCTCTCAGTGAGAGGATATTGGGCAACTACAGCCTGGGGGAATAGAGTATGGATCTCATGGAAGCCCTCAGGTGCAACTGAGGAGTGACTTAAAAGTTGTGAGTCAGAAAAGAGGTGATAAAACAGAGCAATTTGCACTCATTTGATACTCAGAGGTGTGCAAAAAGACTATACTTTTAAAACGCCAATTGTGCCTACAAAAAAGTAGCAGGGAAAACAATTAATAGAAAAGGAAAAGGAGCCTCTTTTATCTCTGTGCATGTATCCCTTCGGCTCCCTTGCTGTGCATGCTCTGCTCTTTTTGCACACTAATGAATATCCAAGTCAGAGCAAGTTATACTATGTATCACTCTACTCCTATTTTCTAATGAACTTCCTGCTAATGGGTAGCTTTCCTAGCTATTCATGTCACGACTGAACTTCATCTTGACGATAGATCAAGAATGAGGTTCAGCAGTGTGGCCTACCTGGTTTGCAATGCTCCAGCATGACAGCTGCTTTGTGTCCTCAGGGTTGTTATACTTTGATGCTTTTAGAAGAAATTGGAGAGAGGATTCTGGTAAGCTCCAGCAGGCAGAGTTTTTAAACTTTTCTCAAGGGAAGCTGAAGATTCTACAGAATTTTTGAACAAATATTTATTTATGAAATAAGTGACATTGTCTTTAGAACTGTTCCTCTCACTGGGCTCCAGAGGAAAGCAGCATTTGGCATGCTGGATCTTACTGGTTGCTGTTGTAGCCTGCTGCTGTTGGTGCCTCAGGCTTGACTGTGGAATACTCTGGAAAGGTTATAACAAAATGTCTAGTCTGACCATTGCAGACATGGCTCTAGTTGTTAAAGGATGTGTTTTCATGCAGCAGAAGCACACAATATGAGGACTACGTCCTGTGCTCTTATGGGCTCTCTGACACCAGAAATGCTGGAGTGAGGTTGTTCTAAAATTGGCTGGTTTTCTGGTTGCTCAAAATGTACTGCAGGAGTTGCTGTAACATAGAACTGAAATGACTAGTTTGCTGAATTGGCTGGACAAACTATTGGGGAAGAGAAACAATAGAATGAGGTTGCTGTGGTGTGTATGTTGTCTGACCCAGGATCACAGGCCAGCGTGGTTGCATCAATTGCTCAGTCAGTAGCTATGCTACCACTGGAAAGATCTGTGTCCAGGTCCCGAGAGTTGGATCTTTTAGTGGCACTTTCTGCATCATCTGCTTTGGCAGTGTCTCATGTCAGCAAGCTTGGCATAGGTTCAGGGAAAGTTTTTCTGCTTGTCCATTTTTAAACCAACCTTATGTCCCCTTTTTCCTAGTCTTGTTAGAGGGGATGGTGTGATCTTTCTTACTCTCTGCCCTGTCCCTTTTGGCAGACTCGGGGACCAGTTCTACAAAGAAGCAATTGAGCACTGTCGCAGCTACAACTCTCGGCTGTGCGCTGAGCGAAGCGTCCGCCTTCCCTTCCTGGATTCACAAACTGGAGTAGCTCAGAACAACTGCTACATCTGGATGGAGAAGAGGCACAGGGGACCAGGTCGGTGGTGTTGTGTCTGTGTATGCGTGTGCATGTATGGGAGGCTGGCCACTGAGCCCTCATGGGGTTTAATTAATAGGAGCTCAAACCTGCTACGGGCCACACAGAAGAGAAGCTGCCTAAACCTCTGTGCCTGCAGGGGATTTCCTTTAGTAACTGCAGAGAGCTCATCCTAATTATTCTCGCTCTATCCAAAGAGGTGCCTGACATGGTAGTTTCTAAGGCTGCATCACTGTAGCTCTTTTAATGCTATTGATCCCAGTCTGTAGCAGAAGACACAATGCCCTAGCCTAAGCAGGACTGGTATTATCTTCAGGGTGGAGAGGTGGAGGAGGGAGTTTCTAAAATGAATGCTGAACATAAGGTATTACATTGGGAAGGATATAAAGCCACAGTAAAGAATAGGAGAGTCCAGTTATTGGAATTAATGTTGTTCTGATGGTTAGAAAAATACCTATGTCTCCTGGCTGGTTCTGCTTTGGACAAGTTACTTGGATACCAGTTCTGGAGCTGCAAGTTTTCTCAGGTGCAGAAAGAAGTTGGTACATGTCCTTAAAGAGCTTTGGCTAATGCCTGTTCCAAAGCTCAGTGAAGCTGAGGGGAAAAGAGCACTGTTACCTTTGTAGACTTTAGTCAGTCTTTCTTTTGTTAGAGTAAATCCATCTGAAATCCTTGTCTGAAAGGCAAAGGACAGACACCAGTCTGAAGACTGGAGGTGCCACTCAGATGAAAGTCCTCCTGAACCCCAGGGAGAATTTTGCTAGAGTATGGCTCAGTATCCATCCCACCATAGCTCAGTGAATGGATTTTTTGACAGCACCAAACTGGGTTTCTATCGTTTTGTTTTTTGTTTTGTGAGTGTAGACCAGAGAATCCAGGTAGGGAGTGGGCTAGGGTGCACAGGCACCAGAAGCACGATGTGCACACATGCAGTTCCTGTATACCATACTGAAATAAACTCCAGAACTCTAAATCTGGAATTATGGGAAGGTGCAGCCTGCTCTTACCTACTCCACTGGCCAGTTTGCAAGAGGTGGAGTGGGAATAACACACGGAATATTTCCCTCCACTACTGGGGGCAGATTAAGAAAGCAATTGCAGCCTCTGAAGATTTCTTAGCTGAAACTTTCCCTCTCCCTTTCCCAGGATCCTTGAGAGAGAAGGATTGTGCACAGCTCCTGTTCCTAAAATACCCAAAGTAGATTTAGTATTGTCTTGCAGTACTATCAGAGAAATCTTTCTATAGTAAAATACAGCCACTTCTGTTGCAGGAGGCAACAGGTGTTTTACCAGTGTTAAAAATACCCTGAGAATGTTTCAGCTGCCAGAACTACTGGGGTAATCTGGGACCGCTGAATGTGGTTTACAAGCTGGGAGTTGTCTGAGGTTCTGGGCTAACCCTTCTTTTGTAGGTTGCTTCATGACCACAGCTGGGTTTTTGTTTCAGCTGAAAATTCCCCATTCCTAAGAGATTATGCTTAGGCAAAGATAGCATTCCTTTTTTTTTGTTTGTTAATCCATTTACCCAAGGAATTTATGTTCTTGTAACATCTGGTTATGAATAAGGTGCTGCTATTTTTATCCTTTTGAATGCAGTCATAAGCAGGTATACATCCACTGTATCCACACGTAATGTTTTGGCAAAAGCATCTGCTATACAGAGAGACATAGACAGTCTTGTGTGGGTCTCATTGGTGTCTCTGCACTTACAGAAGAAATCATCATAAAACTGTTACATTATCACACCAGGAACCAAGAGGTCTTAATGCTTTGCCTTTCTCAGCCGTGAGCTCTCTGGACTACCCTGAACAAATTCACTGTGGAAATCTTTCTTTCCTTACTTCTGATAGTGAACTGTTTGGCAGCTTATCCTGCAAAAAGGGATCAGTGGCATTTCTCCTGCAGGGCTGCAGTGGGGACTAGTGGTGGAACACTCTTCACAGAAAGGCTTAAGTGAAACAAGCCTCCTGCATCTGCATTGCCCACCAAATCTGATGCCTTTGTTAGTTTGAATCAAAATAATCAATACAAAGCAGCCTTCTTCTCTCATTTTTACTCTTCTCTTTCTTCATTTTTATTAGCCCATTTAGTGCTCCCTTGGGTGTCTTTGCATCATCTATTCCTAGTAGTATTAGGGTGGGTCGAAACATCCTTCTACCCTTCTAGCATGCCTGCTTTCAGGTTGTGCACAATGCATTTATGCCCATACCGAAGGGCTCTGAAAATTCTCTGCCAGCCACCCTGATGTCTGCCTTGTGTTCTGTGTTCACTGCCATTTACTATCCCTAACCTGAAAAACTGTATAAACACAAATTGCAAAGTTCCAGGACCTCTTTTCACATACAGAGGTCTTGAAAAACAGAGAGGAGATTCAGGATCTCAGCATATTAACCTGGTTTCTTGCTGTCCTCTTTGTTAAAGGAGTCAGAAAACAGCATCTTATGATAAAGAGTTCAGGGTTAATTTCACACAATACTGCACATAACTCCCTCCTTCTTTCCCCTCCCCTCCCCTTCCCCAGCCTTTCACACCAGCTTTGAGTTATGACTCTCCTACACTAATGAGATAAACAACATAACTAACTGCAGGTTCTGCTATGCCCTCTGTAAGCAAATGGCTGGAACCTTCTCTGGTTGCCCTATAAGGCACGAGAGGGAGAGACAACTGAGGCATGACTGAAGGCAGTAAGATCTGTATTTGCATTATTTCCATATGCACTGCAAGATCAACTGTGGAGGGCTAGAGTCAAAGTCCAGAACTGACCCTCTCCTTGTTGCCCCTCCTTTGTGTAAGCAATCAAAGATCCACACTTAATGTGAGCCAACAGAGTGACAGATGGGGGTCAGGGTGGAGAACTCATGGTAGCATTTGGTGGGTTTGGATCAAGTGGAGGTCTGGTGTATGTTTTAAGTTCATTGGATGGCTGGGTATTAATGAGCCAGGGTATTGTGTATAGGAACAGAGAGCTTCCCTCAAGGAGTGCAGAGATGAATGTCGGATCATCCATCTCTTATTGATCTATCTGCCACCTGGATGGGCTGTAGGCCCTCTAGGGAAGAGACTTTCCCACCTCTTTCTTTTCAAGGATACCTACTTTGTTTCTTGTTGGGCTTTCAGCATTTTTGGTCAGCTTTCACTGTCCTGGCTGAATCTGAGACTGCTATTTTGTATAAGAGCGCTCCATAATTGAACCCACATTAACAGATACTCCCTCAAAACTGCAGTAGATCATTGTTCCTCTCTGTCTGGGACAAATGCTCAAAGCTGTGGTGCTTATTTCATTCAAATGACCCTTCTGTGGAGGCCCATGCAATGGGGGGCCGCTTCTGTCCTATTGCTTTGCTCTAGCAACTGTCATTTCAATGTTGTGAGCTCTTGCACAGGACCTGCTGTGAAAGGGTGAGGCTTCTTGCCTTCACCTCTTTAATGACTCACATCAGAGTCAGGCACAATCCACCCCATCATAACAGCAATTGTTTGCAGTGGTTAATGTTTGCGAAGTGCCATGAAGAAGTGTGTCCAAACACTGGAGAAGTGCTAGTTATTATCATTTTTCTTCCCAAACCAGTCCTGAGCACCCCACTCTGAAATGTATCCTTCTTGGAGTGGGCATAATGCCCAGCAAGCTGTGCAGCAATGAGAGAAGGGTGTGAAAAGCCTCAGTCCAGTAGCACTTTGTGCCCTGGTATAACCAGGACCTCTGTGAATACTCCATCACTTGACTGTAGCCAGGCAGTGTGCTGTATATGCTCTGTTTATGCACCAAGGCCCTGGACGTAGGTGAAAAGTGCTGGGATCTGAACTGGCATTCCCAACAGTTGAAATTTTTCAGATCAGGAGCTTAGGCGTTTCTTGCAGAATTTGATGAGCCTGTTCCCTTGAGGTTAATAATTTTGTTGTGTCTTTCCCGACCTCTCCCCCTGCCCCAGATATCAGAATATTGCTTTTTATCATTATCTCATTTGGTTCAGTGAGTTAGTTTTGTTCCCAAGCTGGTACACCTTCCTGGCTGCTCCAGAAGGGATGGCTGAGAACTCTTGGGCCATCCTGCTGCCCTTGAGCTGTTCTGCTTTCCTGGCACGGCCTTGACTGTTGTCCAACTGTTGGCACAGTTTCAGACATGATAACGCCACTCCTATCCTCTGTCTTGTGTCGTCTTACCTGTTTCATAAGGGCAATGAGTCTGGAATTGCAGTTGTGCTCTGTAGCCCCTTCAAGACTAACAGCAACTGCAGGAGGACAGAAGAGCCAAAGGAGAATTGGTGGATGGAGAGGGCAGGGGAAGCAGGGGACAGGATGACATTCTTCTTAATTTTCTGTGTCTTGCTGAGTATTTCTGTGTGTCATGAGTATCTGGGGCAGCTGAGGATACTTGGAAGCCCTTGGCAGTGTGCTTCTGTGCTGGTACTAGCAATGCACTCATGAAGCCCAGCTGTGTTCTGAATACAGGAGAGCAAAGCATAGGTTGAGTGTTGGCTAAGGGATGTCTGTCAGGAGAACCAGGGCAGGTCAGAAGCCAGTGATGCCAAATGTGATTCAATGAAGCATGCAGTAATATAAAAAATGCTGCTGTATCTCCTCCTCATTTGGGATGTTGGCATGAGGAGATAATAACAAGAAAGAAGAATCTGTCTTCAAACCAAAGTCCAGAACTTAAATGAAATATACAGAGTCCAAATAGCCAGACCTCATGGATCTTGGTTTGCTCCTACTTGGAAGACGCAAATGTCCTGAGCTGCTTTGTGCATCAGGGCCTTATGATTTGCATGTTGGAGCTTCATATCTTTTCTCCCAGGGGGCTTTCTCTGCCTGTGGAGGAGGCATCACCCCTGTGACCCAGGAGAGTCTAAAATTCTAGTTACCCTGAAGAAATCACAAATTCTTTATGTGCGGCTCTGGTTTCAGTGAGCTGAGTGAAGTATATAAGTGAGACCTAGATTCTCTGTAGGCCCGATCCCAAGAGGTGCTGAGGAGTCTCAGGAGCACTCATATACATAGTTCTGCCTCACAATTTGCAGGATTGAACCTTCCAACAAGGAGACACCAGAAGGGCAAGAACAAAGATGCTACAGACAGTGCTTGTGGTTTACAAACTGAAATGTGATTATATTTTTTTTTGTCTTTAATCTTCAGGCCTGGCCCCAGGTCAGCTGTACACGTACCCAGCACGTTGCTGGCGCAAAAAGAGGCGTTTGCATCCCCCTGAGGATTCCAGGTTGAAGCTGCTGGAAATTAAACCTGGTAAGTATTTGTTTGCCCCTCTCTCTCCTGTCTGTGTTGTGGATCAGCTGGCATACCTGCAAACCTGGCAGTTAGACTTTGGGTTTTATCTTTGCCCCTCTCCGACCATTTCTCTTTGTATCTGTTGCATCTTATATGATTTGCTGTAACAATAACCACCAAGCCCTGTGCACTCAACTCATCCCTTAAATTAATGTGTACAACTTGTATTGAATGCAATGGGAGCTGAATTTACCTTCCACAGGGGTGAATGTTAGCCTCTATTATCAAATTTATAAGGATGTAAAGAATCAATAGGTTACTGATCATTTGCCTCAGTGTGTTATTAACACAAAATCTCACTCTGGCATCTGTTACCTTGTCTTTGTGAAAAAGACCACTGTGAGTGTGGAACAGTATGCTGATAAGATTTTTCATAATGGGGCTGGGGACCAGGGGTGTGACCAGATTATAAACAGCAAAAATAAAATTTAGAGCATATGCCGTATTTTTGTATGTGTGTATGCCTGTATGTGTACTATAGTCTATTCTTCTTTCATTCTTCTTGTCCTTGATACTCTTGTCTCACAATTAAACTAAGTGAAGTGATGAATCTGGATGCCGAATGAGTGACTGCAAAGCAGAGCGGAGCATCTACAGCTGTGTCAGGTAGAGCACAGTGTTGTGAATTCTTCCCTGCAGTTAGTAATAAAAGCTCGTTGTCTTTGGGGTCAGCTATTATGCGAAAGAGGGAACACACATACTCACAGCTGTATGTGGTTTTTAAGAGGCAAGACACTGCCAGTATAAAAAGTACAGGAGAAAAGACCAAAACGTAAATTAAAAATATTTTAAAAACCTGTTTGACTGAAGGTGTCTGGGAACTGAGCTACGCTCAGCAGTACTGATGACTTTGCTTCTATGCAGTAGTTGGTGAAGACAGAGGAAGGGGTGATAGAGACAAGTTCCAAGCCCAGTAAAATCAGAGGCAAAATTGTTGATGCTGATCCAAATGTTGATTTTGGTAGAAACAGTTTCTGAAGGCTCCCTACCTTCAATAGAGGAGATGTCAGCAGACAGTTGGAAGGGGGAAGAAATGCCTGTAACCACTCAGCTGGGGTTCAAACCAAGGGCAAAATCTCAGCCAGCAAAGACTTCAGCCAGACCTCACAGCAGAGCTGCTCAGAAAGAACTGGTGAGGTCAGTCAGGTACATGGATGGGAATGACACTGAACTCTAGGAAGAGAATGACACTGACCCATACAAATATCTACCTCAGACTTTGTGATGATATGAACACTGCTGTGCCTCGGTAATTTAGTCAGGTAAAGCAGTAGTGTGGAGTTTCTGTCTTCTTTGCATTGTGTTTCTGTGCTGTGCTCACTGAATGCCAAATTAGCACATCTTACATGCCGGAGGGCGTGAAAGGCAATTACCACAAAGTTATCAGATAAAGAGACCTCAGCATGTCTGTCTCTGTGTTGTTTTCCCTGCTGTAAACATCTCTTCTGCATCTCAAGAGTGCTGCTTTTGTTGCATTGCCAGTGGCAGCCAAGTAAGGCAAGTTATATTGCTCTGCCATTTAAATCTATTTTCCAGCCAATTTCTATCTGGTGATTAACTTTCCTTATCAGTTACACCACAACATAATTTGACTCCATCTGTGCATATCCAGAATGGATTCACTAGTCCAAAATGGGACTTCTCTCTTCTCTGATTTGAAAGTATAAAACCTGTGGAAAACATGGGATTGCTATTTAAAGGTGGGTCTATGTTTTGGAGGGGGACACTGTGGTAAAACTTGATGCTGAACTAGGAAGCTACCTACTGCTGTCCTCTTTATTCCTCAGTTAAATATTAGGTGACTGTGAGGCAAATATATGGCAATTTCAAATCCCTTAAAAAGCACATAGACGGCAACTGTAGGGCACCTAAAATAAATTTAGAAGAAAACTAATCTAAATGTTCCATTGTTTCACTCTGCCTGGGTCCTGGACATCCTAGTCATGGATTAGACCTGTTCTCAGCAGCCAGAGAGTGCTTCTGCAATGTGCAATCGCATGTGATATTTATATGGGAGGCTGTTGAATTGGTTATATGTTACATAACATAGGCAAGCAATGCAATTCTACATCGCCGAATTAGGACCTAACCTTAGCTTTAGTATGTTTTACAT
Organism: Patagioenas fasciata; assembly: GCF_037038585.1. Classification (NCBI taxonomy): domain Eukaryota; kingdom Metazoa; phylum Chordata; class Aves; order Columbiformes; family Columbidae; genus Patagioenas; species Patagioenas fasciata. The sequence goes on from NC_092524.1 coordinate 32,424,591, forward strand.
TTGTTAGCTATTCAGAACTACTTCTTGTAAGACTGCCACTGTAACAAACACAGAAAGGGAGGGATCTTAGCTCCAAAAGTTGCCAATCCAGCAGCCGGTGGTATCAGCCCCAGGCAGTGTGGATACCTTCTTGGGTTGCATCTGGGCCTTTGGAGTGGCTTATCATAGCCATAAGTTGTATCCAGAAGTTCAAGACTTCTCCATAATTCAGGAGATACACAAACCTAGGTTTTTTGTTTCAGTATGTTGTAGCTAGTCATCAGCTGGTCAGTAAGCAGAATCAAAATATTTTCATGCTAGCTGTTCAAGGGTATAATAAATCATTTAGTAATAATATAGTATTTGCAGTCACAAACTACTTTTGCAGAGTTGGTACCTTGCAGGTTTAGGTAGTGCGTGACACAGCTCAGTGAGTGAGAGTTTCATATTTGGTAATACCAAAACCTAATGAAGAAAATAATCATGCTCCAACGGTCTATAATGGTGCACTATAATGTTTTTCTTGAAGGCAGTTGCTGGTTGCTTCTTAACAGAACATGGTACTTTTTATTGCCCTGGTCTGTTGCTTTTACTTAGCTTCAAGTCAAAACATTTGGTTTTAAGAACAGTTACAGCCAAAGTTGTAGATATCAAAATGCTGGAATAGGTGTTGCCAATGCATCCTTTAGATGTCTATTTTCCTGTGCCACTGTGCTCAGTTATGTGCATGGATTGCCCTAGTAACGTTGTTTGATCAAGAGTATAGCAATGTTCATGTTAATATTGTTTCTAAGCATTTTCCATCCCATCCCGTAGGCTACCCAATAGATATGCGGTGGAAGTAAAATGTTGCAAAACTTACTTACGATAACTGCTTCAGTGACAATACAGTCAATATTATTACCAGACCTTTAGGAATTACACTAAGGATTCCTGAGATTTACTTTCACATGGGCTGATCTTCATCTTTCAGTGATACATTAGTATCATGAGAACCAAGCCTTAAGGCTCAAGTATATTGATGTGTTGCTAATACTGTGATTTTCTAGGTACAGAGTGCTAAAGTTATTAGGTGTTGATACTCTCATAATACTCATGAAATTAGACTTCTGTTTAACCAAGTATGGGTAAACTTCATTCTCTGCAGAACTGGGAAATGGTATTAGCGTGGCACTTCAGTGTGGAGCAGCGGGAGGACTGGAAGCAGCTTATGCTTCCATACTCAGTCCTCAGCTGGTTGTTCACCTGGCCAGTAAAAGGGCAAGAGCAGAGCAGAGCTGCTGTGCATGGGAGGTCTGTGGGTTAGGGAGTAGGTGAGGGAGAGGTGGGACTGGGCTGGATAGCCTGTTCTTCCAGAAGAACAGGAGAAGAAGGAGAATTGCCAACTCTCCGATCACCGCCTTGAGCTGCAGGTGCCATGAAGGCAAGAAGTAGGGTTCTGGCCCTCAGTAATTTTGGAGAAGCAGGAAAGGTGAGGGTTAGAAATGGAAGAGAGATCCCTGATTACATCTGAGGCCCCTGGAAACCTTAATTGCTCCTTAGCCTCTGTACTTAGTGGTTTTGTGGTATTGGGTGGTATCATGATTTTGTGTTGGGTCAGATATCAGTATTGTGGAAGTGGTATTACCTACACTAAACCCTGCTGACAGTCAGGTATTACCCAAGCTTTGCAGCTATGCAGATGAGAACAGATAGGATGTGTACGGCTAAAAACTCTGGTGGAGTTTAAATTGGTAGTGTCCTGCTTCAGTTTTGCAAGATAGCTAAATATAGGTATGTACATACAGACAAACAGAACTTTTATTTCACGTGCTGTGTAAGTGTAAAGCATATGACTGGAACACTTTTGTCTCAGTACATGGCTGTCCTTTGGGTTTGAACTGAAAGCCAACAGTGAGGTCTCACAGCCTTCCCACCCACTTGGAGGGTGTGGAGTAGTTTGTGCGTGCTGTGCTGCTACTCTGATGAGAATGATCTGGTATCCTGTGCTGGTGTCTGTCTTGTGCTAGTGTCTGTCCTGTTGCTTATTTCTGGGCAGTCTACTGTTCAGCTGAATTACAGAAGTGGCTTTTTAAACAAACAGACAGACAGACCAGCCAACCAACCAACCAACCAACCAACCAACCAACCAACCAACCAACCAACAAACCAACAAACCAAAACGAAACAGCTATTGAAGAGGTAAAAGTAAACAAAAGTATTTTTCATTTGCTACGGTGAACTGTGGTAGAATTTTTTGAGGAAACTACTGGAAACAGATTTTTAGATGCCACTTAAACCTGATCTGTTTTTAATCTGACAAATGGGATATACCTATGTAAGTGTGCTTGTGGATGAATGGATGGGATCCCTACAGATAAACTCCTTGAACCATCTCATTTTACCTTGTACAGACTGCATCTGATTCTACAAGGTACTGTGTTTCTTCTGGGAAGCGATGTGTGCCCCTACCTCTTGTGGAAGATGCTCAGCATGTCTGTGGAGGTCACTGCTCTTTAAGATGGGGCACTTCACCAAGATAAAGTTAAGGTGAAATTAAAAAACAAAGGACAGAATTCACATTAATATCACTGATATGATAGCAGCTAGAGACTCAAGCAGCATGTTAGATCATCATCCTGGGGATCATGGTGAAGGCTTCTTACACTCTCTGCTGTAGTCATGCACTATAGCAGATCTTACAGTCCAAATATAGAAAATATAGTAAAAGAAGTACTTTGATTCCAAAATGGAGAAGATAGTGACAAAGATAATAAACTGCTCCTATGCAGGTTTAACTGGAGGTTTGTGGTAGAGCTGGGAATTGAACCCAAGAACACAGAAAGAGCTCAGTTCTCCTGAGTTCCATATTATTTTTTCTTTCCCTGGTTGCTATTCCATTGTCACTCATAGATATTAGAGCCTAAAATAATTCAAACCACTAATTCAATGAGAATTTATTTTATGATTTTTCTCAGGCCAATTAATATGACTAGTTTCACTTCTGACTTCAGCAATTTCTACACAATCACACGTTGGTTCTTGTTCAGTACTATGAGACAGCAGTGTTGTTTTGCTATGAGCACTGTAAAGAAAGGTACATCTTTTCTTAACAAAAGGTATTGCTACTATATAGTATATGTGGAAACTTCTCTGTGAGTAAATGTTAGGTTCCTGTTATATTATCAAACCTACTAGCTATGGCTCCTCTTTAATATCCAGTAACAATGTCTTAGGATCAAAACTGGGAGAATAATTCTGGTGTGATATAAGCGTATTTCTGAAGAATTCAGATTCCTGAAGGGGGCTATAAGATCAAGGTCTTGGTTGTTCAGATTCTGCAGATGTGAATTTACCAAAGATACGTTTTTGTAGAGCTGAATTAATTTTATTTAATTGTTCATGGTTTTTATAAACATTTGCTGTCAAGAAACATAAATTTGGGGCAGACGTGACATTACAACCAGCAGACAGGAGCAACTTTTGTTCTCTGATGACTTAGTCTAGATTCCTCATGTAAGATGAAGTTTAATAGCCGTTTATCAACTCCTGCAACTTTTGCTGTCTTCCCTCCAAAATCTTGAAATTAAAATGTTGGTTTAAATCTGCTTTTTAGTCAAATACTTCTGCATTACGAAGTACTTGGCTTTTAAAATAACGCTCATATTTTAAAATATATTCTACAGTACTTTAAAATATCACTGATTTTACAATTCTTATTTATGTATTTGTTTATTTATTTACTTACTTACTTATTCCCATGTGCCTGAGTCTCCCTGCCAGGTGTTTAGTTGGCAATGGGCTTTGCACATCTGCTGTGCTCCTCAAGCAGGGGCAGTCAGCAGCAGTCAGTTACCAACCAGGATGGGACCTGACTCCAGCCCTCCTGAACCATCGTGTGTCGGGAGGTACCTCTCCAGGAATGGTGGGGCTCTGTGGGCGAAAAACGAGGGTAGTAGAGGGACTGAGCCTGCTCCACAAGTCTACTTTTTAACAGATATTTTTCTGCGGCAGGAAGAGCCTGTTTTTAAATTATTATTTGTTAGAAACAGGATTTGGTTTTGGTAGGTGGTGCCAAAGCAACAGTCCTGCAGTGTATTTAGGTCAACTGTTAGGCAAATATCAGGTCAAATGTCAAATAACTCAACATCACAAAGTGCGGATGATGATGAGCTTCGAATTTGACCCACGTCAAAGAACTTTACTGAGCGATTCCGCATGGGTCCTGTAGTTTCTGGTTGAGCTAGAGAAGATCTCACTTTCACCCACTCCCATAATCTTTATTTTCGGCAGCTCATGTAGAAGATGACAAAAAAGTACTTAACTGTTTGTGACAGGGAGGGTGGATAATTTTCAGTTCTCATTTGATGTGTTACAGTGCACATCTGCACATTGGCCATGCTGAATCCTGGTCTATCATGTACATGTCACATTTCTGTAGCACTTTGCAATGAAATGAAGCTTTACATTGTGAATCCAAATCTGGGAGCAGAGATGCTGCAAGGTTTTTGTTTATTTGTTTGTTCACTTGTTTTCATAGGGCTAGATAGGAAATTTCAATCCAATCCCTAACATTCTGTGATTCTGTGTAAGAAAAAGGTAACATTCATCATGGCTGTTGGAATCCCTAAACACCCCAACTGTTTTTTTCCTATAATTTCTTCAGCAAATTGGGAACTTCTCATGAGAATAGGGGGAAAATTCATTTTTTAACAGCTCTAGCTTTTATTTATACCAAAATAAATACTGATTTCTGCTGAGTCTTCTCTTTTGGTCTTCTTATCCAGCAAAGTACCTAAATATTGGCCTAAATTTAAGTAGGTGTTTGTTCATCAGCTAAGCCTGCATCTTACAGATGAATCCATCAGTGCTACTGAATCGAAACAGTAGGCTCCAATTCTCCACTTTTCTTGCCTTCAGATTGTTCACAGCAGGACATGGCACCAGAGGCGAGAGCTGCTGCTCTGTGGCACTTACACATCCAGCTATGATTGGGTTATAAAAAGAGACTTTCTATCCCCAAGAGAAAACTCATCATTGTGGGACCTCCTTGTGAATCAGCTTCTTTTACACACATATCTAACCAGATTCTGTTCCATCTCATCCACCACCTTTGCATTCTTCCTACAATGGTGACCTTTGCTGGTCCAAATCTCTGGCCAGAGAAAGTTTGCTTCGCTTTTCTTATATGGCACTAAGAATATTAGAGAACCTGTCCCTTTCTGCATGTGTTCACTGACACTGAATCATGGTGTAGTATTCCTGCAGTGAAATATCTTTGTCCCATTTCCAGTCTGCAGTAGAGGTGCCAACCTCCATATTTAATGTCCTGCCCCGCTATTGTGTACTTGCATCACCTGTACCCCATGCAGGTCCACACAGCACCAGGGACAATGCAAGACATCTTTTTCTCTCAGTTTCTCAGTATGTAAAATGGAGGTACTAAAACATTTATTTCATTTGTCTGTCTCAGAGAAGTGCCTAAGAGATAGTTGATAAATCTTTCTAGAGAATTTGGGAAGGGTAGAAAACACCTTTTTATTTAAAGGAATGTATGATTAAAGCGTGCCACTTGCCAAACCTTTCAAGTGCCAGTATTAAATACTTTGGCCATCAGCAAGAAGCCTTGCAAAGCTGGTATGAAAGTGTAGCAACTCTGGTGCAAAACCTGGGCTTGTGCCTACCGGAATGGTGATGAAAAACAAGTAATTTGTTACACACCCATATATACAAATAAGGAGACTCACCATAGGTGAATTGCTGGGCTAGTTTCTGCAAGGCTGGCTGTCCAGTTTGTTAGAAAGATATCTCACGTTTTTCACAGTGTAACTCTTCTTGCTTCATTTTGGCCACTGATGAGCTCGCCTTCTGCACGTCATGGCTGCCAGGCTTGTGATAACTTCTCCTTCAAATCAAGCACTGTTCTTGCTGGCTATTGTTATGTGTGATAAGCCCCAAACTCTTAGACTAATTCGGCTCAGAAGGTTCAAAGATGTGAGTGAATATGTATTTTTCCCCCAAATGGGATTTCATGATTTTGCAGGTATGGAAATAAAACACACTCATTTCTAGGAAAGCAAATAACATTCTATAAATAGTCCAGTCAAGAAAACAAAAACATTTTTTCTGCTGCTTAACTCCACAGTCATGCTGCTAGAATTTACAGGATTAACTTTGTGTAAATAGTTTCTCTTTCATTTGTGGGATCTGGAACAGGTCACTGCAAGTATTTTATGTGCATAGTTTTAGCAGGAGAACTGTGTTGGTTAGTGAAGATTGCTCGTATGAATCACCTGGGATTACTCCTGGTTCTTGTGTGGCTGAGCCAGTTTGCATAATTAGGAGAAAGCTGCGTGACGAAGCCACTGGGCTTTGGAACCTCTCCGGGTTTTGATCAAAAGCCCATTGAAGCCAGACCACTGTGGCTCTAGTCGTCAGGCCAAGGCAGAAGTAGCAACTGAACAAGGCAATTTTGGAAGCTGTTAAATCTCTGAGTTCTCTGTGTCTCACCCCTAAGAGTGGGAACGTAGGTGGCACATGCAGTGACCCACAGACACAAGGCTGTTTTGATTTCAGAAGCAATGCAGCCACTTAGAGGTGATTTTTCCATTGGTGTGTAGTCTCAGCTTCATTTATGATATTTGTGAAGATAGAGTTATGATGACTTTGGAGCCAGGCCATTTTGAAAAATGTTTTGGTCACTAGAGTACGCCATTAAATGGAAGGAATGAGTTGTGCTGATGAACTCCTCAGAGCCTCTACAGCATGACTGCAGGTCATCTCTTGGGGCTAAACCTGCAAGACATGAGGGAAGCTTGGAGGGCTCAGGTGGCTGAGGTGGCCTTGACTTGAAATACCCAGGCTGTTGAGAGGGAGCTTGCTTGTGGTGTCGCCACCCTTTATGTGTTATCCAGCCCGTTGTTTTGTTCTTTCGCTTTTCTTGGCTACTGTGTGTTTGACCTACATCTGGCTGCTAGGACACATCTTTGGGAAGAAGTTTTTCAGCATGTGCCTCTTAAGCTGCCAAGGCCTGACTATGAAAGCCACGTCTCTAGGAGACATATTATTATTCCTAGTGGAGAGGTAAAAATGCTGTGGGATTTATCACCTTACTATGAAGTTAACATCTCTGTTTGTAAGAAACCGTCAGGTTTATGTATTTCTGAAATAAACAGATTTGACCTTAAAAAGAGAGGAGTGCAGGTGAGCCACGTATGGGAGAACAGGTGGGTTTGAAAGAGCGATTCAGTGCTCTCCAAGCCGGCATGGGGGGCCCTAGGAGTGGGTTGCTCCAGCAGTTCCCTCAAGGCTTGTCAGGAGGAAGGGGTATGGGAACCCCTGGGGAAGCACCAGGAGATGGTACATGGGGAAATGGTGGAACCTCGCAGATTGGTTTCCCCCAGGATGCAAATCATCAGCTCCCAGGCAAGGGGAGGGGTGGCTGGGAAGTTGTAGTTGAACTTGAACATCTTTGCTGGCAAACCTCCTCACACTTTTCTCCATATGGCCCGCACTGCTGCCTGAAAAAGAATAGGCTGCATCGGCGAAAGGATTTTTGTGAAGCACAAGAATAGTTTAGATGCAAGTACTGGACACAAGATCGTAGGAAATAAGTATATTTTATCTAATTCACTGCACCTATTTCGTATTTTGATGTGAGCAATCCTGGGAGTTCTCTGGTAATCACATGAAAAAGGGTTTATAGGATCAAGTCCCCAGGGCTTAGTCTTCTAAGATGCCAAGCTGTCTAACCCCAGACAAGGAAAGAATCTGAGCTTGGTCTTTAAGAACATGAGCGATCTTTTTGTAATTAATGGGACTTGTCATATGCTTAAAATTGAATCTACATGTAAAGTACTGGGTTGGACCAGACTTGCAGGTTTGGTACTCAGCATCCTGCAGGGTAGAGCCCAACAAAGTCATTGGGCTACTAGATCAACCGTGTAGTAGAACTTGCACACTCTTTTATAGAAGAAAAAGTTAACAAAAAATAGGAAAGATATTATGGAATATCATTACATTCAAAATATGCTTTTTAAAAAAACTTTTATTCAATTTTATTGTTCTCCTGACACACAGCAAATGAAATTGTTTTGTAGTCTGAAATACTCTAAAACTTATATTTTTCTGCTGTGTAATATAAATGAATGAGCAATAAATGTTAATATGAAGTCTAGTTTGAAATCTTACAAGCCAAGCTTTACAGATTCACTGAGAGTAGAACGAAGACTGTGATGGCTTCCCCTCCCACATCCCCATACCTCCCACCACTGTCCTTGGTGGAAGTCCTCAGTCTGTCATTCCCATTCTCTGGAGTAAATGTTTTACAGCCTGATAGTTGTCTTGTACCTGAGAGATATTATGTAAGTTTTTACTAGATTACAATACATTTAAATATTCCCTGCATTTTGCATTTGATTACCTAATAGTTTATCACAGGTATTTTATGCTTTAGGATTGTGTCACCATTGATGTTTGCCATGGTGTCCATTCCCAATAGTAAACTCTCTGGGAGAAAGAGGGTCAATGTAATGTACGTTTGGAGGGGAACTAAGAATGGAATTCATGGATGTGGTTTTTCTGTGCAATGTCTTCCCGACCAGAGATCTCACTTAGGATGCACTTAGAGCATGGTTTCCCTTAAACAAGGTAGTTTAGGGCTGGTACCTTAGCTGTGGTAGCTAGGTACACTTCTGTTAAAGCCTACAGTGAGTAGCAATTTCCATCAGCTAAAACTATGGTTCCTGATGTAGAAGAAAAGATGAGAACTTTACTCCTTTTGATGGGAATGATGCACTTCTGAATGCATGTTATTGCCTCGGGAAGTGTGGGGTTTATGTCTTAGGAACACATATGTTCATGATTAATATCATATACATGTCATACAGAGCTGTAGTGAAAATCCCTTTGTTATTGGCCTAAAATAAACAGCATTGCATGATGGGAATAAAAGGAACATTTTCAAAGCTGGCTCAGACAGAGTGCTAAAATTACATTTAAACACTTCCAGCAAGTAACTTATTTCCTTGTGTTTTTGAGAGATGGTGAATGCTTTTATCTTCTCATGATTTCCTTGGTGCAATGTCTATGACACAGTTACAGATATGTGCTACTCTGACTAAGTGAGGTTCATACTTACAAGCATTTCTGGAGTGATGCTGTATTTGTAAATGATGCTGTGGCTACATCTGCCACGTAATGCTCATTGCCTGGGTGAGGTAGCAGCACAGCAGGAGAACTGGAAACACAGAGGCTGTATCTGTGAGCAGTGCTGTAGACCAGGACAGTATCTGCAAACAAAGACACTATTAACTAAATAGAAAGGAGTCAAGATTAAGTGCTTTGTGTCTCTGAAGCTGCTACACCAGGATTTGCACTATAAATATACTTACAGTATATTCTTCCAGGGAGCTTTCTGTTAATATCTGAATGGGCAAAATAAAAAAATTAACCTCTGTCTCCTGAAGATGATGCCCTAGATACATCTGAACTCTCAGCAAGTGCTGCAGATGGAACCATAGTGCATCCAACTTTTTTGTTTTGCCTTTCAATCCTGAATCTTAATTAGTTCCCTACTGCTTTAGTACATGCACAACATTTTAATAGTCATAAGGACTTACTCCAATCCACGTTGCCATTTCCACAATTCACTCTTTCATACCAGTAGCAATTCTCTTCCTCCCCCTCACCCCCATTTAGGAATAGCGTAAAGAAAACTAAATAGCCAAGCATGTAGCTGTAGATTGATGAGGTTGTCACACCATTGTCTTCACCATTTTCTTCCGACCTGCACTGTGCTCTAATAGATGGATGATTGCTGGGGGAGGGAGGGAGTTACCAAATCCCACAGCCAGATGTTCAGGGGTGGGCAGAGCAACCTTCTCAAGGAGCCCAGAGGAGTATAACTGTGTCCTTCTGAGGGAGAAGGACACTCAGGTGCCTCCGGCTGCCCGTGTTTATCTCTCTTTTCAAAATGAGCACAAATGGGCTCAGCATGGCTGCAAGGATGGATGTTTCTCAGTGCATCGGGGGAGATGACCAGTCATCCGTCTCTTCACTGTGGAGTCTGCCTGCAGCCATCAATCTTGTAGCCCAGCACGGCAGCTCCTTTGGCTTAGTTTGGCTCAATGTTAGATGAACAAAGGGAAAGGAAAGCTGATCGGGGGAAAGGAGAGAAGAACAACTATTCTCTATTTCACTTTGTTTTCTCCTTGCATGGCTATCTCTTCCTCTTCCCCGTTATCATCTATCTTCACTGTGTTTTGTAAGGTGTTGAAAGGGCCCAGAACGTACATTTTCAGGATCTAGGATTTTACAATGTTTCTCTGTTAGCAGAGAAGAGAAAATAGACAGAAATTGAAAAGGCAAAATTCAAGGCCCAGGGCTTCCATTTTTCAGACTTTTCTGTGGCAGTTTTCAGAACAAGCCTGACAGTGCTAGATTAGTGGTTGGACTTGATGAACTTGAAGGTCTTTTCCAACCAAAATGATTCTATGATTTCGTGATTCTATGATAGTTTAACTGTAGCAGGTGAGGAGAGGGAACATGATGGCTTTCCTCCATCTTGCTGTTTTTCTCCCTTGTTCTTCCCGATTCCTTCCTCAATGCCACTTCAGTGTTTTTAGGTGTGTACTTCATCCCTCTGTTCCTGTTCTATTCAAAAAGCAATCAACAGAGCCACATGATGGGGCTTTCTGGAGAAAGGTATGTGCTGATGTTCAGAGCTGTGATGGCAGCTCCTGTCAGCAATCGCAAGCTCATTTGAGCCAAGCCTGCGGGATGTGACATCGCTGGGGCTGCGCAGGCTTTGCACCAGCTGCCAGAGCTCATCCAGCACCTGTGGTTCCTGCTGCAAAACTGGAGGTCATGCCAGTACCTTTTTTGCAGGTGGTATGCAGCCCATCAGAATAAAAACCATTCAGATATGTCCGCTTGTAAACTTAGCACTGAATTAACTGATTTTAGCACTGAACTCAGATGGGCCAGTTTTGCCTGATGAAATACTCAGGTTTGATGTACTTTGAGCCAGGCTGGAAGGAAAAGAGGTGTGTGAATTCACTACCTGCTGGACTCCCACAGCTAGGGTCTGCTTTCTTCCACGGTGAGTTCTAATGTGGTTGCTTATTCTGTTTTCCCCTGAAATTTTGCCACTGGATATCACAGCAGAACACGTTTGGTTTATTTTGTAGAAGGCTTATTCAGAGATAGCATTGCTCCCCTTAGTACTGCCTCACTGAAGTGTTTGACTGACATTTAAAACCCATGTGATTGCATTTACTTTTTAATTTTCCTGGTTGACCTCAGTGATCTAAGCATCAGGTCTGAAAGAGCCAGGCTTCCCTGCAGAACTGTGGTGGGAGATTTCCCTCTCCCACTCTACTGTGAGCAAAGAACTGAGATCTCAGCATACACAAAACATATTAGGAGATTCAAGGCCCGAATAAGCACTGAGACAGAGCAAGGGAACTCTGCAAAACCAGATATTGGACAGAGAGATGTGTCTGAGGAATCTTTACCTGCTTTCAACCCAAATGTGCCATCTGGAGTGAACAGACATGCCAAGATGGGGAAAATTTATACCATCATGGTTTAAAGGGCTGCTTTGCAATTTGGGCTGAGGTTTGGTGGTGGTTTTGTCTTCCCTGCCTTGCCACTCCCCCCCTCTCCAAATTAGAGCATATACCCTCAAGGAAAACACTTGTTTAGTGAAAACCAGTTTCTTCTCTCCCCCACCTCGCATGCACAGGCTTTACAAGTGGGCACAAACCCTTCTGAGTGGGGATATTCAGGGAATACTTTCGTATTTTCTTTACAAAATAAATAGCATCCTTTCCAACCTGTGCATTTAATTGTGCCCATTTTGAAAGAATGGTCGTATTTACTGCTGCTACCCATTTTCCCTCCCTACAAATTTTGAAAAAGACAAATCTTGTTCATGTTGTCATGAGACAGCCTACCCCAGATGGCACATCTGTGTCTCGGGATGCCCTCTGGCCGGCCTGTTGGCAGGCATTCCCGTGGCTTTGAAGGTCACCTTGTTTACACCTTGCCTTTTTCCCCCTCCCTATTCAGAGTCTTGCTGAGCCTGCAGGCTGGGGCTTCACCATCTGCATTTTCTCTGGTGCCATTAATCTTCCTGTTTACCATTCTGTTATTAATTCTAGAGTTCACCTTTTTCTCTAAATGCTTTATAGGCCTCTTGGAATTTCTTGCCTTTTTGTGGCAAGAGATCTGAGCATCTCAATAGATGATTTGCTTTGTTCTTTCCTGTTTCTGAAAGGATACCTACTAGCATCTCATGCCATTTTTCTGTTACAAGCCTTCCTTCTTATAACATTTTTCAATGATATAGGTTCATCTGTCAGATACATCTTACAGTATGAGTAAATATTATCCTCATCACTTGGAATTTGTGAATTGGCCACTGAAATCTGGTATCTGTGGAGATAGTCTTGCTTTTTCAGTTTTTTCCTTGGTGGAAAAAAAAAATGTTTAAACCTGGTTTTGTGAGAATGTGTAAGAACAGCTTGCATTTTTGGTGCATTTCATTTGAATGCCTTAATGCCTGTGAATATTAAACAAGTCCTACCATACCCCAGAGGATAGATGAAGACTATCTCCATTTGACAGGTGATGGAAAAGCAGAGGGTACCATTGTTAGAGTTCGGCCCAAGATCCCATGGTGAGACAGTAGTGATGCCAAGTGCAGCATCTAGGGTGTTTGTTCCCTGTCCCATCCTAAAATCATTGCCACTTTGTTGTGGCCTTCCTGTTCTTCAGTGGTTTATGCAGGTTTGGTATTTACTGGGCCAGGGATGCTGAACCAGTTCTGCGTGGCATGGCTGCCTTCTTCAGACACCGTACCACACGAATGTGGCTGTCCTGCTTCCCAGGCCTGCAGAACACTGTCTTCCTGCACATGAGAGCTTTGCAGACCAGAGATACAGGATCAGAATCGGGACACCTGTTAATCTGGCTGGGCAGTGCTAATAACTCTGCTGCACCCATGCTAATGCCTTCAGAGCTGACTGAGTGTCTCTGCTGCTCCCCTGCACTTTGGGTTTTAGAAGAGCATCTTTAGTGGAGTTGCAGCATCATGTGGGCATGTAGAGCCAGGCAGAGCTGAGCGCTGCACTCAACCAAATAACCCCCTCAGTCCAGGGCATGAGAAAGCGCAGAGCGGGCTTCCAAGAATCATTGCAGGACTCAGATTGGCTTTGGCAGGTTTATCAGCTCTGGCTTAGTGCCGGCTCTGCTAGGCCTGGACTGAATTAATTGGGATGCTTGCGCACTGCAGTTGAGAGATAACTGCATTACAGAGATTTATCTGTTACTAAAGGTATCCCCTCCACCATCCTCGATAAGGAAGAGGAGAAGCTATGCAGAATCTCACAGAATTTGCAGCAAGGTTATGGCATGGCTGGTTTTGTGCATGGTTTATCTACGAGTTTGCATTCAGTATGAGCGGTTTTATTCAGTGCTGTCACGTATAGAAGTAGTATGTTTGATTGCAGAGGAGGTCCACTCCCTGTTACCATTTGCAGAGGGTGCAGTGTGGTGGTGACTGGCACAACTGTGTGGTGTGGGGGTGACTGGTGGCTGATACCTGCCCGCTTACTGGGCAATAATCACATTCTTTTTCTTCTGATGGGTCAAAGGGCCCATCCATCTCTGTGCGTATATCTATATGACCACTTGCAGATAGGTAGGCTAAGTTATTATCTTCCGCCAAACGGGCCAGAAGCTCTGTTAGAGTGATGCAAAGCCCAAAGAAATAGACTTTGTACTCAGAAATGTTCTCCAAATTGTAGCAGTTACCCAGCCTCTGTCCCCTGATACTGCCTACAGTGTTGGCTGATGCTGCAAAAGTCTCAGTGCAGTGTGAGCCCATCTAGAACGCAAATGCAAGAGTGACCAGAACACAAATGAGTGCTAGAATAATGTTATTGAATCAAGATGTTCCTTTATGATTTGAGCCCTGAGGATAGTTACCTGATCCAACATTTAGCCTGATATTGTAATTTGGCAGTCTTTGAGAAGCAGGTAGAGTATATTATATGTGACAATGATTTATATCTGTGCTGAGAAATAAATCCGTAAAGAACTTCCAAGAGACAACTGACAGGAGGGCTGTTTTTTTTTATTGAGAGATTTTATAGAGGCATTTTAGTGTGCCAAAAAAATACAGCTGCTTGTAAAGTCCACATTTTGATGACGGGTTAAACTAAACAATGCTTAACCTTATGTTTGAGGGCCTCTGCTGTTTTCTGCAGCCTTATTTCTCCCTCCTGTTGTGTTGTAGCCTCCGGGGATGTATTTTAGCTAGGGACTTATAGAAGCTTTCCATTGGATCCTGGTCTCCAAAGCTGTCCTCTAGTTTTTCTGCTGTTTACACCCAGGCTGAAGAGTGAAACTGTGCAGCCCCCCACATCATAGCTTCCTCTACCTTCTTCCCTCTCTTCACTTTCCCTGCCCGCCCCGGCTCCAACCCCACCATGAGACTCACAGCTTTGCAGGGATTTTTTGCTAGGGATTTTTCAGTCTCCCATCGCTCCTTGGAGCAGACCTCACTCGTGCCTAAAATCTGTAACAAGTGTTTACCGTGATTCATTTGGGAGCTTTACAGGATCCCATGGCTGCAGCCTGAAGAGGAGTTTCCACTTAATGGCAGATAGTCCTCTGGACTATGCTTTTCACACAAAACAGTGTGTTTCTGAGGAAACACTCTCCTCTTTTCAAGTACTCTTGCTCCTAAAGCTGGTTTATCATTCTCCTTCACTGGATTCTTGTTGTCACCACCACCCTGTTTACCCTGAGAGTGCAATAATATACATGAGGTTTGAGGGTGGAATTGGCAGGGGAAACAAAGAGTTATTGGAGTAGTCTTACAATCTCCAGTATAGCCATGGCTTTATTGTGTCTGGCTTGGATTAAAAATAAAGTGAATTTGATCTTTACTAGTCCCTAGGGCCATTTGTTTGGCTTTATGGACTCATTGTGAGAGTCTGTGTTATCAGTAGCCCAGTCCCCAGGGAGGCCCAGGACTGGGCTGACAGGAGCTCCCGTGGGTCAGAATTGGAGAGGATGGGAAGCGCAGAACTGGCACTGACAAGTTTGCTGCAGATGGGTGCTGAATTGCAGTAGTGTTGGGAGGATAGGCTGGGATAGCAGAGACCGTAGAAGGTCAAGATTAAAGCGTAACAGCAATAACGTAATCATCTGTCCTAAGATAGCAGTAGATGGTGCAGGGAAAGAAGGGTTTTGAAGATCCAGATCTGCAGGAAGAGTGAAGATCTGTGCTGCACTGTGCTGGTGGAGGTGTGCTTGTGAAAAAAGCTTGCAAAGCCCTGCCTTTAGTATACCTGATGCTGGTGCTGATCACTGCTGTGAATGCACACATTCCAAGGATGGTAAGAAATCACTGTACGGGCCATGAACATAACAAGCAAGCAAGTAAACAAGCTAAGGAGGGTGGGTGTATGCACACAGAAAGGCTACAAAATCCAGCTATTCACGTAAGGCATTGTCTCCTCTTTCTTTCTTAAGGGATTGCACCCCCCTGCCCCCACCCTTTGCACTCTAACGCTATATTTGTGCCTTGGAGATGGAGAGATGAGCGTATGATGGATGGATGGATGCTGCTTGTCTGGGTTTTTCACCACCATTTCCCCTGGGGCACTCTGTCTGCTGGCAGAGAGCACCATCCCAAAAGATGGTATCTTTTGCAAACTCGACAGCTAACAGACAGCTTCTCTCTCTGCATATTTCCCCAAAGAAGAGCAGGCTTAATCTGGTTTTTATATGGCATATTTCATTATAATCTTTTTGACTTCCCATGTTCCCAATACACCATAATAAATAAAACGCTGGGGGTGGGAACAGCAGAGATGCTGAGGCTTCACACTCTTGTGACACTGATAGATTCTCATTTTAAACTGTCATGGGATTTAATTGCTTGCTGAGCCACTGCACTGCACTTTCAGACACATCCTGCCACATCCTCTTAATGAGCTTAGTGGCTGCATTTGCACAGCAGTAGTTCTGTTTGCTGTGAATTAGGTGGCTTTTTTAGACCACCTATATGATTTTAAAGAGGTAGTGGTTATTAAGATAACATCCACGGATTTATCCATCTTAAACAGCACTTCATGGACTCTTAATATATAGTTTCCTCTGGCACTTATTATGTTCCAAGAAACCAGCACCAAGAAACAGAAATGCAAGAATCTGTGTGCAAAGTCAGTGTTTGTCTAAGAGGGTTTTTGGAAGCCGGATTGCTTTGGTTTGCATAGTAGCTGTCTCTGGCGTGATAGATCATGCTGGAACTCACCCAATAAGTATCTCTGTTCCCAATTAGAACTGGAAATGGAGCTGCTTACGAGTGCACAGAGATGATGGCTTGGGTGGCAGCTGCTACTGTGGAGATGGAAATGATCCATTGTAAAACAAATACATTGCACTGTATAGAAAAAGGGATGGTTGTTTTTAATTTATGTCTCAAAGAGACACAGAAACGTTGCTTAGCTCCCAATGCATTGTAAACCAAATGTAGCATATTTAAGGACAGGAATTTGCAGCTATTTTGGTGAATCAAAATTTGAAAAACCCCACCATTTGGTAGGATTTGTGAAAATGTACTTCTTTGGAAGGCAGCAGTTCAACAGAACACAGATACGGGAATGATGCGGGTGTGGGTGCTCGTTCAGATTCTACTACTGTGGTCTTAGGACCTTAAAAAATAGAGAGGTTGCTGCACTGAGCTGGTAAGCAGAAGTAACCACGTTAATGTAATCACTATGAAAGGGACCCTGCCAAGTTAAGAAACATAAATTTTAATTATATGCATACACACATCACATATTTGAATTATAACACATGCACAATATTTAGCTGTGACACCAATAACACTGTGGTTTATTAAAACAGGAAGAATTCTCAAACAATATTTTATTTGTCATTGATGATTTTTGTCGATCTGACATGTCCGTTTTGTCTGGTTCTGACTATTTTGTGTGTCTCCTACGCTAACCAGGTGCTGTTGCATTTGCAATACTAATCAAAAGGAAATTTATCTTCACACCTTCTTAAAATTTTTATATAGAAGAGTAAGCTTTTAGTTATAGTGCTATTACTTTTAATGAAGATTATGTTCTCTGAAATTGCAATGTCTGAAGAAGAGCTTGTGATACAAACTGGGAGTTACAACAGAAAGAATTTAGAACAATTAGTGGGTAGCACATGTTATTACCTATATTTAAAAAGGATTTGGATGTGATTCAAGGATTTAAAGACCCATAAATTCTACATGAACATTTGAGAAATTGATTGAAACGGTAATTAGGTACAAGCAGTAAAGCACCTGGGAAATTATATAGGAGGTTCTAACTGACTAGTTTGTTGTTTTTTGGTTTTTTTTTTTTTTTTTTTTCCTACTGGGGAAAAGCACATCTTGCTACTTTCTCAAAATTCTTTGTGTGACGTGTAAAGAACTAATAGATAAGGGGTTGACAATTTACTTAGGCTTTCTGAAGACCTTTGGTATGGCATAGGCCTCCAAACAGAACCAAAGCATTGTCTTAGATGAAAACTTTTAGAATAGAAGATGAAACAAAGAAAAAAAATGAAAGAAAGAACTTTCATTATAGGAAAAGGCTAATGGCTGGTGCACCATGGTTTGTTGTTTGGTCCAAAGTTGTGTGATACAGTAATGAACAAGCTGGAGAGAGGGAGTACCTTGTAAACTACAAAGATCTGCATGTGGTACAAAGTTATTTAGAAGCCCTCGTGGCCAGGGAGGTCTGTGTGTGCCTCCTTGGGATGCCTCTGGATGTGCTCGGTGAATGGGTGGTGGGATGGATGTTTTAATTTGTCACATATGTGTTAGAAGTATTACTTACAGGAAGTTCTTGTTCCTGTTACAAGGTTCCTAATTCTGCTTAGTATGCAGCTTGGAGGCTGCAGGACACTGCCTGAGGGGCAATATAAAGAATACTGTAACACTTTTGTTTAAATGGGGGATGTGGCCTCATCTGGAAATATCAGGTGCAGTATTGGTCTGTTTTGGTAAGGTTATGAAGAATAAGAGGAAGTTTAGAGCAGTCTGACAGGAAAAAGCCATATGGAAAACTTCCCACAGCAGAGTAACAAAAAATATTGTGACTGTTTATCTTCGAAAGGAGAAGAATAAAAAGAAATGGCAAAAAAAGTTTGGTCAGGAACTTTTGTTTTCCCTGTCTCATAGCAAGAATGAGTGGGGAAGCAATAAAGCAAAGTGCTTCTTTCAAACCATAGTTCAACATTGAACTCACTCAATTGCAAAAACATTGAGGGCAAAAATATATCAAAATTCAGAAAAGGCTGGGCTATTCTGTGCATTTCCAGAAGAGCAAGATTTAGGATAACTGCAAGTGATACTGCCTTTATCCCTCAGGACTGACCTGTTAGAGATCAGGATGACATGTAGGATTAGGGTAGATGATTTTCTTTGCATTTCTTTCCCAATAGACACTCATACCTTCTTCTGCAGCGCCTGATGTGACTGCATAGTATAGCACAACAAATGTCAAAGCAAACAGAAACAGCTGCGGGGTCACAACTTAATTTCTCAAGCCTAGAAGACTCTCTCTAGCCTTGCTGGAAGCTTCTGACGTTGGCTGGTGCCTTCGTCAGCAGGACAGTGGGTGGAATGGATCCCGCTTTGCTTCCGTACAGCAGTTCCCGTGGTCTGGGGGAGGCCTTGATTTTTCACCAGAAAACTACATTTTGGGCATTGAGTTGGTTTCACAGTTTTCTTTAGGGTAGAGGCATAAGAGAAAAGGTGTACCTTCCTAGTTTTTGTGGGAAAATCCTGGAGAGTTAAATAGGAAAGAGTGAATTACAGGTTTAGTGAAATGAATTTAATGATCTCTGGTAGCATTTAACTATTTCTCTAGGTTAACTGAACCATTGTTCAGATTTTTGGAGACTTTTTTTCTCTGAGGATTCAAAAAGTTGTTTGGAAACTTAATTTCCTGTCTTCTTTACTGTATCCTTTACAGACTCTCCATCTTCCAGGAAGGACTGAATTCGTTACAAAGAATGAATTAATTACTAAGAAGTTGTCTTTGGACCTGTGTAGGTTTTTAAACTGTAAATTTTACATTCCAGATAAGATAGCATGTGCCGTTTCTCACTTTCTAGAGCTACTTTGGAAAAAAAATGGACTGCTAGAAGCTACTGGTGGAGAAGAAAATGAAGGAGTTGACTAGCAGTAAGCTTAGTGAGCAGATAGGAGGCAGCTGCCCTGAGTTTCTTTTTGATGGATTTCCTGCTCACTAACTTAACTTTTTGGTGACTCAATCTCCCCATCGATAAACTGGGAATAAAAGTATTATCTCACACCACCTTGTCAGTGGGATGCTAAATTAAAAAATTAAAAAATGCTCTGAGAGTTTTGGCTGAAAAGTCTCCCTGAGTGTTGCTGGTGAGAAGTAGCAGCACCACAAAAAACAAACACGCCTATCAAAGACAGCTGCTGGTTTTTGACCTTAGAGCCTACCTTTCCCTCTGACTTTATGCTCAATATCTCTGAACAAACAGGAAGCAGTTCTACTTTAATATGCATTCTACTTATCCCTCACCCCTTCCTTGCTCATTCTTTTTCTCTAATGCATTCATTTGCTGAGTGTGCCGGTATCCAGAGACAGGCACAGCTTGTCACAGTGAAGACATGTTTGTTTCCGATGCCCTTGAGCTTTCTTGAAGCGTCTTCTCTTGCTGAATGTATGATGACCCCTTGGGTTTTGCAGTCCCACAAGGTTCCAAATACAAAGCAAATGCCCTTTTGCACCTAAGCCCAGGACTTTGAAACCAAGCCAAGCCCACAGCCAGAGATGATTATGGAGGTTCCTTAGTGACTTTAGATTCAAGTATCGGGATTTGCACATAAATCAAGTCTAAAATGCCTTATTTCTATTGAAATGTCTAGGCTTAGCATCCAGAGGGAGGAACTAGGAGTTCATACAGGGAAATTAAATCTGTATGATTCTCTTTTGACTTCTCGGTCTTTTTTAAAGGTCAAGTAAGGGAGAAGTTGGGGAAGGTGGCATAAAGTGGTGGGTGTGCAGAGCTTAATGCTGGAAGTACGGGATTGATTCGATAGACCTCCTTGTGGTGGGAAGGAGGATCAATTCACAGTTGACCCCATCCCATTGTGTGGGTTGTCCTGGGGGGGTTTCCTTTGAAAATCCCAGTGGTTTGGGTTTTCTGCATGGTTTGTACTCAGCCTTTCCCTCCATGAATAGAATAGATTTTGCTGGAATCTTTGCTGGATTTTCTGTGGTTATTGGCTGAGCAAACTCTCTCACTTCAGAAGACTTGAGCAAGCATGTTGTGGAAGCACTGATCAGGGACCCTGAATCATTTGCTGGCTTAGAGTTTTTCATATATGGAACAAACATATTCCTGGGACGCAATTGCCCCCAAGAAACAGATTGTACTTTACTGTCCCAGGTGGAAATGTTCATTCATTATTTGGATTGCAGGAGTGATTTGGGCCTTTATAAACGCATGAATTTCTGCCCTGCAGAGTTTATAGCTCTGATAGAAAAGGCAGGGAGCTTCAGGCAGTCTGGGAAACACAACACAGTCCTAAAGGATGAGAAGCGGACAGAGCTATGACATAAGAACACCAGATGCTGATTTGTGGGCGTCGGTCCTGTACATTATTACTTTATAAATCTGCTAGCCTAGAGGAAGGAATTCATTTTAGAAGGGAAGGAGTACTTGAGAAATCCACACCTGGCGTTGTCAGGTAAAGAGGTGTTCAGGATGTCTCCCTACCATAGGGCTGCTCTGAATGAGCTGCTGCACAAGTGGGGCAGAGGCCAGGATCTACAGGGAAAACAAAATTCTTCCTTAGGTGTATTTTAACTTCTTGCTAAAATTAACATGCTATGTTTGCCTTCCTGCTGCACAGCCCTGTAATCTTGTGGCAGCTTTCTGAAAGGGAGTAAAGCTTTGTTTCTTCTGGTGCACGGCGAGTTGCATTGAGCTTCTTTTAACCTCCCTGTCTCTGGAGCCCCATGCTCTAGGCCTGGCCCCCACCAGCCTTTGGCTCTTCCTGCAGTGACTGGGGGTTGTCCTCTTCCGTGGGCTGGGTTCTGTACTCACGGCTGTGCTGGCTGGTGATTATTCATTGGTGTAGGCCATGGACAAAGGTATTGAAAAGATACCAGGTTGAACTTGAAGAACTCTCAGAGACAAGCTTGAAAGTCTGTCAGTCTTCTGCTTGTTGTCTCTGTCCTTCTGCATATTAGCTGTCTGGGGGAGACACCTACAGTCACCTTGTTTTGTTTTTCAGAAGTTGATCTGCCTCTTAAAAAAGATGGGTTCACATCAGAAAGTACAACTCTGGAAGCTTTGCTGCGTGGAGAGGGAATAGAGAAAAAAATGGACACTAAAGAGGAAGACACTATACAAGAAATCCAGGTAAAGGAGAGCTCCATGCCCTGACAGCAGGGCTGGATTTTACAACTTGTCTCTAAGCCTAGCAGATTTTGTCCTGTGCTAGAACAGTGCATCTGTTGATAGGTGTGTCATTCTACTGTCAAAATGTTATCAAACCATTGTGCTACACTGTGATGCTCAGAATGAACCTGGGATCTCACACACTTCTCCTGTCACAAGAATCTCAGTCTTTGGCTGTGTTCTGCATGGCTCCTGTGCTGGAATTTGTTTTGCAGCACTGTGAAATGATTACGCATAAAACTGACAAGCAGAGATGGGTCCCAACCATAAACTGAATTTTAGTGCCTCATATTTAAAGTGAATTTGGACATGGATTTGAATTTGGATCCACAGCTTCTGCCTTTAAACAAAAACGTATTGTTGCCTTGTTGCCTTGCGTGTTTTTGTTTGGTGCCTTTTTTTTTTTTTTACCAAGAAGGCTCCAGGAAGTAAACAAGCAAAATAAATAATTAAAATTATTCTAATCTTAAGTATCTCAGTTATTATTAGTGATGCATGTAGGAAAAATATTGCCTCCTCTAACTATTTATTGCTTGAAAGTTATTTGTCAAGTTTCCATTTCATCCCTTAACAATTAAAAGTAGAAACATGTTTCTGGGTCTGTTATAGAAGGAATTCAGCTAACATAAAAAGTTCTTATACAAGGGCACATCACCTTATAAAGACATCTCCCATTGCTAGGAAAGTGGGCCTCTCCTGAGGGAGCAGCACCAAATCTTTGGTGATGCTAAAACACTATTGTGCTATGAGTCTATTAGTATTTTTAGTGAAAGCCATTAGCAGTGTGTCAAACTTGGTAATTTTGGCTGAGAAATAACACGTTGTATCTGTTCCTAAAATTAGTAAAGATCTGAGTGGGCAGCCCCCTGTCTAGTGAAATAAGAGTGTGGGCATCAAGTCTATAGTACTTGGAGCTCAGTCCTACTGGTCTATTTGCTAGAAATTTCATCCTTCTAAGGGCAGCAAAATTAGCTCTCCAGTTCCCACTTACTCAGGTAAAGGAGCACCAACAAAGAGGAAGCTTCCCCTGCTCATGGAGTGGGGAAAAGCTTGGCATGAGGTCCCCTCTGTCCTTCTTCAGTGCTATAACTGGGTCTATTAAGTTGAGAGCCCTAAAGCTCTGTTGATGCCTGCTTCTGACGTCCCAAGCAGTCACGGTGCAGCATCCTTATGAGATCCACAAGTATCTTTGGATGTTGCTGTGTGATCTGATGTCCCAAATTATCCCCAGCAGCAGTTCAAGGAGGGAGACTTCAGAGATGGTGGAACCAACAGAAGTCTGGGCATTGCAGAGCAGGGAGGGTATGTAAAAATACACAAAAAGTTTTTGGCTAAACTGCTGGAGCTGTAATTGGTCACCCGGGTGTTAGTTTCATCAGAACAGGTGCAAAAAGCATGTCTTGCTGTTGTTTCTTATTCAGGCACAACTTATCTTGATTCAGTCTATACTACGCTTCCTGAAGCCTTTACTAGTAGCCAGCATTCAGTGTGTGCTGCAGCACCCGGCAGCTAGACTGGACCAGATCAAAATCATGATCAGTGCCTTTTATCCATATGACAAATGAGACAGTGCAAATCTCTCTTTTGTTCCTTTCCATGTTCTTTTCTGCTGTAACTTGAAAAGGTGGGATAGACATAATTGTAATTCCCACCTCAGTCCCAGCCACTTACCACCCTCTCAGACTCAAAGTATCCACCAGGAGAAGAAGACTCAGTGCTTAGCTGCACTGAAGTACATTGGGCTGAGAAACTCTTTTAGAAAGACAAAACAGGAAAAGAAAAATTACTTTGCTAAAAAGGGTAAGGGTACCTCCTGCTAAATGGATGCAGTCATTGGGACTTGCAATACAGTTGGTATTTAACACGGTTGAGGATTTTGCCCTGCTGTAAATTGATGTTGAATGTGTGTCCACATCACTTGCTGGAGATGGCTTAGAAGACACTTTTGGAGACACTTTAAGATATGAAGCACTGTGAAAACACAAACTCATGTCAGTAAGGTTACATGTTTTCTTACATAACACTAGTCTTCTCATATAAAACGTTTTCTGAGTGCTTCAGTTTTCTAAGATGAAGTCAATGAATATATGTAATTGCATGAATTTTGAAGAAACATTTTATGTACATAGAACTGGAACTTGCTTAACTTTTCCACCCTGTAGTAGTTAGTACTCTAGTATTATGTGAAATTGTCTCTCATGATGGTGTGACCTCATTAATAGATCTTGAGATTTAAAAATAAAAGGAGCAAAAACCAGATGAAGACTTGATCCTCTACCATATTCTCAAAGTTGTTTGTACTTTTAAAAAGGGACACTCTCCAGTATTAGTCTTAAAAATTTAGCTGATAAATTAAGAATGAATTTGCATAGTGGGTCCTCCAAATATAAGCTTTTTAAAAATTTCTATTGTACTCTTTCCCACAAATTCAGAGTTCGGTGCTTGAGGTATGCAGGAAGGGGAGAAAGCCACTATGATTTGCTCCTGTTCTCCCTCTACTGGCTCTCAAATAGCTGTTGAGTAGAAATTATATGGAAGTGACCAATATAGTAAGAGACTGCAACACCTCCCCATTAGTTTAAAGTCACTGATTTGAATTTGCATCGTGGCTGCATGTTGCAATTCAGATGAATGGTGGCGTGGCAAAGCTAGGTTAGTGATTCCAGATGAGTCCCTTATGAAATGGCACTGCAGCATGAATGGCAGGAGTGGTTGGAGCCCATTTCTGTATTTCAAGCAGACATGCCCAAGATTGAGGGGATTTCAACTTTCCACATTAGTGTTGTGATGGTTTGTCTTGCCTTTGTCCATGTGATGTCCGAGTTGTTCATGTTTTCATGGCAGCCAGCCTGTGTTTGATTCTGTTGAGGTTATATTTCAAAAGATTGAGATAAAGCTATCAAAATTCTCTGGCCTGGCCATCTCACAGTTACGCAAGATGATTAATTTTTGTTCCTGTTAAATAATTAATTGAAGGAACTTCTGCTGTTGTCCCTATTAACTTCTGTGAGACCTGTACTACTTCAGCATTCTCATGCAGCAAGACCCCTGTTTCCAGATTACCGGGTTGTACCTGTGCTGTAAGCCCTAGATCCACTAAACATGCTGGAATATATTGAGGATTTTTCTCTATTTTTGCTAAACAAAGAAAATTGTGATCTGCCAAGGAGAAAACCACTGATTTGTGTCTTCTTAGAGTGCATTCTCAGTGTTAGAGGAAAACAAAACAATTTAAGGTACAAAAAACAAAATTAAAAAAATCATGCAAACAATTTCCCAGACAGGGCCTGCAGTTATATATACTAATACTTTTGTTGTCTTGGGATATCGGTGCTCAGTAATACCACTATTATTTCTTAGGAACCTTTTTTTCATAGGTGACTGATATCAGTGGTATTTTTAAATATGAATTCCTCATAGAACTGAGGGTGGAAGGGAAAGCAAATTTTGCTTTAGTGGAAAGAACTAAGGGTTCTGGGATCTGATTTGGCATTATATCATTAATCAACTGCAGTCTCTGTGGTAAAGAGCAGCAGTTGGTTGTATGTGTCATCTTCTTTTCTTCTAACCATTCCTGTTTATTGTTCAACCACAGAGGGTTTTAGAAAATGATGAAAATGCAGATGAAGTGAATGAGGAAGAGGATTTGGAAGAAGATATTCCAAAACGAAAGAACAGACCTAGAGGACGGGTAGGTGGAGAGTTTACTGGAATGGGAAGGAAGCAAACCTCTGCTTTCTAGTGTATATTTGTCATGTGTACTGTATATAAGAAGTGTATATCCCTGGATATATGATAATCATAACACTACAGGTAATTTTCAGTCCTATGGTCAAAGATTTGTAATATTTTTTCAGTTTGTTTTTGTCAATTACCAGGAAAAAATACTATTTTGAGAGTTAGAAGTTGGGGTAAATTTACTATAGTGTTGTATTTACAATTGTAATATAAACTGTAATAGTTATGATGTCATCCTACTATTACAATGCTCTTATTTTAAAACAACGCTTACTAGTTACAGAAAAGCAACAAATTCAGTTATGACAGCCCCCAAAATATTAACAAAAGTAACGTGAACAGTGTTAATGCATTTTGCAGCTTTCTCCAAGGCAGCACTTTGTGGCTGACACTGGCCCTCTTGAGCCCATGGCAAATCTTCCATTTACTTAAAATGGGCAATATTTTATCCTTACGGGTGTGTCCCTTCTCTTACCTAAGATGTCTTTTCACAATTTCAGCATGGCACCAGCTGAGTAATGAGGCCAACATTTTAAAACTTGGAATCAACGTTTTCAATTGTGGCCCCGTAAGCTAGGCATCTAAATAAACATGAACACAATTCTCAGATGTTTCAAGCATTTTCATCTGTCTTTGGCTCCAGCAGATGCTGCAGGGGCACAGGAGCTCTAGAAGTACCTTTTGATGTGTTTGTAGGAGTCAAGCAAGAAGGGCCACATTTTAGGCCAAATGAGCAGGATATAATAGCTTTTGAATAAGAGACACGAAACCACACTGAATACTTGCAATGTACTTCTTATGCATCAGACCCTCTCTTTTGGTTTCTTCTGTTGTTGTGTTGTTTCAGTTTTCTGCTCCTCTTTATTTTGGAGCTTAAGTCCTTTAATATAAGATCAAAGCACTTTAATAATTGGATAAGTATATATTTCACCTTCCTTATTCTCAAAATCACCTGAACCAGTTTCTTTCTTTCTTTCTTTCTTAGCCAAAGACCCCCACCTGGAAAAAAATTTTCCAGAAAAATGTAAGTTTCAGAAAATTTGTATGAACCAGTAACCAAACCCAGCAGTTAGAATCAATACATGCACACAAGCTTGACTGTAGCAATCAACTAATATTCCAGGCTAACGACTCTTTTCTAATAAGTTGCTCTCACATGAATTGTGCATGCTGGTTAGGGCGAGTGAAAGGGAGTGAATAGCTAAAAGAGATGTACTGCTCAGGAGAAGGGAATTTGCTGTATTCATGTATTCCAGACCTACACAAACAAAGTCCTGAAGTTGCTGTTACATACAAAGTTTACTCCTCTGTTCAGGAAGCTGTTTCAGAATGGCTCTGGTACTTTTTCTCTGCTATTGTAGGGAAAGGAGTTGGAGGGCACTAGATGTCCTATTCATTTTGAAACATAAATTTATGTCTTATTTTTTTGCCCTAGAAGCGGGCCCCTATTAAGGACAGGAGCAGCAGGATCTCTTGCCTTTTTCTTGCAACTAACTCCTGCTCTGCTAGTGCCCTGGCTTCATTCAGTACAAAAAAGAGAAGTCTGAAGAGTGCCAAATACTTTGAGCAATTTTCATTTTTATTTGATGGCATGAATAACCAAAGCAAAATGTGGTCTAAATTAGGATTTTAAAATTAGGTCCAGATTTTCTAGCTGTTGAAAACTGGTAAGTCTGAATTGCATCTGGTTTTGCCACTCTTCAAGCAGCCCTTTTCTAATGTGAGCCTGACCCAGTGTAGGGAATTGAGGCAAAGGATTTGAAATAGGGGACATGAAACCTGGGCAGCACTTTGTTTCTGGGAAGGAGGTGGTTAGGGTATTTTTAGAGAGCAGAAGAGGGGAAGGACACACATAGGAAACTAGATCCTGCAGAGTGTGGCTTTTGGGGACTCAGAGAAGGAGTGAGAAGGGCTGACAGCATCATTGCAGGATTAATGCGACAGAATTACTGCTCTGGACTTTCCAAATCGCACATGCCCTTTCCTTTCCCTACAGCATGATTTTATTTTTAATCCTGGACTCTCCATCTGTCCCTCTGGGTACTCCCTCTGGCTGCTTCAGGGCTGCTTCAAGGCTGCCATGCCATGGCTTCCAGGCCTCA
Organism: Patagioenas fasciata; assembly: GCF_037038585.1. Classification (NCBI taxonomy): domain Eukaryota; kingdom Metazoa; phylum Chordata; class Aves; order Columbiformes; family Columbidae; genus Patagioenas; species Patagioenas fasciata. The sequence goes on from NC_092524.1 coordinate 32,451,896, forward strand.
CACGTTAAGTCTCGTAGCCTTTGCTGCATCCTGTCAGGAGGATGAAGGCAGTCGTGGGTGACTGGATTGGACAGACTGGAGTGCTGACAGCAAGCACAGGGCGCTTGGTTTAGTGCCTCTGGGGCAGCTGCTCGGTTTACAATCTCCTCAAGGCCAGGCCTGAAATGGTAGGAGCGTTAGGAAGGACACTGAAGGCCGGAGGGATGGATTCACAGAAGGAGTTTTTTTGTGCCTTTGCTGTACAGGGAGAATGGAGTAGGAGCTGGGAAGAACAGTTTGCTAGGAGACAGGAGAGGAATGCAGCTGCACCTGTACAGATTGTCTGCTCATCAGCTGGGTATCCCATGGGACAATTTCAGAGGCACTAAAGACATTTAGGAACCCAAGTCCCATTGAAAGTCATTGACTGGAAAAATCTCCCTGTGTGTTCAGTGCATGGAAAAGTATGTCTGACGTGCAGCCATGACATGAATGCTGTACCCTTGCCTTTCTGTAGAAAGTGGTTTGAAGGGAAACAGCTGGCTGTAAGACTAGCGAAACTCTGAGCAACAGACCTTAAATTACCATCCTATTCCGAAAGGTGCCTATGTAAAAATAGTGCATTCTTACTAAACAGATCCATTCTCAGTGTGTAAACAGAGTCAGATCTACTGACTGGTGACAAAATTAAGACTTTAGAGCTTTTTCACAGCCCTGAAAAGCCAATGCAGCTGGTAGAATAGGGAAATTAGATCCTAATCTGGATACCAGCAGAAATATTTATTAAGGGCCAATCACTTGTTTCTGTGAAGACTCTCTGATGAGCTGAGGGTTGTGTAGGAGCTGCCACAGACTGAAATTCAGCTTGCAGCACATTTGGCAGTATTGAGGGAAGAAAGGAACTAGCCTGGGATTGATTTCATAGCCTAGGGGGGGTTTACAGAGCTGGCAGTTAGAGAGAAAATATTGCAGACTAGTAAGATGATTTTATATGATATGGTCAGTAAAGTAGCTTGTTTCCACCAAAGAGTTGTTGCTGGGGCCTTTTCCAGGGTGAAACTGCTTTTCAGTTCACCCTTACAAATCTCACTCTGCACATGTGTGCTGATCTGCACAGAGGTCTTTGCAGAAGGCAGAGCTATACTTGTCATACCTAACAGTATTTACTCCATCCAGACAGCTGCAAATCCATGTCTTTCCTTCAGGACTGTGTTAAGAGTTAGACCTGAGCCATCCCAGGGAAATAATGTGTGAAGTTTTTATAAATCCCTGTTTTGACAGACTTTGGCAGGCCCATGTAAAACTGTTCCTTGTTCCTTCTCTTTAGATGTCCAACAGAATGCAGCTCAAATAGTGCTAGTTCAGTCCCAAATCCACAGAAGAGGGACAGAGCTCCTATCACCCCTTTGTGTCTGTGGTACTAATATTCTCAGAATTTCTACGTCTTCTCCAACTTTACTTGACGAAGCTCTGTCCCTTTCTTGTTTTCACATGCAAAAGCTTGAAGGATTTGAGTCAGGTGGTTTGTCTAGGGTGAGAATCATCAACAGTTTAATAAAAGGAGCACAAGAAACAATTTTTTTGCTTTTACTCAGGAACAGAGTATCTGGCAGAATTAATAAAGGGCTATCTAACCATCCACCTACAGATCACTTCCTCAAATAAAGATCAAGTCTAAAATTATTGCCATCTACACACTGTACGTTAGTGAATGTGAAAGAATTGAAGGCCTCGTCTCAGTTCCCAGTTCCACATCACAGCCTCCACCACTGGACGGATATGTCCCCTTGTTGGCATCCCAGCTGAGAAGGGTCAGGACCAAGTAGCTTTGATGCTGGATTTCACTCTTACCCCTGGAGCTCAGGACAGAGCAGTCTGTGCTGTGGAGAAACAGAGCTTTTCAGTTTCCAAGGCTGCTGACTTGGTATGTTGTAGGAACACAGAACTGCAGAGAGACCTTTATGGATAATTCCCGTCCTCTGTTATTGCAGGTAACCATGTTACCTAATCTTTTCGACTAACTGACCCAAGCTCCATTTTATAATTAGCCATGGTATCTTTCTCCCAGAAAGCCATTTCAAAGCATTGCTTTTCAGGTAGAAAACAAAACAAAACGAAACAAAACAAAACAAATATCCCCTCCCTGCCCCCCGGAAAATATTAAAGGAAATAACTTTACCTGTCTTTTATTTGATGCCTGTTTTCTGGCTGATTTAGTGGTTATATTTATCCTCTAACGCCTGTTCATCTATTCATTCATTCATATTCAGTTAAGCAAGGTATTTGGACATCTTCAGAAATGAATATGTGAAGATATTCAACTGAATATGTGCTGGCAGTGATCTACTGCTATGGATGAACAGTTTGGGTTATCTGTGGAGGGGATCTCCACTGTGTTACAAGGTCCATTAACATAGTGCATATCTTAGGGGATGAAAGGTCAAGCCCACCCTTGACAAGCCTCTCTGGAAGCTGAGGATTTGTTTAGTTTATGTTGCACATTTCACGTAGGTGGGTGAGGGGCATGAGGAGACGTGAGAGATGATGGAATAATGTTAACATTCCTCTTGTCCTTGCAGGCTCGGGGATCTGGAGGTGGCAGGAGACGGAATGATGCTGCCTCCCAGGATGATCACGACAAACCCTATGTTTGTGACAGTAAGTAGCACCCACACAGCTGATTCTGCTTCCAGCCTGGTCTTACCAGCTCAGTGCATTCAGGGCTTCATCTTTTCTCTTCCAGCAAGATATTCTGCTGCTCTCTGACTTGCATGTTTGCCATCTGCTGCTGCTGCTCTTTGTGTCTGTGCATGAAGGAAATAAAATTAAGTCCTCGGCAAGACTCCACTTCTCTTTGCCTTATAATCAATCATTTCTTATATTTTCTTCTTCTCTTTTTCTGGCTTCTCTTCCTTTTGTCTTCCTTTCCCCCATGTAAGATTCACCCTCTATTTCTTTCTCTGTTTCAGATAGTTACAAACAAAAGCATAACTCAAAAATCTCCGAGAAAGGTACTTCACCCTCATTGTATCTCTTCATATATTTGGTGATTCTCTTTCCTTCAGTCCTTTTAAAATCTCACTGGGCTAAATTTTGAAGGTCTTATTCTCATCCCTCACTTAAAGTACTCTTGTGGCATCATCAGGAGTTGAGGCCTCCTAAGAAACAAACACAACTGGAATGCTTTTGTTTTGATACATATTCCCTTTGAATAAGGCCATGCTGTTTCACATCTCACAATGGGACTCCAGGTGAAATAAGGCACTGTCTCAACTGAGAAATTGTACCAAAGCCCAATGCCCCAACTGAAGAAGGATACCAGAGTCCTAGCCTGAGGAAGGAGTCCAATATTTGATACACAATGTGGGTTTTTTTACAGTCTAATCCTTGGTGCTTTCCTTCTTCTTTAGATGCTCCTTTTTTTGCTTCACTATGTCATTTCTGTGAAGGGCTTTTTTCTTACATGCTTTTGAGGTCCCTCATCTTAAGACTTACTGTAGAGTGTACATGAAACAAGAATTTGTGCCACTGGGTGGCTTATATCCTATAAGACAATAACCTAGCAGAAGTTAAGAGAAGTAGGAGAATAGCAGGAGGTCTTCACTTCTGTGATCCAAAAATGTCTGGTGGTTTTGAGGACAATTAGAATCCCCCTTTCTTCACTATTTACCTGTCTTGCAGTGTTCCTGATCTTAAAAGACCAACTGTTATTGTGTCAATCTACGGAGGTATTTCCTGCATGTTTTTAAAAACATGAAGAAATAAGAAATATGCACGGTAAATGAGAACTACATTCCTTGTGATCAAATAATATTTTATGGTGAGACCAGGTGACTCTGCACAGCACAGTGATGGAGATGTTGGGTATTTTGCTTCAGTAAGGTGAATATTTTAAGGGCAATGAGTAGAAATTGAGAGACTTGCACAAGAATGGGAGTGTCTGAACACATAATCAAGGAGGAAGAGCTCTTTAGGATATGAAGAGTCGGAAGATTTCTGCTGTGGTTAAATAGTTGCCCTTGTGTGCTGGAAGAACTAAAATGTGTCTTTTAATGCTTCTGTAGGAGCCCAGTATGGATCTTGCTGAAATCGACAGCTTTCCTCTCCTGCTATTTGCATTACTGTCTTTATCTCTTTTCTGGAACATCATTCTTAATCCAAGAACACTTGTCAATGGTAGCCATTTGGAACATAGTGATTCTTTATTGTCTGATCTTGCTTTGCTTTTGGATCTTACAGAGAACCCACAATGTGCATAGTAGTGATTTGCACAGAGTGGATGAAACATCTAAGATATCAAAGCAGGCTGCAGAAATCTGGGCTGCAGTCAAGGCTCTGGTGCATTGTTGTACTGATGGAATTTTGCCTTGAATTACGTTTTGGAGCATAAATTTCCTCTTTGGTCTTGGAAATATAAACTTTCCTATTTCATTTGGCTGATACCTTTCATTTTTAGGAAACTTATAGTTAGAGGTGAGTCATAAGGAGTTTTGGAATCCAGACTTCACACAGTGACTCCTCCTTTCCCATTGTAGATAGCTGAGAAAAGGTTTTATGGTAGCAGAACTCTTTTACCTGACTGTGGAGCAGAAGGAAAGAACTCTACCAATTGTAGTGCCATAATCCTGAAGTAACACCCTGCCCTTGTAAACTTTCTGTAGAAATATTAATTGTGAATAATTGGCTTAAGTTGAGGACTCTTTCCTGCTTGGGTGGATTTCTTGAATCAATAATTTCTGCAACTTTATTTGCTGAGTATCTTTCTAGATAAATCTCAGTCTAGTTGTGGTAGGTTAGAAAGTGATTTGCAGTACTCCATGTGCAGATGCTTTGGGCAGACAGGGTTTTTTTACATGGAAATGTGCAGGTCAAAAATAGTGGATGTTTCCTGTTTAGAAAAACATGATCCCTCCAGTCACGTTATTGGTATAAATAGTTACCTTAAAAGGTTGACACTTTTTTTTCCCCTGTATATTATTTAATTTACCCCCACGTTGCTTTTTCTGCAAGTGTTCTGAGATTTGAGTTTGGAAAGTTAACACAAAGAAGAAAGCATAAGCATATCTAAACCAAATTAAATTTCTTATTTTAACTGCATGGGAACAAAAATTATCTGTGGTGCAAAACTACTGTTCTCTTTTTCAAAGTTACACATTTGTATTTATGGGAAACAAGAATATATCATCGGGTTTCATCAGTAATAAAAAGGTTACGGGAAAAAAAGCCCCTAGTCTGTGTGTCAGTAAGATGCTGCAAGAGCAGTACCCAGCTGACACTGCCCCTTGTGTTGGAAGATAGCAACGTTATTTCTGAAAAGGGCTGCCTTTTTTGGAAGAGGCATTCAGCTATACACCGATACTAAACCTGATCTCAGTATTGAAACTGATTGGAAATAGGGAACTTGTATATGGAGGAAGGTTCTCAAAACTCAAAAGGTTTTGCCATCCTGCGTTTTTACAAAGAAGTGGTCGATTGCTTGTTTTGTGGAATGAAATATTCTGAAATACTTCAATTGATTTTATTGAGCAAATACTGTACCAGAAATTCAAAATAAAATGTTTGACCATTTAAAACATCGATAAAATTGCTAACATAATCGTGAAATACCTAATTGCCTCAAATCACCAGGTGGAAAACTAGTTGATCAGATTTTCGACCAGTTGTGCTGAATAGTGTTGTGCCTTGAGCTCCCTTGGGAGAAACACTTAGCAGGGCAGCCTGGTGTGAGATAGGGATAGGCTGGAAATGGTAACGTAGCCAAATGGGTCAGCTGCTGTATGACACCACATCCAAACATTGCTTGAATACCTGGGCAGGAGGTAGAACAGGCGCCTTAAAGTATAGTGAAAAGTAGGGCTTGAGAAGCAAAGCCAAGCCTCTGATGTCAAGCAAGAAAAGTGGAAGATAACCCACCACAACTGTTGACGATAAACTGGGCATGTGATTTTTAAAGGAGCGACAGAGTGAACAAATGTGTGAATACCTACATGTGTAGTAAGAATTGATGTCATATCATTGTCAAATGATCGGCTGGGGAACTGTCACTTCTACCACAACAGTCTTCTTAAAAATCTTTCTACCATTTTAATATTTTTATTATATATTATTTACTATAAAAAATAATAATAATTTTAAAACGCTTCTCTGAAGTTTTATCTAGAAACTTCTATTCTGGTTTAACAATGTAAATCAGTTGTAGCACCTGAGTTTCATAACTCTTTCCTTTAGCCAGAGAGGTTTGTTTGAGCTGAATCTCTACTTTCCTGCTGCCCATCCTGATTTGTCTGCTTTCATTCTTCTCATGTTCCCACGGAGACTTAACTATGTACATGCTTCCACCTTTGTTATCTGACCCTCTCTCTATGGAAGATTCCCCTTGCCCATATCTAAAAGGAGTTGTTTCTTTCTTTTCTTTTTACCAATATGTCCTTTTCTCCTTTTAGTTTTGTTCCTGTATAAACTGCCATTTTAGCATAAAAACTTATGTTGGTATCGTATCCTTTATTCATAGTCCCTCTGAAGCTGAGATCTGCGTTCAGATCCATTCCTTGTGCGAAATGAGAATTGACAAACCTTTCTATGATCTCTGCTGGATCAGTGACTAATGCAACCTTGTGTGTACACAGAGATGCTGATCCTGTAGTGTTTTGTAGAAGCTGATTCTTTTGTCAAAAACTTCATTTTCAGGTTCCTCTAGTTATTTAACCTGAATTTTCTCTGCTGCAGTCTAAGACCAGCAGTTCTTGCTCTGTTCTTAGTGGATAACAACATCTTCCTTCTATGTTTGTAAACAGCTACTGCAGCTTCTTTCAGCTGTGTTTTCTTCAGCTCTTTTACTAAGCTTGTTTCTTTTATCTGAAAAGCCTCCACAAGGTCTTATTTAAGTCTAATAGCAGTGGCCAAAAGTAAGTAAAATGTGCTGTTTTGAGAACAGAAAAAGTTCAGAAGAGGAATGGTTGATACATTTACATGTAACTTACATTTACTTATAGAACTTGAATTTGTGCAACATGTTCTATAATGTGAGAGTTGCAACCTAATAGGCTGTTTAGTAAACCCCTTTCCATTCAAGATGCTCCTCTCCAGTGCTGTGTCATGTTTCACCGGCAAAGTAGTTTTCATCCTTGTCCACTATGTGAGTCCATATGTAAGATACCGTTTACTATAGCTTCTTATTCCTTCCCTCTTCAACCTGTTTCTACTCAGGCAGATCATCTACCATCTTTAGTTTCCTCATTATTGTCCTGTTTATACTGTATTTTATCTATTTATACTAGATGTCATTAATATTTACCAATTATGCTACTGTTCAAAATACTTCTTTGATTAATGAAGCTCATATGATATATATTTATTATTATTCCAATATTTTCCCAGTCATTTCTCTGCATGTTTGATGCTTTCACTCTCTGTTTTACCCTCCAAATTAATGATAAACATTGAGGCAACCATTGGGACAAAAATGGACTCTTTCAGGTGCTTGAATATGGAGAAGGTGCCTTGTGAAGTTTTAAAAAAATTAGGCTCCTCATTCTCACTGATTTCAGCTGGAAGTAGGCTCCTAAACTATTTTCATTGAGTATCCCACTAAGTGCTTGCCTACTTGTATTATGCCTACAGGTCATATAAGTCTGGGCCCTAAGTGGACACTTTGAACTTGACTTTGAACTACTAATAATTATTCAGAAATATTGTTTTGCTTTAAAAAATGCTTGACTCTACATCCAAATCATTGTAGCTTGAAACATGCTCCTGCTTTTTATGTAAGTTCGTCATTCAATAGGGCATCGAAATTTGATTATTTTGAGGTTAATTTTTTTCTTCCCCACTCCCTTTCTCCACTAAATGTATTGTAGGTTCAGCCAACAAAAGACTGGAGTCTTCAGGTAGTTTCAGTGATTTAAGATTAACAGATTCCAGTGAATTTCAGGGGGTACTGAGGATTTCTGTCTTTTAGTTTCTTTAGAAAATACCACTTAAATATTATATTGTTCTAGCATGACTTGCCAAATGCAGTTCCTTGAGGCCTATTCTCTAGGAACTCTTTTATTGTATATGTTCATAAAGTGATGGCTCTAGTAACTACCTTGCTAACTTCACCTGCATTCTTTCTCATCTCCTTGAAGTGGATCTGATCCTGTCATACTCATTTTAACAAGCATCTCATTGATTCTCTGGAAGGTTTGATGCAATACAAAACACTTACATGATAAATAATGTTTTTGCTTTATTTTTACCAGTTCTCTGAGACTTAATCTGTTGCTTAATTGTTACAGATACTATGAATGAGTCTAACACTACTAACTGCTGCTTCTTAGCACAGACCTTTAGTTAAATATCACAATGACAAACTGATTTGAAAATGCTTTGATTATAGCATTGTGTTTTTACATGCTTCTCATGAACCTCCATGATGACTTCAGCTTGCCTTTAAACTATTAGCAGTTTAAGCCCTAAATCATCTTCCAGTATTATCCTTTCTAGTGAATCCCTAAGTAGTTAATAAGCAGTAAGATCTAGAATAAGATGATTGTTCAGACGAACCCAACAAACAACTCTTCTACCACAGCTGCTGTACTTGGCATTCATTGAGTATATCATTGTTAGGAAAGCCAAGATTAGAGAAGCAAAGACACTTTTTTGGTTGTTGTTTAAATATTGAATGACACACGTCTGGAGTAGATAACATGGTAAGAGGAGAACAGAGTTGACTCTAATAGTTGAATGTCTTCTCCTCATATAGGTAACGTGTTTTCTCCTTTGCTTCTGCTAGCAATTAATTTATTGAAATGTGGACATATATATTATTGACCTGAGCATGTTTTCTGCTGGAGTCCAGAGTTGCTGTGAGCTTAATGCAGCAGGTATATTCTGGGACTTGTCCTCTGGGGGCACTGAATCAAGGACTATTTACCACCTACAGAAAATCCCCTCTGAAATGGGTTGCTAACCAGCTGCTCCAGTACTAGAGGTGTATAGCAGGACAGTACTGATCCAAGAGGGACAAACGTAATGTCTTTCCATCAGTGGAGGTCAAACTACACTGTTAGCATTTGAGATCTCTAGATGTGCCAGCGTGCGGACGTAGCTGAAACAGGGGAGATATTACCAAACCAGTGCAAAACAAGGAATGCTTTTTTTGGAGTGGTGCGAATGGTGGGACAGGAAGATAACTTTGAGGAATGACTTGCCTGCCAGCAGTTGACTTACAATTTAGCATTTGGCACAGCCCAGCTGAGAAGAACGAACAGGAGGCAAAGGAAAAAGTGAAGAAAGACAATGAGGTGGGCAAGATGCAGTGGCAAAAAAGTCCCAAACAACGTGTACTCCCCCAATTTCCTGTTTCCAGTAAAAACATGGATTATTTCCTTCTGTCTCATACTGGTGACAGATTGTGCAAAATGTATGTGGAGCGCTGGCTGGAACACAGCTCATACAGCCTGCCAAGGACCAAATGTGTAACGATTTCAAAATGACAGCAACACAGCCATTAAATATTTGATGAGGAACTCTTTTAAGTCATAGATTTCAAATCCGCTTTTAAAGTAGAGGAAGAATTTTATATTAATTTTACTTATTGAGAAACGTAAACAGAGTGAGAATTTGCTTATCCAAAGAGTTGCAGGCTGTTACAGGCCAGAATTTAGAACAGAGCTCTTTTATGAAACAGTCCGTGCTTATGATTAAACTGTCTGCAATTTATGTTTTTCCCCCATAACATAGTTGTGTAACGTCTTCATTTCAGTCTTCAAATTGGAAGGAAAGTAAGGTTCATCACAGGAAAGTGAATGGTGGGCTAAGAAAATCTCTCCTTCCCCATTTGTGGTGTTTGATCTGCACCGCTGTATTACTGCTTCCTTACCCAGCTCGTTCCTAAGTTGGCATTCACATCAGGTTAGAGCAAAAATATATCTTTTGCATGCAGGAAGAACTGGAGTAGGTTACATTCTACAAGCTCCCACTGTTTTCATTGGCCTCAGCCAACTAATTAAAGATCAAGCCAACTTCCCAGTGTTGGGATTCAAGATGAAATCTACCACATGCAAGGATGATGAGCCTATCCAGCAAGGAAAATTAAAGATTTAAAAAAAAAGTCAAAGCTGCTGAAAGAAAAGCAAGGCCACCTGGCAAAGTTTATGAAAGGCACACTCTCATTTGTTATGTGTGAGCTGCATAGCGTTAGGAACTAATCACCAGCATACATTTTAGACGGGGAGAACCAGTTCTCATTATGCTTTAGTCAGCTTAGAGAATGAGAAAGATGCAGTGTGAGCACTGGTCTGGATGCTGGAACTCATGAATTCTAGTCCTGATAATAGCAAAGATCACTGTGTGGACAAGTCACTTAACCCCTCTGTGGTTCTCTTTTTTCAGAAGTGAAATAAGAGTAGTATTTTCCACTCAGGAATGTGGAGGAAGATTAATTAATGTTTGAAAAGCCAGTCTTGCAGAAGGAAGAGTTATATAAGTGCTAAGTGTTTATTAATGATCACCATTTTATCAAAACTACTTCTTAGCACAGTGATATGGTAGATTAATAAAATGTGCTCCATCTGGAAAATAAGAGATTAGGGTGAATTCAGGAAGATTCAATCTGTTGGAGAAACCATGAAGTTCTGACTTAGCTTTTATTCTAGCAGCATCTTACTGAAGCCAGTGGTTCTTTTGCCTGACTGATATCATGATACCCTTTTTTGCCTGCAAAAGACTAATTTGCTTGGGGAATAAGAAATCTCTGCAGTTTCAACGCGTGGCATAGCTTTGGCCTTTTTCCATGGCAGAACATGAATTTGAAAGGCAGAGAAGTATAGACACTAAGAAAAAAAGCTACTGGAAACTGCAAATCTTTGGTCCTACAAAGGATCTGCTTGGACTGTGTAAACAGAACTCCTTTGCCTCAGCTCTGCTTATAAAGTCCTTCAAACTCCTTTTTAGCAAGGCATGTCTCAGCTTGCTGCCACCCTTGAAGGCCCTCTGAAAGAGTTTTGGTAGTGGCAAGGGCTTAGCTGTAGAATTACTACTGCCTCAGCTTACATCAATACTTGCTGTTTTTTCCTGGTGAGCTGATAATTTTTTTTTACTGGAGAAGGGCAAGTGGGCTGGCCCATCTGATTTTCTATGCCATCCTAAACTCCTTAGCTAAAATCCCTACAGGATCCTGTAGGGAATGGAGGCAAGAACACAACCTTGGGACTTCCCACAAGGAATGCGAGTTTCCTTCTGTGCATCAAGGGAGAAAAATACATTAGGCCTCTATTCAAGGACATGATGCTTTTGTAAGGTAGCAACAGTAGAGCTAGAATTGTGGACAGGTTTTCAGTTAGAGTTGAATGAAATAAAGTCTGGTAGAATTTCTTGAAATATTTTGTTTTGAAATTTAAAACTCCCCTATTTGGTAAATAGGATTGAGTTTTAGAGCTTATCTGGTTTTGCAGCTGAGTGAGCATAATTGCAGGATCAAGCTGTATAAGAGCAAGATAGAGTTGGATAGTTTGCATCATGGAGCTGATAAGTCCAAGTACCTCCTCCTTTGTCAGTACAGCACTGATCACCTTATAGTGCTCTGAAATAAGTAGACAAAAGTTTTGGGGCAGTATCAGTGATTTGTAGCGGAATTATTATTTTTTAACTTCCATCTTCAAACGCACACAAATAAGAATAGAGTAGGATACTTAGTATGACACTCAATCTGCTAGAAATGTAAATCTCTCTCTCCATTCTAAGAAGTGCTGTAACGTTGGTGTAATTAGAGGAAGTTATCTTTCTGAAATGATTTAAACATTGAGCATTTTGTAGCTCTCTCCATTTTGATGATTACTTTTGTGTTACACTTTTTCTGCTGTTCAAAAAGTAGAGACAAACTCACATGGATATCTTCTTATTTGACTCTGTCAGCATCTTTTCCACTACTTATCCTTTGCTCTGTAGGACTGCAGAGGAGGAGGCGGAGGAGGAGTTTCCCTCTCCAAAATGCATTAGAAGAATGCATGGCTGGTACTAGAAGATGGGAGATGGAACTGATGTTTAGTGGAGAACGAGCATCTAACAGCAGACTAGTTGTTCAAAATACTGGGTGATAGAATCAGGTTCACATATGAAATGAGGGCAGATGTTTCAAAGAATGGATGTGCATATATATCCGGGAATTTAATTTCTCCCCAACTTTCCCCTTTGCTCATGCAGGAGTTCTCATTTCTAAATCAAGGACATTCAAAGACTTAAAAAATCTGTGTCTAAGGACTTATTACCTTTGGAAAAAGCTTTTGTCCTGTTGTAATGACTGTGTGATCATCACCTTGCAGAATGGAGAAGGCTGGGATAAAAGTATCTAATATTCCAGATCACTCATCTTATTCATATCATGAGGTGGTTTCACACATTTCTAATAAGGCAAAATATTTTCCTTGAGGGAGTTTGCAAATCAGCTACAAGAGATGGAAAATGAAATACGTTATCATGCTAGGTTTTGATTTACAATTTTCTATCATCTCTTCCAGAATGTGGACCATTAATTGGCTCTTTGTGAGTAGTAGCAGGAAAGTATAATAATGGAAGTTTTACTTATATGTAGATGAGTAATTGGGGTGAGTCTTTTTAATTTATGGAGCTGTATGACATTCCCAGACTCAGGTGTCTGGAGAATGGAAGTAAGTATCTATTAATATATACATTGCGGGATACATTTTCAGTATCAGGCTGAGTGAAGTTTTTAGGAGTGGATGGTCACTTCCCCCTTGGAGGTTTTTCAAGGGGTCTAGAAACAAAACAGAGAACTAGAGACTTCTGAGTTCTTTTCGCTCTTCTGGCACCACTTCCTTTGCTTCCCTAAGCAAGCCATGCAGGGCAGACCACTGGGCATGGCATCTATTCCTGTGTGAAATCTTTGAGGTTAATGAAGCTAATGAAGTGACTGAAAATGGGGCTGGGAGTAAAAATTCGCAGGAAGGTCACTAAGCTTCTTTGCCTTTGTTTCCTAATCTTTTTAAATGGCAATAATTGTATTTGGTAGACAAAATAGCTGTATAAAAGAAAATGAACATTCAGAGACTGCTTTGAAGATGAAACAAGATAACTTTTAGAGACAATAACATGAATTAAAAACTTTATAGAAGCTGAATTTGTATGTAATGAATCTTATGATGAAGCTTGCCCTTGTGGTGAGCTCTCTGTGAAAATGTAGACCTTTCATCACCCTGAATTGTTTGTTCCTGTTCTTAATATCTGTTGACTTAGTCCTAAAGTAAAGTTTAGAAGGAGGATTCTCTGTCATGTGTCCTATTATTTATTGGGATGCTGAATATGAAATTTACCTGGGCAAATAAGTGTCACTACTACATGTTCTTGTAGCAAGAAACCATGGATGATTTTCACCTCCTTGTCTTGACTAGGAATCTGCAAATAGACTTATTTACTATCCTTTTACAGAAATCCTTTGTAAAGCAAAAAAAACCCAAGCCAACCCAACTAACCAAACACACCCTGCTCCTTTTTCTCAGAGATAGATAGTGAAGAAAATAATGTCCTTTCTTCTCAGTCCAGTTCCCATTGCTGTGCATTCTGCAGCACAAACATCGTAACTGGCATTTCATTTAATTTTATGTGCGATCTTGTTAGTAATCTTAGCAGAGAGGATTAGGGCTGTATGAGCTGCAGAGACCTGACATGCATTTGCCCAGACCCATTTGCTATGGGCTGCTGGCAGCACAGTGGGAAGGACGCTTGTCTGGGGACCTGTGGCTGCGGGGCTGCCCTTCTGTCCCCCTTCACTGATGTCGGCTGGAAGAATTTCGGGCAGGCACATGGAGTGTGTGGTGCTGCTCTAAGGGGAGAAGGGAGAGGTATCTGAGAGGACGCTGCCATTGTTGCGGATCACACTGATGTTTCCATTCTCTCTTCCCCTCCCTCATATCTCCTTTCTTCCCAGTCTGTGGCAAGCGTTACAAGAACAGGCCTGGTCTGAGCTACCACTATGCTCACACCCACCTCGCCAGCGAAGAGGGTGATGAAGCCCGCGAGCAGGAGACCCGCTCTTCCCCTGTCCACAGAAATGAGAACCACAAACGTGAGTAGTATTTTGCCTTTCAGATCCTTTTCAGGGATGTTGCCTCCACCCTGTCTTTGCCTTGCGGAGGCTGGCGTGATTGCCTGGCTCCGTTGTGAGTGATTGGGACCTGAATGCCTGGAGCTAATCAGCCACAGCTCACACGGGTGCTGGCTCAGCTAGTCAGAAATTCATTTCAAACCCAGCATTATCTCTGCAGCAAGTCACTTTTCCATTACTGCTCCTGTGGGGAGCAGGTGGCAAGGAGAGGGGGGAAAAGAAGAGATGCCCGACCTGTCCGTCATCAAGCAGCCTCTCAGTGGTGGTTAGCAGGGATGTCAAGGAAACACACATACCACATTTTGAGGGGACTGCCTTTATGTTGCCTTTGAATAAGAGACATTCTTCCATGTCTTAGTCTTTTAGGCATGAAATTCAGAGCTTCTCTCCCCCTTATCCCTGTGTCTCCTCCCCAGATGTCTTACCCTCAACTTTACCAAAAGCCGCTTTTTAGTTGCAGTTTGGGAAAATCTGTGAAAAAGCATCAGTACAGATCTGCAAGGAAGAGAGCTGGAACATGAAACATCTTAGTGGTCCAGATGGCCCTGTTTGACTGTCCTTCCTCTGCTTCTTAGGCACAGAACTGGGAGTCAAAGAGACTGTCTTTTATTACTGATTTTTGCAAGTCTCTAAGCCTCTGTTTCTCAGTTTTCCAGCGTGCAATACTATGTGATGTTTGCTTTCACCCTGGGATTTGTGCAGATAGCTTTGTTCACTTTCAAAAAGTCCTTTCAGATCACCATGTGAACTGTGTCATTTTAGTTCAAAGTAATAAGCAATGTGGACAAAGCAATAAAATGCTTGTGCGAAAAATATCCAGGCAAACACTTTCTAATACATTAAGAAGAACTGGAAGAAATATGGAAGTAGGAAAACATTTTCTTTCTAAGCAGGATAATTGATAATTGTCCCCAGGGAGGTGTGGGAGGGGGTTTCCTTCCTCCAAAGCATCTGCTACTAGCCACTGTCTGAGCTTGAAGAGCCGTTTAGTGTTATCCCATTTGGCAGTCACTATGTTTCTGTCACTTTTATGCTCTACCTTTTAGTTATTTACATGTTTTGTAGGTTCACAGCAAAAGTAATTTTGACTCCTCCAGCTGTTGATAAACTGGAACTGTCAATGTACCTAAGAGCAACTGCTTGGGCAGGCTGGAGAATGGCAGTGTTCAGCCAGTAGCTTTTGTTTACTTAACATTTGTATCATTTTTTCCACATGCCTGCAGTATTCAGTAATAGTTGCATATATGAGAGGCATATTGCAAATCTGTATTGAATTAATATTGATAATAGCCTTGCAGAGATGCCGAAAAAGAAGGGTAGTGTCACCCACTCTTCATATTGTCAGAGAGGCTAAGGACAATCTCAGTCCTTATGTTTCTGGTGCTTAGGAAATTATAGAAATTAGCAAGAAGAAGAGCTAGAAAAGGTGTGGTAAGGTTAGGAGCAGCCAGCCTTGACCCATGGAAAGAAAGGTGGGAAAGGCTAAAGCAGGAGCTGCTTGGGGTTGTGCTTCCCCAGAGCTCCTGTGTGATGCATGTAGCAAAGGGAAGCTGTTGATGTACAGATCCCCAAACAGGCAGAAGTTTAGAGCCGGTGGGGTAAACCCCTCTCAGGTCCAGATTCCTGAGCAGAAAGAATCGGCTTAACAACCAGCCAGGAGCTGGTGAGCTACAGGCAACAGCCATATGAATGTGAAGATCACCCCTGGGAAAAGTCCCAGATGCCGGAAGGTACCTCTCCCAAATGGCTTAGCTGCCGCAGTGGCTGTTTGTTCCTTTTTGCCTGTTTGTTTGTTTATTAACAGCCTTGAGCTCAGATCTTGCATCTTTGCTCTTTCACTTGGCGTTATTTAATTTATGCTGCCATTTATCTTCCATGTGAATGCTAATTGTCTACATTGCTAATGTGCAGTCATTAAATGGTCCCTTTGTACAGGGGGATGGTGGGGAGCCAGGGCATCAGATCCTTCGTCTCCCCTAAGAACTGCTAGGCATGTGTTATGAATTAGATTTGACAGGTCTGCAGTGTCGCAGGGCTCAGGCTTCAAGAATCCTCTCTGCATGTGTTTGTGGGGCGGGGGGGAAGGGAGGGAAGGCGGGAGGGGGATGTTAATCCAAACAGCTAATCTGCAACCTACTGAACAGCAGGACCAGAGATACAGTATAGAGCAGGGTCTGGTTATTTGCTTAGTAGCGTGTCAGAGAGATACAAGCAGCCTGATTTAGAAAAGGCAAGGCAAATTCAAACCAGCCATTTGGAATTTGCCATGCTGTGGAAGGTGAGCACTGGGTCAGCAAAGTTCAGGTGGGCAGCTGCAGTATGAACTTCCTTCCTTCCTACCCATGTCTCCTTTGCAGCCTCCACTCAGTGCGATACCTGCAGTAACAGCAGCTATGCTGATGCAGGAGGGAGCTTTCTGGAGCAGGGGTTCTGCAGCATCCAGCTATTCATGCCCTTGCTGGTGCTAGCCCAAGAACTGATGGCCTCTTATATTCATGCACACCCAGTCCCCTTTTTCTTTACTCTTCTCCTCATGCACAGACCAATTGGGGTGGCTCAGTAAATTATCCAGGGACTGGAAAAGAGATGTAAATAGGAGGAATATACCTGAAACTGAGAACCACTGAATAGATGTGTATCAAAGAACAGGAACTGGCCCAAGCCCCAAGTCTCACCTCCTTGGCACATCCTGCTGTCGTTCTTCCTCATCTATAGATTAGCCTCTGCAACACAATATAGTTCAACAGTCTTCTCTGGCCTTTACCTTTCCTAAAACATCTTATCCTGTGCTTTGTTTGAGCTTTAGTTGCTTTGTGTGTCTTATTTGACATACAAACCCTTTGACACAAATGAATAGCCCTTCATCAGTGCCTAGTCTTGCCTCTGCCTACGCACACATTTATTTTTTACATATTCTCTGATTTTTTACCTATGTAAGTGTGAAAAGGAAGTTACAGAAAACCCGTAAAAAGTCAACTCCCCACTTCCCCAGCTCCACTGATAGGAAGAAATGATCCCATACCATTCTCAGCCTTTTTTTCTGCTGTCTGTTCTTCCACATGTTGGCACTGACAGCATGAGATTTGTGAGCCCAGGGTGCATCCAAGCCTGCCACAAAACACCTGCTGTTTTATTCCAGCTCACTTCATGGGCACAGGCCAGCTCTGGGGGCAGCTGGTGCTCATAAATTTGGAGGCACTTTTGATACAGGAATTACATTAGACTTCTATCTATTGAAATGTGTATGTGAATGAGTGTACTGGTATAAATGTTCTTCCTTAATTCCTGTTAGAATACGATAGTGTGTCTACATGGGGAGAAGCTTCCTCTCCTTTAAAGGAAAAGAGTTTTCAGTGGCATTTTGCTGTGTGAAACATTGGTTACAGGCAGCTGTGCAGTAAACAGCATTTGAACAGATCTTATGCCCACAAGCACTTTGGCCAATGACAGTCTTAAAGCACGTTGTGTGGGCTGCTGCTGCCCTCGCTGCCCTGTACAGGTTGGTCCATCCTGCAACACAGGTAGTTAATGAGGATGCAGCCCTGTCCCTCCTGTCACTCTGCTAGCTCATGCATCTGACTTGCAAAACCACCTGTGCACATTATTTCATGGCATCAGCTGGTTGTGCCCAGTTCCATCGCAGATTTTATGATGTGGATAAATCTCTACTGGAGAGACCAGCCAAAGTTGTTTGTGTACTCTAAGCATAATTGGATACCCAGTCTCCAGAGATAAAAAATTAATGTGCTAACCTCAGTGTGCCTTCAAGCTGTCCTCCAGCTCCCCCACACAGTCATCTTTGAAACATTTTTATTTCCACCCAGGCGGGGGGCTGGCCATGAATAAATGACGAGAGTCAGCCCCTCAGTTGGAGACGAGCTGTTTGTTCCTCTCCACAAGCAGCATCAATTTGAAAAGCTACATCAGGCCTACTTTTTCCCTGCCTCAGTGCTGATCCTTGCTGGGGCCATGACGGGAGCTACTTCTGAATGCAAGGATCCATCAGTGCCAACCTTGCGACAAGACACCCTGCAGCAGGTGCCTTTTCAGTGAAAATATGTACATTACCTTCAGTTGAGTTCTCATTAGTTTAATCTGTTTGGTTTTTTTATTTTCTAGAGCTTGTTTTCATAAGGAAAAAGAGTCAGAATACCAAAAGGAACAGTAGTGATTGCAGAGTTTGGAACTTCATAAAGATTTCCACTCAAGTCCTGTTTGCAGCTTTAAATTTCTCAGATTTTTGTGCCCGTGTTTGGGGATGCTGAGGAAAAGAATAAATCAGTTGTTTAGAGTTTTCACAGAATCACAGAATCACAAAATGTTAGGGATTGGAAGGGACCTCGAAAGATCATCTAGTCCAATCCCCCTGCCGGAGCAGGAACACCTAGATGAGGTTACACAGGAAGGCGTCCAGGCGGGTTTTGAATGTCTGTAGGGAAGGAGACTCCACAACCTCCTGGGCAGCCTGTTCCAGTGTTCTGTCACCATCACTGTGAAGAAGTTTCTTCTCATATTTAAGTGGAACCTTCTGTTTTCCAGTTTGTATCCATTGCCCGTTGTCCTATCATTGGTTGTCATGAAGAAGAACCTGGCTCCATCCTCACGACACTCACCCTTTACATATTTATAAACATGAATGAGGTCACCCCTCAGTCTCCTCCAAGCTAAAGAGACCCAGCTCCCTGAGCCTTTCCTCATATGGGAGATACTCCCCTCCCTTAAACATCTTCATTGCTCTGCGCTGGACGCTCTCCAGCAGTTCCCTGTCCTTCTTGAACTGAGGAGCCCAGAACTGGACACAATATTCCAGGTGTGATCTCACCAGGGCAGAGTAGAGGGGAAGGAGAACCTCTCTGCACCTGCTAACCACGCCCCTTCTAATACACCCCAGGATGCCATTGGCCTTCTTGGCCACAAGGGCACAGTGCTGGCTCATGGTCATCCTGTTGTCCACCAGGACTTCCAGGTCCCTTTCCCCTACACTGCTCTCTAACAGCTCGTTCCCCAACTTATACTGGAAGCTGGGGTTGTTCCTGCCCAAGTGCAATACTCTACACTTACCCTATTATATATTTGTCTCCTGTGTACAAGGACCCATAAAGGACTTTTTGTTTTGTTTGAAGTTGTGGTTTTTTTTTTTTTTTTGGTAGTTTGGGCATGTTTTCTTTGTTTGGTTCAGGTTTTTTTGTTTGTTTGGATTTTGTTCTGGTTTTGATATATACTGTCTGGGCAGGACCTGAAATGTTGTCATTGTGCAACTCCTCTCATTGAAGAGAACCACCTCATGCTTCTCAGTAGTTTATGGGAAAACATTTCCAGTTTGACTAATTAGTTTTTGAAAACCATATGTTGCTTCAGTATCGTGTCAGCTCTTCAGACAGAATGGTATCATTTATGTATTTATATATTCTTTTTCTTTCTTGCTATCTCCTTGCTTTTCTTCTCCTCTGTGTGGAATTTGAACCAAGTAAAATCCAAAAGTTTTGACTGAATTTGAACTTAGGTTCTCTGCATTCTCACACTCCTCCAGTGAGTAATTCTCAAATCAAAAGCCTACAACATGTCACCAGGATGGATTTCATGACACTGGCCATTCTTACCTGAATACTGAGGGATGCTGCTGGATGAGGCTGTGTATTCAGCACTATAATCTTTCCTTGAGTACCCTAAGCTGATGGGAATGACGCATTTTTGTGACCAGAGGCCAAATCTCAGGAGAGGTACCCCTCAAAATCAAGAAATCTGTATGTTAACATGTCAAGCTCTTGTCTGCCTTTCTATTCTGTGTTTCCCATTTTTTATTGTCATGAGGCACTAAACAGTTACAATGATTTACTGTGAGCAGTGGGATTTTGGCCCAAGCTTTAGGTGTTCCTGCAGAAGACGCTATGAGATCAGTGCACAGACATTTCTGTGAAGTGCTGCGTTATGGTGCAGGAATGCTGACTCTCCAAATCTGCAAGATCTAATCAGTTGATGCTGGCATTTTCCTAGCTGTACCTTCCACTGCCCACCTCACAGCTAATTCATTAGCTGTTCAACTTAAGGGACATATTGAGTCCTGTAAAATACATGATCTAATGCTCTTCGTTTCCCCACATTCAGAGGCTTCCTCTGACTCCTACAGATGTACCTCCTTCTCATAGCACTTCTTCTGGCTTGTAGTCCTCCTTGACCATGCCTCTCCATGAGCAGGGCTGTTGGAAAGGCAAATCTGTCAGAATTGCTAAAAACTGCACAAAGGCGATAGCTTCTTCTATTCCCACAGCACCAACTAACTCAAAGAGGAGATAAGATCCAGTTACTAGGGAGAATTGGCACTACTTCGGGTGGGTGGTTTGCAGCACTTCTCTGAGTTGCATAGCCTGCTTCTCTGGCTGCCAGCAAAGGGCATGCCCATGCTGTGCAGGGGATCATGGCATGGGGAGCCCAAGCTAGTGGAGGTCATCGGGCCATACAAATGGATTAGATTGACTCTGGGAACAGAACAGCAACCATTTCCCAGTGCTACACCCAAGTTCAGAGCTTATTTGGTTAAATATTGTGTTACATGAACAGTGACGTGAGGCTACCAACCTAAGCTGCGCTTAAAGCCTGCTGGAGGGTCTCTGTATCAAGTGCCCCAGCACTTCCCTGTTTGGTGTTAGCCAACAAGCTTATCTCTGGTGTTAACGACAGAGTAAACATGCCCAGAGAGGCTGGCCATTTCCTCTCATTCAGTTCGCTTTACATTTTTTCCTGGAAAACTGCAATGAAAAAACCCTGCAGTTAATTCACTGGTGAGGAGGCCACAGAAATGACTGTTCACATCTCTGTGCCTGGCTGTGTACCTGTGAGAGAGCAAGATCCTTCAATTCATCTCAGCTGTACTTGGCCTGTTTCTCGCCATACCAGGGGTTAAATGCATGTTTTTCTTTTATTGTTCCTTTCCAGGGCAGGGTCTAGCCCTGAGCGTGGAAGCACCTCCACAACCGCCTCTCTGCTCCCCCGCATTGCTCATTACGCCCCAGCAATGATGGGGGCAGAACTGGGTGCATGCCCAGCCAGTCATCTCCCTCCTCTTCCTTCAAGAAAGCCACAGTCCAAGTGCCGATTTTCTTTTTCCTTCTCGTTAAAGCCATTTTTGTGTTTAAATATGATGTTATTTCTTGCACGAACCTGCCTGTCCTTCACTGATGCATTTTTAGCAGCAAATGAAGGGGCCACACTGCAATTCCTTACACTTGAGAGATGAAGCAGTAGCAGGTGGCAAGGCCAGAGGCAGCCCAGGCTGGGCACTCCAGTCACCATGGAGACGGCCCAGGCCTGCCAGTGATGCGCGCTGGCAGCAGGGGCAGCACTTAGGCTATAGGTTGGGATTATATGTCATCAAGTCCTTCAAGGGACTGCACAACCACAGGCTCAGGCTTCTGGCTGGCGTTTCACTGCACAGGCGGCCAAGCGTTGGACTTGAGCTCCAACAGCAAGAAACAGGGAGGTGTCAGAAAGGAAAACCGGGCCCCTGCCTCCAACAAAGAGTCTTGTAGATTGAAAAAAAAAAAAAAACACACATCCACCCTCCCTCTCTGACTTGATTTAGGCCTACAGGCAGGTTCCTGTGGTCACTATTGTGCTCTGCAAATTTTTGTTGCAAACAGAGTAAATGGCCTGATTCAAAGCCTTTCAAATTGAATTGAAAACCTCCAGTGGACTTTATTGGTTTTGGATCAAGCCCAGAAGAAACAGGTAGGAGCCGGACAAAATGTGCTAGGAAAAATCCCTTTGGAAGTGCATATATGCCTGACTGTAGCCAATTCAATGTAATCATTTAAATAACTGATGCAAAGCCCCCCACCCTGACAAGGCACAAACTCTACTCATTCTCTACTGCCTTGCCAGTCATGTGGATATGAGAAAAAATAGGGATAAAATTCTACCAAACCTAGATGCACAGCTTAAACCATGGTTAAGTATTATGCTGTATTCCTGACAGACAGAGAAATATATGACTGTGATTTGGTACCACAGAACAAAGAGTTTTTCTTTTAGCACTGGCTCTAGCTCAAAGTGTTTAAAGATTGTGATCCAAATCGTCAAAATAACTTCACTTAGAAATCAGAAAACTGAAAAACTTTAAGTTTCTAGGGTGGTTTTGTTTTGGTTTGGTGTTTTTTGTTTGTTTGTTTGTTTGTTTTCTGTGTGTATTTAAGGGCCACATTTTGAAGGAAAGCTATTTAAAATATCTGTACTCTGAGTTTTCTGATTAAAAAATGAACAAATATTCCTTCTTCTGAACTTGCCTTCCAATGAAGATATTCTCTGCAGCCATGAGAGCTAGGAAATGGAGATTCATATTAAGTCATGTGGTTCCAGGAGATGATGCAGAAAAGAAAAAAAATTTAATTTCTTGATGTTTTTTCTCTAGAAGTAGCTTTCTTTTATTATTAAATTGAAACCATGAGGAAGATAACTTCCAAGTTTTTAATTACTTGGGAAGGGGAGAAGGGAAGCTAGTACTCTGTTCAGAGCCCCTGCCTTCAAAATCAAGAAGGCACAGAAGTTATTTTAATTATATAAACTCAGTCAATTTGTTTAGCTGTTTAGGTTTTGTCTATGGAGCAATGTTACTATGTGATATGCTACAGAATTTATTTGATTTACAGTACTTATTTTGCAAGAAGACTCCTGTGAATGATTGTACAATATTTTAAGTAGGTCTTTATTCTGCTTAGCTTGATGTAATTTGAAATTAACTTGATTAGGCTAAGAAGAAAAAATATATTTCAGAATAAGTACATACCAAAGTGATTTGGAAATATTGACTTCATTCTCAGTCTGCATCCTGTCTTCACAGGAATAGCCTTTCAGGTCTAGAGAAACTATCATTTGAACTGTGCAGAGATGTCTGTGTCTCCCCTTAATCCATTTTTTAAAGTATTTAAAAAAAAATTATTTGGGGGCAGATGAAGATGAAGGCAAGGCCTTTGATGAAACTAGAAAGTGACATCGAGTTGAAATGGCAAGAAGCACTGATTTAAATACACCCCCTACCAGCACACCTCAGCTCAGGCAGTGCTCCTCAAAGCTCCTCAGAGCTTTTGATCTGTTGTTGCAGTTTGCAATGTAAAAGAAAATCAGAGGAGTTTTGAGTAAGTTAGGACAAGACCGTCGTTGGTTTTCTAGGCTTTGCTTTAAACCAGTTTCTGATTCTAGGTGAACAATCTTTAGACAAAATCCTCAGCTGTAGTCAGCCAATCCAAATGATTGAGCTAGCAGTGAGTTACTTCTCATTAGCTGAGCAATGGTCTGGCTTAAGCTAGCACCTTATACTTTGTGATTAACGTGTGCAAAAAGTGGATACCTAGTTAATTACTGTGTCTCAGATGAAAAGCAGTAACACATTAGTCTCTAGTAATTTAATTGCTTTCACTTGTGAATCCATTCCAATACTTACTTTTCTAAGTAATTTTATTGATTAAGAGGTGGGATTAGGGTTGGGGTTTTGGTGCATGATACCCTTCTCATGAATACTGCACATTTTATCTTGCTATCTTTGCTTTCTTCTTAATTCCCTCATCATTCATGAACTACAGTAGAATAGAACTAAAAACTCCAAGGACATACACAAAAAAAAAATCATTTGAAAGTAAGAACTGTGCTTACTGTCATCTGGAAGTCTCTTTATTCTCAAACCTTCTGTGATTTAGCCTGGGGCTTAATTCACTGTATAATACTGATCAAGAAAATAAGCTTGAGTCAGGTTTGATTCTAGGTTTTGCACCTGTTAGAACAAAAAACATTGAAGAGAATAACATTGCCTGGCTTATTTGGCTCTAGAGATGCATCATTTAAGACATCATTGATGTAACTGTAGGAACTTCTTATCTATGTACAGCTTTTCAAACGTGACACCTCTATCACACTGAGCGGAGCGAGGTCCAGATTTATGAGTGCCGAGCAATAGATGAGCACATAGGCACTCACATGAAAAATTAGATTGGAAGAAAAAAGAAGAAAAGAAAAGAAAAAGGAGATGAGTAGAATCCATTTGCTTGCCAGTAGTCTAGAAGAATCGTTCAGCTTCGTCGCAGTCAGTGAGTATCCTCCACCTGTCCCATACACAGCCGATGGAGTGATCAGTATATGTATTTTCACAAGGTCCTCTGTCCCATTTCCAGTTTGACAGTCAGTGGATCTTAGGGTCATAAGCTGCACTGGAAAAATTTAAGTCAGTATATGCAGAGTATTAAATCAATTGTACCATTCTGAGAGGTGGTAGAAACGAAGCTCGCTCTTAGGTCCGCTGGCCAGCACCTTGAATGCTAGTTTGTATTTGTGGCCTCACCACAGAACTGTTGTGTGTTCATGAGGAAGGCAGCTCCTGACTCTACCTCCAAATCTTTCAGCGGTAAAATGCAATGCAGCTTCCACACCACAAGACTTAATTAGGGCCCAGCAACACTTTGGTTAGAGTCAATGACAAAAGAGGCTTTGGACCTCACTGAAAGATCACAGAATGTTAGGGATTGGAAAGGATCTCAAAAGATCATCTAGTCCAATGCCCCTGCCGGAGCAGGAACACCTAGATGAGGTTGCACAGGAAGGCGTCCAGGCGGGTTTTGAATGTCTCCAGAGAAGGAGACTCCACAACCTCCCTGGGCAGCCTGTTCCAGTGTTCTGTCACCCTTAATGAGAAGAAGTTTCTTCTCAAATTCAAGTGGAACCTCTTGTGTTCCAGTTTATACCCATTACCCCTTGTCCTATCATTGGTTGTCACCGACAAGAGCCTGGCTCCATCCTCATGACACTCACCCTTTATATATTTGTAAATATTAATGAGGTCACCCCTCAGTCTCCTCTTCTCCAAGCTAAAGAGACCCAGCTCCCCCAGCCTTTCCCCATAAGAGAGATGCTCCACTCCCTTAATCATCTTTGTTGCCCTGTGCTGGACTCTCTCCAGCAGTTCCCTGTCCTTCTTGAACTGAGGGGCCCAGAACTGGACTGGATCATATTAAGATCTTCATATCTGTAAGGCACTTTAAGAAATTCAGATGAAATGTGAAGTAGTATAATAAGGAATGAAAAAAAATATCACTGAACGCTGAGCATGCTGAGTGTGCATTGTACATGGCCTGTCTGTAGATGCAGCACAATATAAAGGAGTAATTATTTAATTTTTTCAGAATGGGGCTGTAGTGGGAAAAATAAATGCTAGGGAGATCTACTTTTTATACGTAAAGTATGTACAGGTAGCAACTTTATGATCATTTTGTTACAGCTCTTAAAATGAGCCAGTACACTAGGCTCCCACCTGGTTCCTGTTCTTTTTTTGCTTATCTTGCACGCACATATTAAATGCCTTTCTGCGCACAGGCAAAAAACTAACCTAACACTGGGAACTTCCCTCTGGTTTTGGGAGAACTGGGGATCTGCTAACCAGGACCATTTCAGAGCCAAGTCCATTGTTTAGTAAATACTGTCAGGGACTCAGTGACCTTGCAGGAAGATATTGATGTATTTGCAGCCTTACGGATTTGAACTTTTTTCTTAATTTCACCTTACCTGCAAACTTTCAGTTACCAACGTCCAAAAAGCTCAGCTAATCAACAGCTGAAAGCAAATGAATAACTAGATGCACCCAAACCAGAAAAGCAGATTGAGCTTGGAGGATATTTTAATTTTAAGTGTATGGCTTGGACTGCTACCAGAAGCCCTTTAGAATGTCATTGTTCTTTTGGGGGAAATTTGGCTGTGGACAAAAAGACCATTAATAAAGGCTGTCAAAACATCTGTTAAAAATCTCCAAGTTACAAAATATGCATTAAAAAGATAATTAAATATAGATGGTAGAGTTTAAAGGTCTTTATTTTCTAGTTTGTAGAAATCTTCATGGGGTAGGCTTAGACCACATATACCACTGGATTTTTTAAGTTAAAAAAGGAGAAACAAAGATGAAGAGCAACCATTCCCTCCACTCCCCTCTTCCTTCCCCAGTTCCTAGTTAGAGTGTACAGGAATGAAAAGTTCTCCCTCTCTGGAGAGCAGAGGAGGAAAATGGCAGTTGTGAGCAAGAAAAAAAAGCACATTGCTGTTCTGCTCAGCTCAGAGAAATGCAGAAGACCTCTGCCCTTCTCTTGTTTCTAGGGGAACTGCCTCCTCCTCCTCTACTTAGGACCCAGTGTGTGTCTGTTCCTTTCCAGCTATTCCTAGCTGGAAAATAAGAATGCAAATTTCCTCCCCTTTTTTCTTGACTGAAAGAGTTTCTAACTCTCCTGGCTGGGACACCTACCCCGGGCCGACTCTGCCTCTGTGCTGGGTGCTGTGATAGCGCTGGACCCGCTGCCCTCCCCGTGCCTCGCAGGGGACATGCACTCTGCTGCCGGGAGCGTAACTCTTGGGTGAACCACCCACAAATGGCTTTGTCTGTGAATACTGATAGGCGTTTGAACCAACTTCTTGACTAAGGCCACCCTGCCACTTTGAGATGAAATGCCCCCAAATTCTACTTGAAATAAAACCATTTGGGGTACCTATCCCCCCCATCTCCCTCCTGATGGTTTTTGGGTTTTGAGGAATGTGTTTTTCATGTCTGAATTTGTATTTTGTGGGTTTCTGATTATGACTGCTGTCTGAAAAAACAGATTTGTCTTACTGACAGAATGGCTCCCATTCTGCATCAGGGATTGTTTCTATGCCTGTACATACTATGAAGTCCCTGAACTGGCAGCAGCTCCTTGTGAGGGAGCAGCCTGGCTGGCATTAGGAAGGAAACAGTGAAGTGCATTGCAGGCAAAATAAATACAATGCAGAGTGTACTTAAAATGGAGGTGGGATATATAGTTCACTTTGTGCTCTGATTGACAATATTTTGGGAAGACTGTGGTCTGCAAACTCACCCAGCTAACATCATAGCAAGGAGAAGGGAGAAATGTCCAAACTGAATGCTCTTTAAGTAAATCTCATTTCTAACCCGACTGCAGCCCAGAAAGGACCAGATGGGGTCATCATTCCCAATAACTACTGTGACTTCTGCCTTGGAGGCTCGAATATGAACAAAAAAAGTGGCCGGCCTGAGGAACTTGTATCATGCTCAGACTGTGGGCGCTCTGGTAGGTGACTCCTTCTTGCATCTTTCTTGTACAAAGGCATTTGTGTGGTTCGTTTTTTGCTCCTTCTGAAGATTTTGAAGAAAGGCAGTACATTTGGGAGGGGATAAAAGAAGAAGTCTTACTTCTTGTCTGTGTTTGTGGGAAAGGATGACTGGGAAGTTTTATGTCATAAAACCCATTGTTGGATTCACATTTTTAAGATAATGGGACCTTCTGAAATAATACATTTTTAATGTATTTATTGGTTTCTGTGAACATTGGTACTTGTACTAGTTGTTCATCAAATGGAAGGAGAAAATCCTATGACAATGTTAAAGCATGGGCTCTGTCTTCAAATGCTGCAATTACAACTATAAATTACTTACAAGATTTATGAAAGTTGCATGACAAGCATTTCCATTGATTACACATTTCATGCATTTCTTCATCCAAAAAAGAAATAGGGAGGAAATTACAGGGTAGGGATGGGGGTAGCTGT
The DNA here is from genome assembly GCF_037038585.1 of Patagioenas fasciata. Taxonomy (NCBI): domain Eukaryota; kingdom Metazoa; phylum Chordata; class Aves; order Columbiformes; family Columbidae; genus Patagioenas; species Patagioenas fasciata. The sequence continues at coordinate 32,479,542 of NC_092524.1, forward strand.
CAAGAATTATCCTCTTACAAGATGACTATCATTAATTTTGTTTAAAGAGGTTTTTGTTTCTCCATTTTCTTCTCTTCTCTGTTTTTAAATGTAGGCAATTGTATCTTGTTTTCTTCCTTCTTTCTTTCTTGTTCTTATTTTTTTTCCTTTCTTCTCTCTCTTTTTTTTTTTTCTTTTTTTTTTTTGAAATTTTATCCCAGCTGAGCAGTTATTTATAGCTCATATGGGAGGTGGTGGCAGTGTTAGAGTGAATGGGAGACCTTTAACAACTGCATATTCCAGCTTTGGTCCAAGTTTCTAGTTGTGGTATTTCTGGGCAGTGGTGATTCTAGTGGTGGTAAGAGCATCATATGGAACTCTGAAAACCAAAGAGACCTTGAAATTCAGTATTGCTGCTGCTCTTTCTGTACCGTAGTCACTGAAAGATGTCTGTTGTGTGATGGTTGAAATGTGATGTGGAGTGTTGTCTTGCCAAGGGAATGGCCTCTTTATGTGCTCCTGCTGAAGTTCATAGTAAGCCTCTTACCACATTCAGTGGGAGCAGGACTAGACTCTCACTGGTAAATTACCTTCCTGCAGTTGTTGTGACCTCTGATGATATTCTGAAGTGATACTGACTGGTCACCAGAGAACCGCTGGCAACCCCTTTGGTTTTCTCCAGGGGCATCCTTACAAATGCTGTGCAGTCACAGGCATGGACCTTTTAGCATAAACGTGTTTGCTTCTTAATATCTGAAAGGGGAAGCTCATGGGGTCTGTGGTACCATCTTGGAAGATCATTGCCCTTCCCCTTGATTGTTATAATTCAATGCAACTCATTTCAGCACTATCCTGATATAGCACAGTGAGACGGGTCCATATTTTTTTGCTATTTAAACATTGCTATGGTGATTATATGAGAATGTAACACATTAATTCCCTTCATTCCTTAGTTCAATAGAACAAGTAGATCAGCATGTAACCTAAATTGTGCAAAATCAGTTCCATTAAATGCCATCCTCGTACAAATTCTGACCCACTTGGGTCATTTGTAGGGGTCTGCAATGCTGTGACTGATGTGTGATGAAAGTGATTAAGGTACAACCACACACTAAACTCTAAACCAAAACACTGAAACCTCTTTGGTGGCTGCCATCTTTCTCTTTCTGGATAATGGAGAACATTTTCATTATACTGAAAGAGACGTCATGGAAATTACATTATTTCTTCTATTCACAAATTCAGTAAAATCACATCTCTACAAGGTGGTTCTTTTGCCAGCTGTTTTGTTATATCCATTTTCTTTTTGTGAACAGGACTTAATTCTTCATGTCTCAAGCAATACAGTGTACTTGTTATATGGCTGATTCCTGTAGCTGGAGTGGGGACCAAACAGTTGGTTACTTAATACCATGCTACTGTTTCTGAATAATAAAAAACCTACTCTCTAAAATCTCACACTTTCGTTTTGCTGGGGTATAAGAGATACCTTTTCCTCTGCATTTCCAGAAGAGGGAATTTGAAAGCTATACTATTAATCACATAACATGTTTGATTGAGGGAGAAAGTAAACCTCGGTTTCACAGATTTCGCTATTTGACTATATATCTTTTTAAGAGTCTGCTTTTCGTGTTGTTCTTGTTGCTGCTGCTATTGATGCCCTGTGTGGAGAATTTCCCATCCACATTGAAAGCTGGATTGACTCACACACATCTGAACTTTTCAGTGCTCCCCAAGAACAAGAACCAAGGGGTTTTTAATTTTTGAAGGAGATGCCATGAAATTTGAATAAAAGCATTTATTTAGGTTACTTTTGCTTAGTCTTCAAAAGGTATTTCATTTTGTCTGCAGAGGAGGGTCTAGAGGATCAGGGAAGGACAGGAATAAAAAATAGTCTGGAGGTTGATGAGCTGTCTAGAGGGTTACATTTCTATAGCAGTAAATTTGTGACAGTTGATGCCAGTCTGGACAGTCATTGTCTTAGAGCTATCGGTGTCTAATTACTTATACGGTCTAAAAGTCTTTTTAAATTGATCTAAGTAATCATGAGAAAATATTTCAATGTCCTTTGAAGAGAGGAAAACATGATTAACCCTTTCGCTGCCATAGCTATGGGCACCTCTGTTGTTTGTAGATTTTTTTTTCTTTGAAAGAGAAACTGACCCTTTGTTATTTTTCTTACTGCAGTTCTACTGAGCTATGTTGTTGAGGTGTGAGGTCATATACAAGCATACACCTATGAGCTCAATAGTCTGAATTGTTTAATAATAATGATGATTTAAAAAATTATGATGATGATGCCTGTTGCTTAACCCATGTGCTGATATATTCATCATACATGTCAGCTCATTTGGGAAGAGAAGGCAGGAGGGACGAAGCAGCGCCAGCACGCACTACGGAGGACTTGTTCGGTTCCACGTCAGAAAGCGACACCTCGACCTTTCATGGCTTTGACGAGGACGATGCAGAAGAGCCTCTCTCGAGCCGAGGAGGTGGCTGTGGTGGCAGCTCTCCCTCTGCAGACAAAAAGGGCGGCTGCTAAAATAACTTAAAGACATAAAAAGTCTGAGCAATTTGCTGTCCTTTTTACTGCTAGGATTATTACTACTTTTTTTTTTTTTTAATATTAGGTCCTTGGGGTTGGGTTTTTGTTTTTGTTTTTTTTTTTTTTCGGTTGTTATTTTTGTTGCTGTTTTTCCTGTGGGGTGTACACTGAAAGCACAAGTGTTTAAAGCTCTTGACAACTACTTTGAAGAGACAGAAGGTTTTGATTTTCCTGGTTTTTTTTTTCTTTTTTTTTTTTTTTTCCCCCCACTTCCCCCCCTTCTCTTTCTTGCTGGAAACATAAAAGGTGGATTTAATATTTTTTTTAATAGTGAGCAGAGTTGATTTTCTTGTCTTTTAATATATATATCGGCAAACCACAAAAAACACAGATGGGTTGGAGAGCAGAAAGAAAACCCAAATAGGTTTTTTTAATTATTATTATTTATATATTCTATATATTATTAGAAAATTTACTTTTTAAATAAAAATTAAAAAAAAAAAACCACAAAAAAAGCAATGGATGTCTACTTGATAATAGAACTGTTTCTAGAGAACCACTGTGGGCGGACTCTGTCGGAGGACAAGGAAACCCTTGATGTGATGGCTTCTGCATTTTGAGATTTTGCACTTACTGTAGCATGTGGAGTTTGGCTCTTCTTGTACACCTGCTACGTTTGTCTTTAACAGCCTGAAAATATAAGCAGCACCACTGAAGACCATGACCTTGGGGAACACATTGCCATCCCTCCTTTGGACACCCTTACGCTCAGTAGATCTCTTCCTCCCTGCACCCCTTCACGTCTTCCTCACTCCGTTCTACTTTTTTATTTTTTTCTTTTCCTTCGCTTTCCCTTCATGGACAGCAATTTCCAAGCACAGGGTTGGAATATGAATGGCAAGTCATAGACATCAAAGACAAAACAGATGGAGGAGCAGAATAATGGAAGAAATTATATGGAAAAATACCTCACCTATACTTTTCCTTCCATTTTAAAAATTTTAATTCACAGCATTTTTTCCTGTGTTGCCCAGTTTTTTTTTTTTCTCCATAGTGTCTTGTGAGACACTTTGTTTCCTTTTCAATAGCTTCTCTTGAGATAAACCAAAGCAATACTCATTAAAGTTCCAAGGGCAATGGAGAAGAGAGTGACTCCCTTCCCAGCGACTTTCCCAGAAAGGAGGAAACATGCTACAGGATTTGAAAGGTATGTCTGAGCTGAAATGTCTTTCACTCAGTTGTGAAATCTCTGTGCCCCAAATTTTCAGCACACCCTTGACTGAGCTTTGTTGCAGGAATAAGTCTCATGGATTGTATTATGACTATGCACCACATTGACACCCGCGGTGAAGCTAATGGAATTATTTGGGAGCAGGATGCAGCCTCATGTCCAGTCAAAAGTGATTCAGAAGGAGTCAGTGTGTAGGTTACATGTTGCAGTCCTAATGCAGGCAAAAAACCTCCTTGGAGTTGGGGCAAGATTAGGTTCTAAGGATATATTTTTACTGGTGTGTATGTATAATGCCAAACAGTGAAATCGTAACCTCATTTAAATCAGAGGCAAAGTAGACATTTCTCTGGACAGTGCCTAATCCTTAAACTGGAAATGTGTGTTTTTGATACCATACTGTAAATCTCAGCCTCACAATGAAGACTTTGGATATATATTGTTCTAATGCATGAATGAAACCTATCCAAATGGATTCCCTTCCTCCTGTTTCTTTTGCTGGAGTAGCACAATACTGACCGTGAGAGCTCTTTCAACTTTTTCCCCTGCCCCAAAAAAGAGAGAGGATCCATGAAATAGAGGAAATAGCCATGGGATAAGCAGTGACCAGGTTCTGCTTTTAGGTACAAGGGTCTAAATCCAGAATATATGCTAAATGATGTCTAGATTACACTAATAATCTGCCTTCAGGATAGTGTTACAACACGTTACAAAATACTCCTGTATTTTTATAGTGCAGGGCTAGAGCCACGCACACCTGCCAGCAGAAAGCCTTATTTCAGTTTTCCCCATATTGATAATCCTTTTCTGTTGCTATTCTATTCCTGTTGGTGTATTATAATTGATCAAGTGTCAAATCAATGATATTTTGACATAATGCTGTCAAAGAGAAGTGTGCTTTAACTGATAAAAACATTCATTCCTTCATTCCTTACACAACCAGTCCTTTCTTCTCTGAAACAATGCAAGATAAATTTATACTATTTTGCTGCTCTTCTGTATTGGCTAAAAACTCAAAGTTCAGATGGTTTTCAGGGGTGAGAAACAGGCATACAGGCATCTCCTTTTCCAAAATCCCTGAAAGAGATGAGACTTAGTTTGTATATCTGTATCACTTTATCTGTGTATGTATAGGTAAAGATATATCAGAAATGTATATACACAGACACATGCCCAAGAATGGGTGGAAGCAGCCCTGTGTGAGCCCCTGTGGGCTCACTTGTTCCATACTGACCGTACTGCAAACAAAGAGTAATATCAATAAAGTCCAGTGGCTTTTGTCTAAATTTACACTAATGTAACTGAGAGCAGAATCTGGTCCAGAAGTAGAGTTGTTCCCAGTTCTGAAAGAAATATTGCAAACCTGAAATGTTACAGATTTTAAAAAATTAAGTTCAAGTTCATTTCTTCTGCCACTTCTGCCCTTCAATTCCTGCACTTACATTGGTAGCATTAGTATTATATTATTTCCCTATAATTTTTTTTTCTTTCTCTCACTACTCTGTGATGAGCCCATGTAAACAACAAGGAAAACAGAAAGGGAGCAAGTACCTAGAAATGTGCCGAATCCACAGTAAACACACAGTATTATTTCTTGCATCCATCTTGCATCTACTTCTATCCATGTAGCAGTCATGTCACACAGATTAGAAGGTTAAGAAAAGAGCTTAAATTTTACTCAATGTTCCTTAAACTATGGTCAGACTATGCTTTGACAGGGAAAGGCTCACAGGAGTAGTGAAGACTTGAAGTATCAAGGACTTGAAGAAAGCCCAGCTTTCGTTTTTCTGCTTTTTACTGGATGCCAGCACAGAGGCCGGCCTTGCTAAGCACAGTATTTATCCAGTTTCTTGTACACTCTTGCGGCCCATCCTGAGCTCTGTGCTGCTGCAATGACTATAGACCTCACAGCACCTGCAACAGCTGGCTGAAACCTGCCCACTCCATCTATCTGAAGAACACTCACGGCATTAACTGCAGAACAGGCATACTCTAAATATAATTTTTTCCAAGTAGAGTCCTTACCATTGTCTTTTGTGAACCATGCCTAACACATTCTGGGCTCTTTTGGAATACAAACAATAATCAGATGCCCATAATTCATTAAGTCTTGATTTCGTTTCACAAATGCAGTTACTGTAACAATGCATACGGTCTTAATCCTTACGCAACCCAACCACCCGTCTTCGTGACAACCGGGTAGCGCAGTACCCTCAGAAAGAAACCACAACAGCTCACAGAGTGCATAAAAATTGCCGGCTGACATTTATTACAGATAGCATAGAAGAATATCCACCACTGTTATTTATACCATTCATGTGTGTATGAACAGCCACTGGTTCAATCTAGTCTTGAGAGAGGAAGGAAGGTAAAATAAATTCATCATTATGGAGAGCGGAGTAGTTCTTGGATTCCTCAAGATGTTGTATTAGACTGAGATTATAACCAGCAGGAGTTTAGTCCAGCAGGCTGAGCAGTGTGACACCAGCCATAGGAAGGCATTGATCACAGCGAGGAAATTAAGACGTAAAGATGGCAGCTAAAAGAGTACTTGTTTAAGATCAGTTGTAAAGTAGTGTTAATGGTGGATATTGAATGGAATGTTGATATGCAAATTAAATATTCTCAGGGCAGGTACTGCCTGAGTGAAGGCTGGGAACAGGGAAAGAAGGTTGGTAGCTCATAAGTTAAAGATTAAAGCAAAGGGTGGCTGCATGAGACCCTCTCAGATGGATGAGGGGAAAATGACAATGTTAATGAGGCAGCAAATATATAGGAGGAGATTTCATAAGTCCAATGAGAAAAAAAAAAAAAGGAAAGAGGAGCCTGACACTAGCATAACCAGGTCAGAAATGAGGGAACTGCACAATGTCAATTGTATCTTCAAAGACACATAAGTCCCAAAGCAAACTAGGAAGGCACAAAGAGAGTTTTCAATGTGAATTCTGGGTTGTACCTAAAGGATAGAGTCATGCTTGAAATCAGACAGGAATGTGATGCTCTGTATTCCCCAGTGCTTTCAGCAGTTCAATGAGACCTGCTGTCCTGAACTTCATAAGATCTTTGAAGGTGCAGTCCTTCAACTAATCGTGAGCCTTGCTATTCCAGTCCTCCTCCAAAGATGTTCTTATTAGAGAAAGGTTAGCACAAGGCTCTCCAAAGATTCTCCTGAAACATATTCTCCCACACCAACCACGTACCAAAATAAGACAGCTCAAATGTGAAAGGTGACTGAAGGGATGTTTCATGTCAGGCCCTAAATTCAGGCTTCTCTGTTTTTAATCACGTGAGTTGTCTCCTCAGGCACCTTTTTGCTGCTCCATACTAAAGGATGTTAGAAAAGACACATAATTTCCTGAGCCATCCTCTTCAAGCTCTGATTCACAGATGGGAGCAGGAGAAGTAAGGAAGTGATGTGCTGCTTGAGCAGCTGATTAGGGGGAAGAAAAGCTACACAGAATGGGTGCTCATCCTTATCCTGTTCCCTTTTGTGGCTCTTAATTAGCTGACATTTTAGCAGAGACAGACCTCAGCTCTTGCATGAAAACAGTATAAAATTTTAAGAGTGATCATATATACTGAGAAAATTTTAATAAAATATAGCATTCTGGCATGACAGTTAAAAAGTAAAAGGAGACCATGAGGCATGTGGCCAAACAGGGATGGAACTGAAATCTGTTTTGCTTCACTCTGCATCTCTTCCCTCCACCCGAGTGCCCCCCAGTTTTGTGGGTTGGATATTTGTTTCTTGTGTAGGTAGTGGTGCTTGGTATAACATTGTACGTGTGTGGTAGGGTCATAAATGATGATCCCAGGCTGCTGAAACAAGGTCCAGAGAGAACTTTGCCACTGGCTTCAGAAGGATTAGCGCTGAGCTTTCTTAGTTATTGCTTTTATTGGATGAAATCTCACTGTTAATGTGCTCGCTAGTATGGTGTAGACAAGCTCTGAGATGGCCATTTGTTTCAGCAGAATGTGTTATTAGAATCCCCTCCCCGCATTGTGTTGCCTTTCAGCTTTTACATTAGTTATTCATTTTGAGTTCCAGTTTGCCATTTCTAGTTTGCCTCAGCTTAGGTTCTTGATTGAAGACAGAGTCTTGGTTTGCTGCCTGCTGATGCACAGAGCAAATGAGAGCTGCACCCAGAGAGTCACCGAGTCCGGGCTCTGCCGGGGCACCACTGTGTTCTCTCCCGCCTGCTTTGCCTTTCTTTGGTTAATTCTTGCAATGATATTTTGAGATGGGCCCTAACATTTTCAAATACCATCAAACTATGGAGCTTCCAAAGCCTGCCTCCTCATGCAATTTGCCTCTTCCCCATGGCAAGCAGTTTTAATGGATCAGCTCCTCAAGCAAACATTGTATTGACCCCACTGGGAGTCATCTTATTATAAAAACTGCAAAATCTGCCCAGTGTGTTTTGTGCTGCAACATATGTAGATGTTTCCAATAAACACCCATTTCTTATTTTCCATGATTTTTTCTTATTTCTATAAAATTTGTAGCCATGAGTATATGTAAAGTATGAGACACATGCATGTGTTCATGCTGGCATGGGGTTGTTTTGACAAACCCTCACAGTGCAGGAATGCAGCCAGGCTGAATTTTTGCTGACTGAGCCATTGCAATAAACCCTACCAACCTTTGTTCTCTTTGCCAGATTATCTACCAGGGCTGAAAAAACCCCAACCTGTATAAATACCATAGAATACTGAAATTGGGTCAGAACTGTTTTCATGTCTCAGTCTGTATTTCCATGAGTGTTAAGTTGCCAATTTTGGAGAAGACAAGTTGTAGTAACGTTTAGAAAAAAACCCCAACTGTTGCAATTTCAAGTTCTGATAGCCCTGTTAAGGGGATGCCACCAGTTTATATCACTGAGTTTTTCTTTTGGTCACTGGCAACTCCTAAGATTTTGGACCTTGGTGTCATCCAAAACTGATGTGAGAGGTGTGGGAGGGATATAGGGGGAGGCACTTGCATTTTGTGGGAGGAAACAGATTATTTTATTTGCTGTCTAATGCTGCTCAGGTACTTAGCAGTATGTAACTTAGCCAATTCATGGATTAAATTCAATGCAAAATGCAGACTTTCACTTATTTCCAGAAGTTATCACATTGCTGCCACCCTATGTATATTGCTCAGACTTCTAAAAATGTTTTTTGTACAGTGCTGCACTCACTTGTGTCTCTGTACAAATAATTAGTAATATAGTGAGGTAATCCAAGCAGGATTTCATAAGCAAAGGTCTTAACCTGTAGTGAAGAGACAGCTATCTAAGCTGGATGATGAAGGTTATTTAATGATGTTCACAGTAAGAAAGACTGACAGCATTCGGTGCCTTTCTTTTGAACGTGCTCCTTCATACCCTATCTGTTTGCTTTGTATTCACTTCTGGCTCCCATGGTCAGTTGAAACTGAGTCTGTCAAGCTATATTTTCAAAGAACTAGAATGCAAGCAGTGTTGCAAGGCTGGTTTGTGCTGCTTCTGCCTTTTTTTTTTTTTCTGAGCACTTGCTTTTGTTGTTTGTTTGAGTTTGTTTAGTTTTACTTTGTATTGCCTTTCCCTCTACAGTCAGCCCTGCCCTCATGGACTCCAGCGTGCTTCAAGCAAGATGTTTCAGAAGAAGGCCAAGAGAAGCCAGGATGCTTTGATGCTTCTCCTCTCCTTGCCCTGACCCTTCTGTATCCGTGTTTCATCTGGCACAGGAGCCTGGACTGTGGGAAGTCGTCTGCCAACTGTTGAGAGAAGTTCTGGGGATGCCCTAAGCTGGTGCAATACAAAGAAGTTTTTTAAAGTCTTGATTTCACTTTCTTTTAAGTGTGTGTATAAACCCAGGTCAAACTGGAATTGATCTACAGTAGAACTGACTGAAAAACAAACAAACAAACTGAAAAAAGACTTAACTATTTTATTTATTTCGATATTTAAGAGAGAAAAGAAGTGCTGAACTTGCACAGTATTTTTGTTTGAAATACATTTTACTTCAAATTTTAAATGCAATTTTGTGAAGACATGAAATTTTAAAAAGCACTTAATGTAAAATAAAGACTGAATATTTACTTTAAGGAAAAAAAAAACTTTTTTAAATAATGAAAATAAAGATCAACTCTGCTCTCTCTCTTACTTTAAAGAAGCCATTCATACATGTGCTGGGTATCTTTGTTTTTTGCAATTTGGATGTGGTAAGTGAAGATTGCTCTGGTTTACTTTCTCCTTGACAATATTATCCTGTTAGATGCTGAAACTTACTTTGCTGTACTGTGTTAGCCACAAATCCAAACAAAAACTGTTGAAATAGCAAAGACCAGGCTCAGTGGCTGGATTTTTTTCTTACTAGATTTTGTGTCCCAGTCAAAGGACTGTCTTCTCCCAGTAGGACTGATGTGTCTCTTCTGCACAGTAAAAAAGGTTTGCCCTTGAGCAACTCTGTGAAATACTTCTGCTGAAAGAGAGGTTTAAAAAAGGAAAACAATTCTGTTAATGGTAGTATTATTTTTTGCTTTGGTAATTCCACAGCTGATCGTGAATTGGATGTAAGGGAAGTGTCTAAATGTCTAAGTGCTTTTGGCACGGAGCTTCCTGTTGGAGTCAAGGGCAATGCCACGTGTAGAAACCTTACGTTCTTCAGCCCTTTATTAAATGGTAGTAGACTTGGAAAAGCGTACAGGTGCACCTGCGTGTCAGCAGTAAGCAGCAGGGGTTACTCAGCAGGAAAAGAATGTGAGTTCCCACAGCTACAATCCTAAATTGCCCTGTGAGGCAGCAGTGAGGGTGAGTTCTGAGTTGTTAGGCATCTTCTCAGTGAAATAAGGTGTTGTGCTTCATCTAAGCATTGGAGGATTTTGTTGGCTGCCAAATCTGGTCACAGTGGATGGCACGGAGCTGTTGACTGTCGTGTGTGATGCAATCTAGTAAGGATGCAGGATGGCCTTGTGTCCTAGGGAAGGGAATTAGACTTGGCTCTGAGATTAGCTTCTCTTCTGTAACAGGGGTGCCAGAGATACCTATTGGTATAGACCCAGGGTATAGACAGAAAGAGTGGTTCTGTTAATGTGGCTTATGTCGGCTTTTGGAGTGAAAAGAGCTGTGCCTACGAAAAATGCATCCTGACTAGGTGAAGCTTCCAGAGAGACAGATCCTGCATCATGTTTCTTGCGTACCTAAAACTCAAACTCACCTCATTGAGAGGTTTCCATGATTTTGTCTTCCCTTCCCCTTCTCCTGCTCCTTCAAGATTAACACACAGGACCAAAAATAACCATGTAAGATGTCTGGTAGACCTCAGTCCTGCTCCCACTAAGTTAAATAACAAAATGTATGTCCTAATTGGGCTCTTTAGCTCTTTCTGTTCATTCTGTTGATTTCTAAACTTGCAGTGGTGAACTGCATCTAGAGAAAAAACATAAATAAAAAAATTCATCAAAATATAACAAGAGACACAAGTGTGATGAAGATTTGCAAACTGTAGGGTCTGTGTTCAGTTTGTGTAATTCCTTCCAAATAAAAGTTCTGCTTCCAACGCCCCTACTGTTTATTCCTCTGTAAGTATTGCTTTATTAAACCAACTCCACAAGGTCTTTTTTAGTGCAAATAATCTTCTTTTAAAAATATGTTGTTGAATAACATACTTGTACATATACTTTTCTAAGCTCTCCATTGTTTATAATACTCTCTTTGAAGCTTAAAATAAAACTTCCTCCTCTATTGATTTTGTTTCCCTTTTCCGTTTTGTAAATTACTACTTTTGTCCCTGGATTTTGGTTTGTATCATTAACCAAGAACTTTCCTCCTTTTTCTCTTTTACTTTCTCTTCTCCATTCATTGGACTACAGAAACTGATTCTGTTGCTTGCTATAGTGAAGGCAGGCAGGAAGTAAAATGCTTCTTTTGTGTAGGACTCACTCTAAGAGCACTTCCTATCATTTGGTAATAATAAAGGAGATTCCTAAATGTTTTTATATTTTTATAACCTTCTCCGTGTGATTAATAGAGTTGCATTAAGTTAATTTAGGTTCTAGGTTAGAATCTAAATTGTATGAGAGCTTTTTGTATAGATTTTAGTGACATTGCTCTACGGAGTCCTGACCCTACCTATGCCGTGTCTAATCTGGTCACTGGAGTAACTGGAAACTGTGGTTCCTTCTGCTGTATTTCACAGTGCAGGCATGAACCCTCTCTTTTTCTTTACACACATTAGATCAATAGTATGGTTGTGTAGGATGGAAAGAGAAAGAGGAAATACTGTTTCAGATTACATGCCATCTTTTTAGGAAACTCCCTAATAGGCCTGCTGTCATTTTTGTGAAGCTCTGTTGCCTTTTCTTTGCCTTCCGATCAATTTCTCTGCTACCAGTAGAGGCTACAGGTGTCCCTTTTTACTTTGGCAACTGCTTGCAAAAATAGCAGCTGAGGTGTAGTTAACAGATCTTCCGAGGTGGGTACAGATCCTTTAGAGTAGTGAATTGTCCCTCAAAGAAGATTAAATGGCAAATGAGTCCTAAAGAACACGTCAGAAATTAATCCAGTCAGGCAATATAGGAATTGTACAGAATTGTACAGGTGGGCTCCTACCTGCCTAATTTTTAACAGTTGTGTGTGACAGAGTGTGTATCTTCGCAGCAGAGAATTAACTATTCTTGGTCATCTTTTATAGCCTTTCCCTATGGAGTTTTATTTTTCACATGTGTAATCTTAATTTCCATTGGAGTTTTGTTTCTTCACTCTTTCTTCAGGTCAATATGACTTGAAAACATCACTGCTTGCCTTTAGACCTTGTCTTTACCTGTGCAAGGCCTTTGCTGATTCATTGTAGGAAGGAGGAAACCAGAAGGCAGTTTCAGCTGTCTTTGCTGTCCTCAGTCACTGTGGCTCTTGGGAACCTGTTTGGGATCTGATAGAGCAGCCTTTGGACTCCTGACTGGGTTGTCCTCAGCTGTTCTGTGTCTAAAGAGGTCTTTCCTTCCATTTCACTTGTTGGGCACTGGGGGCCAGAGGCAGCTGAGGAGGTGGGTAAGATGCTAACCGTGCTCCTGAGCTGTGCTGAGAAGGTAGCACTGATGGTCGCCTTAGGGCACAGACTGGGTGATAGGATTGCGGGTTTTGAAGCTCCTCCTAGAAACCTCTCATTGCCTTTCTGCCATTTGCTCTCAATAATGTGAGTTATAGGCCTACAAAACTACTTCTCTGTAGGGATTTCACGGGGGGCAAGTAATTTTCCTGCCCCAAAGCACAGAAGGGAGGGAAGGTGTGTAATGACAGATCCTGAGCCCCGGGCCGTCGTTGTTCTTCTTTGAGCTCCTCTTGAGCTTTCTGCTATGCTGCATGGGACAGAGAGACCCAGGCAGAGGTTGGACTGAGGGCAAAACTGGATGCTGACAAATCAGAGAAAGGAAAGTTGAAGAAAGGAAGGAAGAAAGGAAGCTGCTTGTGGCATCAGTGCACTTTTCTTGTTCAATAGGTCGTCTCCCGTTCTAGCTCAGCTATCATTTTCATTGTCCCTCGTGTGATACGGAGAGCAGAGAGCAGAGCCAGTCATGTCTGCTAAGGTAACCAGGAGCGAAAGTGTACATTGAAATTGGCCTTTATGGATGTCTGTCAACACACTGTTTAGATGAATGGGATCGTCTCCACCGCAGCAGGGCTATTGTTACAGGCTGTCAGACTCCAGAGAACAGCTCTGCATTAGTCTTATTACTTTGAACATTTTTTGTGTCTTTTTTTTTTTTTTTTAAAGACAAGGGCCTGGGAATAGAAATGTTTTAAAGGAGAGTTTTAATTTTGCACAAGTTATCTGAATAGAAAAAAATGCCACTGTTTCCTAAGCCCCAGAGCAGATCTACATTGGCACGCTGGCTAAGAAGGTATCTTATTTTCCTGTCTGGAGAAGGGTTCTTGATGGTGAGAGTCAGACGTGGCAGGAGGAGGGAGTAAAAACATCTGCCAGCATTGCGGGAGCTAATGGGTGCCCCCAAAGCCAGGTTTCTGTAGGCTGAGACTGAGCTGAAGGCTGGCAAAGCTGAGGGCTGGAATCCTGAATTCTCTGAGTGGACTAAAAATGGCATCGGCTTCTTTGCTGTGACCTGAATTAGAATGTTGCACTGGTTTAAACTTTTGCTTGGAATCAGGAAAAAAAGTCTGGTTCAATTTGCATCCTGGAGCTGTGAGCCCTCCTTGTAATCAGTTCCATTAGCCCACAGATGATATAAAACCTCAAAATCCTTCCTCTCTAAACCCAAGCTTTTAACGCTTATTAGCAATGACATTAACTTCTCTATACCCCATCCCATCCCCAGCATTGTAGCTCAGTAGGACCTCAACTACATAAAGCATACGTAGGCAGCAACTGCTCCTCTTAGCTTTGGCTGGGCTTGTCCAAGTTGTGGTTCGATGTGTTTAAGATCTCCATTGTCTCTTGGAAATTATTGTAAAATTTTGTTTCCTTTGCTGTGCCAAAGCTGGACACTTGCCACAATTTAGACCCATCTTTGATTTTAATGACTTGAGAGCCATCCATCTGTGGCATCTTAATTTCACCAGTATGTTTTTTAAGACTTGACTGCATTTTTTGCTGTTTGAACAAATGCTCTTCACTGTGTGTGTTTGAAACTTTTACCATATCTTCTGTTATTTGATGAAATTTTGTCCTTTCAGCCTGTAATTCTTCACAGTTCCATGGTGTGTGTTCCCCATGACAGGAGAAGTGTAGCATTTACCTTTAAAAAAATACATATTTCTGGAGCGCAGTGTTATGGCTAATATTGCCAGCTGGGATATAATTAGAAACAGTTTTGTTTAATGTTGTCTAAGATAGCTGTGGTAGCTCTGAATAGCCAACAAACCAACGATGGCACTGCTATGGAACAGGCAATGCCCTCTGAACATTGAAACTGGGCTGAAGCTCTTAGAACTATTGCTGGAAAAGGCAGCTGCTCTGGGGAGCTTGCAGAGGGGAACCCCTTCTTTGGTTCCCAGCTGATGGATGGTACCTCTTGAGCAGGAACAGACGTAGCCTCTGCATAGACGTAGTCTTATGCTGAGTGTTTTTTTTTTTTTTGAAGCGGTTTCATTTCTTGGTGCTGTTCATCTTCCATAACCAATTCTCAGTAGGAGCTTTTAGTTTATCTCTAGGTTTGCAAAGGTGTTAAGAGTCCTTTTGGCTTGGACTGAAGCTCCTTCTCATTATGTTTCTTCAGTCTTTGCTGTTAGTGTCCTGGTGCTGGTGGCTTCATTGTGGACTGCAGGAAGAGAATGAACATTACCAGATCTTTCAGATATAGCCTTCTTTTTTTTGAAACAGATTAGATGTTTTAAATAATGCTGGAGAGTTGTCAAGCATTGCTGAAGACTTAGCTTACTAATTTGGATTGCTTTCATTAGACAACAGCTATTAACTTCTTCATATAATCATTTCAGAAGTCAATATTGAGGCCAGCTCTCCAAGGTGAGAGAAATAGCTGAAAGCTGTGCTGTCACTAAAGGGGCACCTTTATTTTAGTGTCAGATAGCTAGTGAGACGTAGCTTTCAAGTTCATGTAGCACTTTGTACAGTGGAGTTTACATGGGGTGGTTTTAAGCCTATGTTTGAGAAATTAATTTTCTCCTGTTGGTACAAGTCATAGTTGTTTCCCATCCATGCTCTGCTGGGAGTGACTTAAATGCATTAAACAACACTAAAGTCTTTTCCAGCCCTTTCCTCAGGTTCAACAAGTTGTTTCACAGTGCAGTGGATTCTGCAGCTGGATCTTGGCTCAAAACCCTCATCCATTGCTGGGATACCTGGGCTTGGGCTTCTTAAAGAACAGGTCCCAGCTCTTCTCAGGTCTTTCCACACCAACTGTATCTCTGAATGTGTCCACCAGCCCGGAGGCTTATGAGAGTTTTTAACTATCCATAAACTCTCTCTGGGTTGAATTCAGATTGCTATTGTACTTCAGACATCCAGATGGTCCAGAGCCATGTATTCCTTCACCTGGAGAAGAGGACCTTCCCTGGGTTAGGGAGCTTTATTTCCCTTACAAGGCCAGGTCAGCCTCTTCATTAGCTAGCTCTTCAAGATACCTTCCTCACTTCCATTAAGGATAAGATTTTACAAGCACTTAGCAATCTGTAAAAAAAAGGAGATAAATTTCCTTAGGACATCTGCGCCTATTAGATTCCTGTGTGACTGTTTACATATTTATGGGTCTGGCATTATGCGAAGAAGAACTAGTCCCCATTAGGCTCAGTAGAGCTGTCACTGAGAATTGCCAAACTTCTCTCGGGCTTTGGGATGCCACCTAACAGTGAATGTCACAGATGATGAATACCTTCAGCAGCTGTTAAAGGTGTGAGGAGTTGAGGTGCCCAGAACCTGGTCAGACCAGCCTGTAGGAGAGGACTTCCCAATCTCTTTGCCATTAACAGAACCACCGGGCAATAGTCCTGCTAGCCAATGTATCAGCCAGCTAAGAGCAGGGTCAGAAGACTCACAGATCCCTCTCATACCGTGGAAGATCATTTTCTAGCATTAAATACTATAATCTTCTACTTTTGATTAGTCTCTGTTAAACAATTCCTTTGGTGCCGAAAAGGAGCGGGACTAGTGAACTGTTTAATGAGGGACACTTGTGTCCACTGACATGGAACTAGCGAATTTCTTGTTTAATCTGATGTGATATTTAGCTGCTATGAAGTATCGGTTGTGTAGTTTAAAGCAACACTACTCACTTATTTCGGAGTAAAGTTACTCTGGAGTGGAAGATCTGGTGAGCTCTGAGAAAAGAAATAATGGATTTTAATCTGCTGTTTTCCCAGTGGTGGAAAAAAAAGTATCCTGCTGTTTTGGTGTCTCTAGCAGCGTTTTGTTGGACTCACAAAGGCTGTTCAAATAACTGAACTGAAAAATAGCCTTGTGGGGAGGAAAGATTTTAGTTTGATTTGAAATGAAACGCGTTTTCTTTTTCTCAATGAAATGGCCCTTTCCCTTCCTTTCCTGCAGCCACGTGTGTGCAGGCTTGAATGAAACATTTCACTTGTGAGTATTTTTCCCTCTCTTAGAAACAATTCCATCCAGCTCAGTTTTGAAGCAAGATACTGTTCCAAAATGAAAGTCCAACTTCTTGTTTATGAAACACTGGCACAAAATGTCTCACCCTTTCTGAAAAATCAGTTTCTCCCTCTGCTGCCTCTTTAACCCTTTCTCCCTTCCAGCTTGCTTTTGACTGAAATGACTTCATTCAGATTCCCTCCTTCACTCAGATGTTTAGATCATCCTAAAATTGCATTTTTTAGAGAGTAAACTGAATCATTTCACACACCTCTCCCCCTCCACCTTCCTTGAACACATACTGATTCTCTGGAGGGTGCAGTGATAGCTCTTACTTACCTCTAGATATTGATGTTGCTGGGACTTAGATGGGGAGGTGAAAACTGGCTGCCATATCAATGAAATCTCTATTGGCACTGAGAAATTCCCAACCAAACAGGGTGTTGAACTAACAGAGAAGGAAAAATACCAGTAGATGATGGGATTTTTCCAGCCTCTGGCACTGCATGACAAGCAGTGGAAGGTGTGTGTGGAGAGCACTGCCCATTCATCGGCCGAAAGGGTTTCTTTAAATCAATGAGGGACTGAAGTAACTTGCTCCAAATTGGTTTTGTTTGTGTTGAGTGAGGCGGTTCTACTTACATCTGAATATATAGTTACATTAGCAGCAGTGCACGTTAGCTTGTGTGGGAAAGTCAGACCTCTTGCATTTACAGTGTGTTTGCATCAGTTATCAACCATTTACCCAGAATGTGTTGCATTTCTTTATCTGGATGATACGTGGTCACCTCATGTAACAGCAGTGAGGTCACTGCCTATGCAATGGCATGGTGTCTTCTGTGTAGTTAAGTTTATTTAATATTAAAATGATGATAATTAAATAATTTCTCTGGAGTTTGCCATTTGATTTGAAATTTCTGGAACTGTGCTGGCAGAGAATTAGTCTAGAGTTGTTCCTTAATCTTTCTAGAAAGAAAGTTTGTCCAGAGGTTAGTAATATTCTCTCCTTTTTCCTTTTTCTGTCCCCTAATTCATCAACATAAGTCCAGCCTACCCCTTTTTCAATTGACACTGACTTTTCTGGGTTGGCTGTTTCCTGACCTGTGGCTGAAGTCACCTCTGAACTTCTCCCTAAAGCCCTCGGTGCTTGAGGAGGAGCAGAGTGGTGCAGAGGGCTTGTTTTGATGCTCTTCCAACTGACTGTCTGACCATGGCCTGGTTTTAGCAAGGAGGTGCCTGTGTCATGAAGCATTGCGTCCATTGCACTCTCCCACGTCATCCCAGTGGAGAAGCCACTGTTGGAGAGCCCCGGGGAATTACATGTCCTATTCACTGCCACCACTGATGCTTTCTTGGGTCAGTGGGAAAATGCTGGAGCCAGCCTTTTTGAGTACTGCCCTGATAACACAGGCACGCTGGGCCGCGCTGGGCATCCCTGCAGATGTCTGTCTGTCTGTGCTAGCGGGGCAGTTTAACACAGGGAATATTGGGGAAGAAGCAGGTGTTTGGACAGCAGACATAGGTTCAAGCAGGTAACAGAGTCCTTGTTCAGGTTAAAGGGAGGGGAGGAGGGGCAGAACAGATATCTTGTTTTAGGGAAGGTTTTAACAAAGGTAATGCTCTCATGGAAGGCTATTCAGGCAGCCATTTCCCTAGTGTTTTCAATACCACCCCACTCCTCTCATTATAGCTGGGGATTTTGGCTCTCCCAGTGGGGAGGAGATGTTCTAAATGGGCTGCCAGGGAGGTGGATTTAATGCACTAGGAAGAACTGGCTTCACCAAGTTAAAAAGCAAAACAAAACCCAATCCTCCATTCCTATTTTTAGTGTTTATGACCAAGTATTTTTGCTTGGTTGCTCATTTTGAAAGGGTTTAGTGAGCCTGCCAGTTGATTGAAAGCTCTGTGGTGTGTGAGCTGGCCTGGCTGGGGAGCCTGCAGTGCATAGTGACGAGGTCGGAGCCGCGCCGGAGGTTTTTTTCCACTGCAGTTTGTTGAAGGGTAACAAAACTGTCCCCTGGGCAAAGGGGATGTTGGCTTTCCAGGTTGTGGTGATTCATCTTGTCTGGATAGGCAGCCTTCCTCCTACTCCCACATTTTCATCTCCATCTACCTCACTCTGACTTCACTGTGCAACATAATGCAAAACCTGCCCTGCACTGGGCAGATGGTGTTGCTGGGGGGGTCTCAGGCAGCCGACCCCCCCGAGGTGTACCTGCTGGGCAGCATTAGCATGCCATGCCTGTCCTCCTGGCCACTTCACCCCCTATAAATGGGTTTATTCTCATTATTAGGAGCCATATCCCTGGCATATGGAGTCCGTGCAGTGCCTGCAGGCAGGTTTCCTTCCTGTTGATGTTGGTAAGCAGCCCAAGTGCCTCCTGGCAATTAGCAGATCGTTACCCATAATGCGATGCGCAGCGATGCAGCCTGGTGGATTTTCTGGAGGTCACTCTGACCTAATTCACCCCCAGGAATTGTACAGTGCTGGCACGACTTACCAGTGCATTAACAAGCTGATGCTTCAGTATGAGGTTATTTGAGTGCTTCCACATTATTCTTCTTAGGCAAGAAATAGCCATTTTGTCTAGTAGCCAACAGTGGCTAATAAGGCTGGTCTGGGAGAGGAGGGAGCAGAGTGATGGCTGGTTTTGAGCTGAGACATCACGGGTGTGCAGCATTTCCTTTGGCTTTAATGTCAGGGGCCATTTCTGATGCCCTGGGTTGCAAATGCGCAGAGCCCGTTTTGCTTCCTCACTTGTGCATTATCACAGAGTCTTTGCAGCGAATGGAGCAGCATGTGCCAGTGTGTGTGCGAGTCCCCACTGCTCTGACTCGGAGGGGATGACAGAGGAGCAAGACTCTGCCCCAGATCTGCCCCACATCTGCCGCAGCCCAATCCCTGGAAGACATGAAATGAAGGTGCAGATCTCAGTCCATCACAGGGAGTTTTGGAGAGGCCAGGCGTACCTGGCCAGAGTGGGACCCCACACAGCAGCAGGCACCCCCACAGGGCTCATCCTTCCTCTGGCAAACCTGAGCCCAGAGCCTGGCTGCAGCATCACCAGCCCAAACCAGGGTCTTCTCCCAGGGCAGTGATTTGTGTATGTCCAAGTTAATTGTCGGTGGTTTTGAGAGGCTTTTAAAATCTGTAACTTCTGTTTTTCATTTCTCCCTGCTAAGATAGGTATGGCTGGACTGTGCGTGCTGAGGAAGTGGGGGCTATGCAGGGAAAGGCACACAGAAACCTATTGCAGTAAAACTGTTTTAAAACACTTCTCAAGTAGTTTTCCTGTAAGACTTGGGGCATCTGCTAATGAGGGGATGGTGTGTGTGGGGAGAGCAATTTCACTGACAAACCATTAGGATGCTCGACGTAAGTCGGTCCTGGCTTCTCTCTTTGTGTGCTCTGGAGGTCACCCCCGAATCCCACCCAGCTCCTCCCACCACCCTGTTCCAGTTACTCTGCCTTGTCTGTGTCTAATCTCTCTGGGTGCACGTGAGTCTGTGTAGGCACAGTTCCTTCATTTTGTTTGTGCATGCAGGCAGCCTTTGAGCTCTGCTCCCAATGAACACTCTGTAGTCCAGGCTCTTTGTCCTAGCTGATCTTCTTGATGCTTAAAAACACTTCAGAGGAAATTATGCAGCACTGTAGAGTCAAATCTGGGAGTGAGTTGTGGATGGACTTTCCTTAAGCAACAACATTTTCTGGGGATTGCCTCAAGATGAGGGGTGTTCTGGTAGGCCTCAGTCCCCCCGTGCACTTTGGTGTTTACACGGCTAAAGCAAGAGCAGGAAGGCGAGCTGCAGGTGTCACGTTCCACTCACCACCATTTTATAATTTTTGCAAGATATCCAGTGTTACTTGTTTTCAAACAGAGGTCTGTCCTGCTTTCAGTTCCCATAGACTCCAATTACACCTGCCTAACTGCGACTGGGACTGAAGCACTATCTTCTGCACAAGGGCTTTATTTGTCCCCTGGGTGAGCAATTAAAGCAGGCTTTCTTCTACCGGTGCTGAATATTCGAGCAATGGCTTGTAATTTATGTCCCTTTTGCCACTGGAACTGGCAGCACCGAAAAAGAAACCACCACCTCCAAAGCGCGGCAGGCTGCCAGTGCTGGTGCTAATGCAGCAGTGTGCCCCTTCCCTTTCTGCAGGCACGGTTTAAACTCTGTCCATGCTGGCCAGAAGGAATATAGCGCCAGGAAATGAAATAATAGGAAGTATAAGCTCTGGTACAGCTGGATAGTTTCAGAGCTTCATCAATTATTAAAGGCGTTAATTCTTCCACAATTGCTGGCGTATTGCAGCATATTAGATTAGAGGCAAGCTGGTCTCTGACCAAATCAGACTGACCAGCCTGTTCACTGAAGCCTCTGAGTCCTTTTGGCCTCAGTTCTGTAGCAGAGTTGGTGGTGCCGGAACACAGTGCCTCGGACAGCAGGAGCAACAGCCAGGTTTTCTCATTTCCATCAAGATGCAGAAATTCAGAGTGGTAATATTTCCTCTCCTTCTCTTCTGTCTGATGTTAATAAAACCCAACGGAGCTTATGCGTGAGGCATCCTTGTTTGTTTGTCTGTTTTTCTGAAGAAGCTGGATTCAGCAGGGCTCTGTGCCGAAGAGGGTGACACAAGAGCTCTTCACCTGCAGCCTTTGACCCCCACCCCTGCCCTGGCTGCTGGGAAATCTGTTGTATTTTTCTTTAATGAAATACTCCTACTTGCCTGTATCACAGAGGTACTGCAGCAGGTGGTGCCTCGGATCCTCATCCCACAAAGACTTTTGAAGGCTGTTGTTTATGAGTAGCTCCATCTGAGCAGGCAGGAATATGTCACTGGTCTGTAATGCCTTGACTTTGTGAAGTGGGAAGGGCCAGGAAAATGCCAAGAGCTCCGTGTCCTCAGCCCTTAGACATGTTTGGTCTTCTTCTGAGAGCTGCAGCTCCGGGAGCCCTGGGATTCTGGCAGAGCCAAGTCTTCCGGTGTGGGTGGGTGGTCTGGGTTTTTAAAGGCACTTTCTGATGCATCTGTTTCTGACACCATATATCTGTAAGCATGCCTTCTTAGACAAATGAGGCCTAATATTTTATATCATAACCATAAAATCATATTCCTTATTAGAATTGCAAGTTACTTTTCCCTTCTTTTGTAAGAATATTGGTAATAATTCTGTCTAATGATGGCAGCAGTCACAGCAATCCTTATTCAATCTTATCAGGAGGAAATTTTGCCATTTCTTTGCATGTAAAACTTCCATTATTTGGATGGGGTTCCTGTGACATAGGTCATTATATCTGTAATATGTATTTATAGTTGTTTAAAGACCTGTATAGTTTATGGGATAAATTCTGATGTGATATAGCCAGGAGCCCTGTGGGTTTTCATTATGCTATTGATTAAAAAGTTCACCACTACACAGTGAAGATAGGGGAAAGAATTGGAAACTGGGTGAAAATTCCTTTTACAGTATATAAATACTTCCACATTTGTTTTAAAAAAGGAGTCTTTGCTTATTTTTTTTCCCTCTAGATAATCTCTGCCTTTGTTTGAAAAAGGTTATTGATTGGATTGTTAACTTAAACAGTCTGTGGCGGGTGTGACAGAGCACATGTCTGCAATTAATCTTGCGATGCGGAATCCATTATTGAAGAAGCACTAATGAGCCGTTCTAAGGCCTTCACTGGTCACAGAGTGCCTGGGAGCAGCAGATTGCTCCTGCCCTTTAACATCAGTTTTGGTCTTCGGTGTTATATAGCCAGTGTAAGCAGGAGAGATTTTTATATTTCTTTGGGGGGGGGGAGGGTGGGATGTGGGGGTATGGGATGGGGCTGATATTTATGTTGAAATTCTCCTTACTGCCTGTCTGCAATTGCACTGGGTGTGGGAGACAAGAAATGGTCTCTCAATGTGCTCACCCCCCACTCCTCTAACCAGATGTCTGGTGGACACAGTGCACAATTAAATCCAGTGGCACGTGAAACACGGGTGTCACTATAAAATATAGTTTCAGTCACAGGGTTCAGATCCAGAGGAGAGTTTTGACAAAGATGAGGGAGCTTTCAGACCTGATCTGTACTCTAAAATATTGCTTTAAGACAAAGGGATGAGCTGCTGGAAATCTCCTCACTGCAAGTTTTATTGTTGACGTTGTTTATAGCTATTGCGGCATAGCAAAAGTTTAGGTAAAGAATAGTTATGGTAGATTAGAAACTGTCGATGTTAACATATCACTTTCTCCTTCAACGGAACTGCTCGCGGGGTGTGTTTTAGAGGTCTGTCTATTGACTCCGGTGACTCCATAAATATGTGTTACTTCTTCCCCCGGTTAGATCTGCGAAGCTGATACAACACCTGAAAGTGCTCCAGGGCTTGCCAGGGCTGAGCCTGAATTATTAACCTGAATTATTAATTGATTTCCAGCTGCAGACTCTGCTGCACACCTTGTTTATCACAAGATTAGCAAAATGAGACCATTTCTTCATCTTGACCACATAAGTGACGAAATCAAGCAAGAAAGACTTACAGCTCTCTGGCTTTTGTGCTACAACAGTGTCTGTAACTTGCACCACATTTTGTGCTGCTCTTTGTGTAAAACAAAATTGTTTGTGAGCAGAACTAGCTTTTTTATTTTTTTTTAAAGATAATTTGAATGTACCTATTGTAGCTTGCCATACACAGCTACAGAGCTTTGTCTTCTGCCACAGAGGGAATGCCAAGAAGTGCTGTGATACGGAGCAGGGATGGTGTTTACTAACACCACTCCAGGAAGTCTTGGATGTGTGAATTTTCTCATAGGTCATGAAAAACATTGGTTTTGAACCAAAGTAGCAGGAAAATAGAGATAGATGGGGAAGAAGGAGAGTAGGGAGGTTAGGAAAAAGGATTTTAATGCTTTGAGTATCTACTGACATACTTGCTGTACGCTACAGTGCCTCATCACGCTGCTGGCATAAGTAAAAATAGTCTTTCCAATGACATTCGGTTGGGGTCATGGTACCACAAGGCACATTGTTTAATGCAAAAGAGGATCTGACTTGGAGGCTGAAGCAAGACATGTCCATGAGGAAGTATTTTTCCCTTAGACATGTCACAAGCCCTGGGCTAACAGAGAGCAATCTACAGCAATGCAGACAAGGCTGTGGGCATTTGTTGGTCTCTTGTAGTCACAGCATTTGGAGAGAGAGCCCAATGGAGTGAATAAATTGCCTGGTTTTGGTGGTTTGGGTCTTTTTGTTTGTTTGGTTTTTTTTGTGGCGTTTTTGTTTGTTTGTTTTGGTGCTTTTTGTTGTTGTTTTCCAAAAGATTCTTGTATTGCTACTAAAAGAAGCCACCATGCCACTATTGATGTTTTCTAAGAGATCCTCAGCCCACAAGAGCGTATTTCTTTTAGGCTTATGGTGGGTGTGGCTCTTAAGAAGGGCTCTGCAAAATAGGATGGATCACTTCAGGGATGAGGCACCCTCGATGCGAGATGCAGCACAGGAAACCTGCAGAGGTTTTTTTTTTTGAGGCAAATGAGGAACGAGACAGTCAAGACTGATAGCTGGAAGAGAGCAGGAATGGCTGCAAAGGGACAGAGATAAAGTGGTGAACAGAACCTGACCTTCGTGTCGTTTGAGAGTCTCTAGCTGGAGTCTCTGTGATGAGCAATGTGTATATGCAGGCAAGTGAGCATGTGAATGTGTGTATGCATTTAGCTGTGATTTATTTCTCTAAGTTTGATTCCATTCTTTCTGTTTCTTTTCAAATGTGACTGAAGCTATTTAACTCTCTGATTAACTCACCTCCCTGTGTGAGTTGTTTTCTGTGATGTATTCCAGCGCTGTACAACCTTTCTGGAAGCTGCCTTGCTGCTGTTGGGATGAATTCCTCCCTGATGTGTAGTGTGGCACATTTGTTCTGTTTGCTGGTTTTGGAATGAGATTCCGTGTTTGCGGTAAATCAGATCTGGAGGAACATTTCAGTGTCATGTCAGGTTCTGCTAGTTTGGTAGTATCAGAAATTGTATGAGGTCCTCTCAACAAAAAGCTATCATGTCACAAAATCTCCTGGTCAGTTGTGGTTTCAAAGTCCCCAGAACTTTAGTTTCAACTTGGTTCACTGTAAATCTCAGTAAAATCTGACTCTTGTTTTGTGCTAACATTTCAAGGGCTCCAAAACCCAGTGATCTTCTTAGCCTATCTCAGCTCATCAGTACTGTCAAAACATTTATTTATTCAGAGGCTTAAGAGTGTTATGGACAATGTGATTGATCCCTCCTTCCTTAAACATCTCCTTCATTTTCTGTTCCATTTCCTTAATTACTTATGTACACACATTTCTTTGCTGGACAGGCTTAGTTTTCTTATCACTACCATGCAAATAAAACTGGAGAACAAAAATTTTCATTATACCATTTGGTGGTATCAGTCATGCATAAAAGTATATTCCCTGCAGTATTATTGCCTTACCCAGCAATTCTGAGCCACTGTTTGCTTCACTGGCTAGAAAACATAGAGTCTTCTTGTAAGGTGGTGATGGGTGATGCTACAACACAGCAAAATACTGCCAGTAGGTCTGGTAATCAAAATGATGCATCTATGCCCACATCTGCCTACCACAGCCATACACTTTTTTCTTATTGGAGAAGCAGCCTTTCTTTTCTCCACTTTTAAAAAGACTTCTAGGCTGCTGGCGGTGGAAAAGATATTCTTCTACCCATTGGCTGTAGTCTAAGAACAACAGACCAGCTAGAGGTGAAAACCCCCGCGCACCTGATGGTGTGTGGTTCTAGCAGTAGCATGTGGTAGTGCTGGATGGGCGCACCTGTATTTCTAATTTTCCTATAGATTTGCAATTGGCTACCCCATGTCCCTTGCCCCTAACTATGCCCAGTGTTATGCTTGCGTGTGTGGGAATGGGATGCCAAGAACACAAGCAGTAGCTTATGGCAGGTGACGGCCTCAGCCTGATAGGGGTGGTTTGGGAGTACAGTACTTTATTTCAGCGGTATATTTTTCTTGTTTTGTTTTGCAGAAGGAACACTGATCCTACCTTTGGTTTGTTTGTTTGTTTGCATTTTCCCCTCCAGAAAGCCCATTGCTGACCCTGCTACTGTGATACTGCTGTTTTGCAAAGCTGGAGTCGACATGCATGTAGGGGTGGGGGTTGTAACTCTGGCAATTTGTCCTTCCCGATTAGATGTGAACTGTTCTGCTAGCTTTCCCTCTTTATTCCTTTCATTTAGATTGTTGTGGGAGCTGGCTTGGGGTTTTTTCCTTTCGGTTTCTTGTTTTAATCCTGGAAGGTTAGCTGTGCAATTTGGTTTCTTCTATGCCAACCGACATTAGTGGCAGAGCTCTTAAAAAAAATAGAAGCTGTATCCCTCCATCTTGTCTTGCTTCTTCCCTGTATGCTGCTGCTTCCATTTAAGCAAAGTTTACAGAATTGCTGCACCCATTCGGACACCAGGAAAGAAAGCTCTGAAATGGAGAATAACCTCATTTCTACTAGGTCCTTCAGTCCGGTTGAAACGATGCTAATTGAAACTGTAGTCCAATTTCTATTAAGACAGATGGGGTCTCTCCAAAATTCGGTTTGTTTCTGATTTCATCCTTTCTCTTGCTTCCTTTAAAAAAAAAAAAAGAAAAAAAAAAAAGGAGTCCCACAAAAACCAAACCCAAAGCCAAACCATTTTTAAGAGCTCTGAGTAAAACTGCTTTGCCAATGGGGAATGGGTGGGGATGACTCTGATTTTCTCTTGTGCCCGGCAGCGAAAGGGTTAATGCCTGCTTTCCTCTTTGGTACTGTTAGTTGCAGCCCATGTTGTGGTCAGTCCATGTCCATGTGCGTTTTGTTCCCAAATTTAATACCAGTTAATTAACAAGCAAAAAGTGAACCTTATCAATGACAGTTGTTTCCAATCTTCCTCAGGACACCCGACCTGCCTGCAGTTCACCACAAACATGACTGAGGCTGTTAAAACCTATCAGTGGCAGTGCATTGAGTGCAAATCCTGCAGCCTTTGTGGGACCTCTGAGAATGATGTGAGTTCATTTACCTTTTCATGCAAATGAGTGTCACTGCAAGCTACTGTCATGTCCTCCCTTGAGGAGCATGGGGCAATGGTGTGGGTCACAGCTTTACTGCTGCTTCCATACATCTCCAAGGATGAGCCACTCCTGAAACCAGAGATCGGCTTCTCCCCAGTGCCCCCATCCAGCCACTGGTCTCTGCTCAGATTACCAGAGGGATCATCATATAGGGACACTTAATATGGTGATACTGGAGGTTTGTATGCATATTCAATAGAAATAAGCTGGAAGCCGTAAAGTCATGTCACAAGAGAGTAGTGTTTTCAGCATGGTAGTCGGGAGTAGCTGTGAATGGGTGATAACCTGAAAGATGGTAGATATGTTTCTTCTGTCCCGATTTTGCTTACTTTCTTGGCGTGATTTTTAAATCTTAATTACAAGACCTGGGAAACATCAAAGTATTTGAACTTGGATGGCTAGGCAAATCTCTAGTCACCTAATCACCTCTCCCAGTGATTTCCAAACTTGCAGCTGAACAGTGTCCTCTCTGTGGGGTTTTCAGTTTAAATTTGATGCTAAGTGTCCTTGGTAGTCTGTGAGAAACTTGGAGAATTGACAGTGAGTGGAGAACTTTGGAGACGATTAGCTAACACTTACATTACCTATAGCAGAACAAATTTGAAGCCTGGGATTTTTTTTTTTTTTTTTTTTTTTTTTGCTCTAGCAGTAAATAAGGAAATCTGAAAGCAGGGAGCTATTCTGTGTTAGGAATCACGGGATACTTCAGAGCAGCTTTTTCCCCCCAAATACAGAAGTGAGCTGCAGACCACATGGTCTGTTTCACAGAGTATTTACTCAGCTGAGTTTTGGAGAACTGGCTAAGTTTGGGCATTTGTCGGGAAAGGTTTCCCCTGAAGGGATGAGATCCAGCATGTGGCCACATTGGAGCCCAGCAAAGCTGTCCTCTGAGTACAGCATATCCTCAGCCTCACAGCTTTTGCTTCTGCAACATGAGGCCACCTTGGAGAGGAAGGCCTCCGCCTCTCAGAGAGATTTTCCAGTTACAAACTGAACTGCCTTTGTGATCAGAAGTTCTCTCTGCAGCCTCTCAGAAATATGGTGGTTGATCATGGACTCATGAATGCGATGCTTGTAGCCTTTTACGTTCCAAATAGTCTCTTAGTCTCTATGTTGCAGCTCTGCCTTCCGAGCTGAGCATTACTGCTTACCATGCTTGTGTTTTCATATTGGAAAGAGACTAATTTACATCATTTTCTCTCTCTCTTCTCCTCTCCTTCTCTCCCTGTTTCCTTACTGCTGCCTCAACAACCTCACCTCAGGACCAGCTGCTCTTCTGCGATGACTGTGACCGTGGCTATCACATGTATTGCTTGAATCCACCAGTCTTTGAGCCCCCAGAAGGTAACGCATATTGGAAGCCTGCTTTGAAAATGACAATAACGTCCTTGTGGAGAAGGGAAGAATTTCAGAAAGGTGGCCTGGGCTGTGCAGGGTTAAGGAAGGAGTAGCAAAGCAGAGACAGGTAACACTGGAAAGAAATAAAATTAATAGACATGGAGGTCTAGTGTGATCTGAGGTGTCCTATTCAGTCTTGCTGATCTCTACCTCCTTTTTCAGACATGGCTCTTTTGTGGCTCATGGGTACCTTTGAATATTCCAGATGTCATTGGACACCTCAATTTAGTCAACTGAATTGAGCTCCTATGAACTGTGACTTTGGACTTGCTAAGAAGTCAAAGTCCCAGAGAGAAAGTCCCAGACGGGGAAATCCTCCCTGGAATAGCTGAGAGTCTGTTGTCAGGAGACTGGATTAGGAGGAATGACCTTCCTTGTTCTCTGGTCTGTCTGTGCCCCAGAAGGGTGGGAGTTCTACAGTCTGTATTACATTTAGTACATAGTTGGGTCATCTGCAGGGCATTCAATCTGAATACAACTAGTTGTAGTTTGTAATTTGGTTCTGGAGCAAAGGAACTAGTGCCTTACCATTATTTATTCTCTGACTAAAATCTGCAGAGAGCAGTAAAATTGGAGAAGGAGACAAGCAAAGTACAAATGACTGTGGTTTACATGAGGGATGAGACAAGAGTAATTACGAATCAATCATGCATTCAGGAGTTAAATATTTGTAACTTTTATAAAGAGGGAACTAAATCAGGAGGGAAAATTTTTTAAATGAAACTAATAATTAGCTAAAGGTTTCTGTTTGACTGGGAAGTGGTGTACTGAATGTATGAAAATATAAAACACCCAGTGGCAATGCACCCCCCAGCTGTGTTGTAGCTTGTGTCGAGGGCCTACTCACACAACACCAGGGGTAGCAGAGCCTGCTTCAGAAAAATACAAGGAATTCCAATGTTAGCAGTATTTGATATCCTATTCAAGCCAATCTTGACGTAAATTCTGAGTGCCTGGATTTTATGTCATTGCTATAAGAAGGCTTTCTTCATTTGCAGGGAGCTGGAGTTGTCATTTGTGCCGGGAGCTGCTCAGAGAAAGAGCATCAGCTTTTGGCTTCCAGGCCTGAGGAGCTCCAGCAGTCAAGACACACTTTTCTCCTGGTGTTGCCATACCAGCACACAATTCCCATCCAGAACGCAAAGACACAACCCACATCAAAACGAACAGACACTCAAATACAGGAAGAGGTATCTGTGGTATTCACTGTCACTAAGGCCATACCTCCTGAGCTCTACTACAAGGATCGTGTACTTGCCCAGTGCTCCGGATGAAATCTCTTCACTGCTACGCATGGTTGCTGCTTGCCTTTACAGGCTCACATGCATTATAGAAGGGGGAGGGTTGTTATGTCAACATGGAGAAGTCAATTTTGTGTGGCCTTGTGCTTTCTGTTTAGTCTTCTTTTTAAAGAAGAAGTAATAAGATATCTCCTAAGGAACTATTGGTGAGTATTTTGGCTGGGAGCAGCACCAGTTGTTTCTCTTCACAGGCTCCACTGGAAATCTCTTTAATGCAACCACTCTCTGTTCATAGGAAGCTCCGAGGGTTGCATTAGTTTGATACTTCCCGGTGGTCATGAACAACATGTTGTCACTGAGAGAAGCACTGAGCAAAAATTTTTGGGTTGCTGTTTTCTCCCTTGCATCAAATGCTCTGATTTGGCGGATCACTAGAAATCAGATTTTAGTATCTCTGAAGGAAGAACACTACCAGTGTGTACACATATAGATGCTTAGAAAAGCCCACTGTCTTCGGTATTTCAGGATATTCAGGCACACAGTTCCACTGCAGTGCCAGCATACAGTCCAGACACATCTTTTTGTTGTTGTTCAAAAAATTATGAATGGTTATGTATGTAACTGACTTGCTGTTTAGCTCAGAAAAGTGAACAAAAGAAAAATGTCATCTTAAGTTCATCATAGAAAGTAAAGTTGTCAGTTTTCTGAGCAATCTAAAATAAGCTGCGAAAAGGAACAACTTTGGCTTAGGGTCAAATTAAGCACTTTTGATTAGTTTTTTGAAATTTCAAGACTAAAATGTTCTGCAACTGAAAGTTGCATTTTATTCTGGGAACTGCCTAATCAGGACTTCCAGTATTTCCTAAGTGTTACTGTTATTTATCAAAGTGATGATAAAGATCTAGCTGAATTTTGGCATAATTTTGCCCTCCAAATTATCTACAACCACATTTTTGGCAACCATGATAATTTGGCAAAAATCTTCCCCAGCTCTAAAGAAGGGAATAAGAAAGATTTTCAGAAGTATTTTTAAATTTAGATAAAATACTTGTGCTTTATTGAAACACACCTCTACATGTGAAATGAAGAAACATTAAGCAAGAGTATCAATTGAAAAGATATTATTACAGCTGAGTCTTTTTGAATGATTTATGACATCACTATGAGGACAAGTGAGTACATTAAAGAAATTCTACCAGATACATCTTTAAGGTTAAAAACGTGCAACTCCCTGAACTGCTGAGAAGTCCAAAACGACCATTTTGTTGGGTATGATGTATATTACTTCCTATGCATAGATTTAAGTGGGGTTATAATATAAATTTATGAGATTCCTTAGCAGCGTGTGATTCGGGTTGCTTGTACATGTAGGTAAGGACATTGAAGATTATATTTGGCATATTTATATTGGTTGAAACTTTCTGCAAAATTAAATGTTCCCAAACACTTGAAAGGACATTGTGAAAGAATATCAGTGAGATAATTTTTCTTCCTTCTCCTGCTAATTACACTTAGTTAGAATGAGCTATACTGACCTAATGCACTTTCCCTCATTATTTAGATAGTTTCTTCACCTTTTGTGTTTTGTTCAGTGTGCACACTGAAAGTAGCTGTGTTAGCTGCTGGATTCTCCCACGTACTGTTGCAGCCTTTTCTCAGGCTGCAGCAGAAATATTTTAACCTGTTAGAAAAAAAGACTTAGAAAGTACTTATGCTAGTCATATTGGACCAGATCTCTCCTGGAACAGCTGCACTGGCTACCTGTGTAATTTATTCAATACCTAAGGCTTTCCATGTGATGGCCCCTCAGATGAGCTAAGAGTACAAAAACTTGGAGCATCAGGTGCAGGGAGGGTAAAGCAGGAGCCCGTGGAACTGTATTAGGTGTCTGGTACCTGTTGGAACAAAGCTCTGGAAAAAATGTAATATGAAGTGTCTTCTTCCCAGTCTGGAACTGCCCTGGCCCTCAGGATCACTTGGTGTCCACAGCATGAACATTTGCACCCATTTATTGGTGTGACTGAACCCTGCTGTCCTGGCACTTTGTGACCATTGCCACAGTTCAGGCTGATACAAAGTCCTGTTGCTGCTGTGTCCAGGGGTGCAGGCATGTGTTCACCAGGACACTGCTGTGCTCTGTCATAGGAAATAAGTGTTTTGGCAAGAGGAACAGGAGCTGAGAAGTGTGTGCGCTGGAGGAAAGTTTTGTGGTGGTGCTGGTGGTGGGTGCAGCAGAGGTGGGTTAGTGTTTGGGCTGATGCTTGGCTACCAGGTGTGCTGGGCTTAGGGAGCTTCATCATAAAAGTGGCCATTGCCTTCCAGTTTCCTGGTGTTTGCATTGACCTTGGGAGAGGAGTAGGCCAATGTCTGCATTATCATATGGAGTGGAAAATGCATAAGGTTTTAGCCAGTGTGTTAGGGAGACAGCAGTGGCTCATCACGCAGGTCTCAGGTAGATCTGCTGGTGAGACCAGCTGGTGCAGAAATTCAGTTCTCTCCATTCCTGTGACGGAGGCATTGCTAAATGAGCCGTGCTCTGCACACACACCTGCTTTCCTATTTTGAGCTTTTGATCCATCACACTGACTGTTTTCTCCTCCCACAACCGCTCTGCACTGAACAGTGTCTTTCATGTTTGGAAATATTCCTCAGTGGCCTTGCTGAAGTTTATCACTAGTGAGATATGATGGGAGGAGAGATTACTAGATCTTCAACTGCAAAATATTGTTTGCCATTTGAGATTGGCATAATCAGGTACTTACCCCCGGTGGTCCAGCTGTGTTTCATCTCTCCAGCTTTTTGCTGTGTTGCTGTGAAGCCAGGCAGCTTGGCAGCAGATGAGATGCAAGCTCTTCCATTCCGAGAACTTCCTCCAGCTACAGTCTCCCTTCTTCGCTAGCTTGGTCTAAGTTAAGGGGCCGGAATGGACCTCTCAGTGACATTTTTAACATGCATGCAGAACCACGTCTTGGCACACTTTAGAAATATTCATCAATCCACCAAGGGAACAGTCCTGTGCCTTCTTTGCCAAGAGAAGGAAAGGTTGTGGCACAGCCATCAGGGTGAGGAAGAGTTTAGAAACTCTGACGACCAATTCTCTGTTACCTGCTACCCCCCTGGGGACATCCTTCCTGCATGAGTGTTGGTGTGAACTACTTGGGCGACTCCATCTGCTGTCAGGCACATCTTGAAACAACTTGTAGCAGCGATCTGGTCCATGCATCAAGCAACGTGAAGACTCCAACTGTGTATGCTCCTCTCTCTTTCTTTGACAGGATGTGCAAATTTGTTGGCAGCCCTTGAGGTGATCAAACTCTGGCGTATTCCAAAACTCTTCTGTGTAGTCGAGGCAATATTTTAGCACAAATCAGGACAAACTACCACAGAAGATGGTAGCCTCGGCATCCCTTGAAAGTCTTCAAATCAAGAACGGGCAGATTCCCAGAAGATGTATTGTCATTAAATGCGATCTTAGTTAATCATACGAATGTCTGACTGAAAAAGGCTTGTGTTATAGAGGAA
Source organism: Patagioenas fasciata (assembly GCF_037038585.1). NCBI lineage: Eukaryota > Metazoa > Chordata > Aves > Columbiformes > Columbidae > Patagioenas > Patagioenas fasciata. The sequence continues at coordinate 32,512,579 of NC_092524.1, forward strand.
GTCAGGCTGGATGATATAATTGTTCTTCCTGTCCTTATTATAAAAACAGATGTTTACTCTGGGAGAGGATGTATTTAAACACAAGCTTGTGTCTGCATAATGGCCTTAAAGTATGTTAGTTAAACATATTCACGTGATCCTTCCCATTTTTAACGCATTTTGGATAACCTAAAAAGGCCAGTTATAGAAAATCATCTTTATTGATGCAGTAAATTGCGCATTACCTCCTTCATGCCCACAATGACAACTACATTGGTGTCAGCTGCCTCAGGCTGTTCCAGAGACTGAAAAAGTCAGACTCTATTGCGTGAAACCACAGCTTGGCTCTGGCTTTCCCTCCACCATATTTGTGTGCTGTGCTGCCCAGTTTTCTGCCCTGTGGTGGGAAGACTGGCAAGGGAGGGGAGCTGCTGCAGGGGCAGCCTCAGAAACCAGAGGGGTGGAGAAATGGTCACAAAACGGGGGTGCATCCAAGCCGGACCACTGAGGGGGTGAGCTCATGTTGCCGTGACAGAGCTTCCCCTGCAGCTCGGAAAAGGCCATACCTTTAAGAAACATGAGATGGGTCCCATCCATTCTGCCTCCAAACTGTACTTCCATAGATGTGTCTTTGGACTGAGTTTACAGCATTTCTGTAAATGCACCTTAGGCCAGTCCTTGAGCTAGGAAAGCCACGGTCAAGTGTGTTCTTTTGAAGCAAATGTTGCTGTAGATAACATTGAGATCATTATTTCTCAGCTTTCTTTAAAAGGAGCTTAGGAAACTCTGCCCCAAAGGAAGGTTCTCCTGCACCGTGCAGTGTTATGGGACTGTTGCATGTTCTTTACACCCACAGCATGTGTTTTGACAGGGGTCATTTGGGAGGTGAAGAGTGGATGGGGGTAGAAAGGAATAATAATTAAGCTTGTCACTGCTGGAGGGGTAGTGTGCATTGTGCACAAGGAAATTTCAGGTAGAGATGGGCATGATTTTTCTGCATGGAAAAAGATTATTTTTTAAAAATGTACTTTTGAGAGAATAACAGTTATTTACATATCCAAGTTCAATCTGGCAAATTATTTAGTACAAAAAAATGTGGAGAATATTGGAAGAGTTGAAAATGCTTGTTTCAGTCCTTTTAGGATGAATCATTTCAATATTTGAATTTCAAAGTTAATTTAATTTCAAAATAAAATAATTAAATAGCCTTCATTTGACATTAAAAAATAATCTGGGGCCCAAAAGTATTTCCTGTCTATGTTAATTGAAATTTTCCAAATTTTGCTATTTAGTGTCATATCCACCATTGTGTATCTGGTTAATTCAGTTCCAGCATGTCAAGAAATTGCATTAGAGAAAACTTTACAGTATTTACTTAAAAGGGAGTTAGCAGCTATGGAGGAATAGGAATCTTTAACATAATGCTACTGGTTCATCTAAAAGTACAAGAAGATAAATAAAATGGAGAAATAAGTAATCTTGAATGCTAGGAGCACTGTCTTAGAGTGAGACATCTTGGTTGATCTTACTTGTCGGTCTATCTAATCAGTTGGCAATGCCAACTGTTAGTCTATAAAACTGTCGTTCAGAGCAGAAGGGAGAAATGCTCTATGTTTTCTCAATATAGAAAAAAAATTGGACAAAGCAACAGAGACTATATTAAGAACAATTTGGCACCAGTCTGGGTGGGCAGAACATGCAAATCTCATGGAGGAGATGACTAGAAGGTGGATTGTCTTGTCAATTTTGTTACAGGAGGCTGTGGGTTGGACAAGAGGAGAGCCTCACCTGAAATTTTAACAGTCAACCAGATCTTTATTTTTAGGGAAACAGGTTCTGTGGAGGGAAGCAGGCTGGCAGGAAAGTCCTGTTGTCTAGCCAGGTCTGGCCTTGTTATGCTTAGCATCTCATAATTATGCATGATATACTACATGGTGGGACAAGGGGATCATGTGTTAATTTTCTTTAGGCAGCTGAGCAGGGTGAGCACCACTGCTGGGGCCGTCCCTCTCCTGTCCCAGCCCCCACAACAAGACGTGTCTGCAGAAACAACCTGCAGTGGAACAGGCAGAGATGCTCATGTACTCCTTGCTGTCTTTGGCCCTCAGTTAACCACAGCTGACCCAAATGGGAAGCAGCCCATTCAGCAGAGCTGCTGGTTGTACCGGGCTGCCTGCCAGTGTGGGGAGCCAGAGCTGCTAAGAGGTCACCTGGAAACGTGACATGTCACTGCACCTAAGCAGAGTTCCAAAGGACGGGGTTTATTTCCACTTAGAACAGGGATTGCAGCACCACTGTGGGCAAGTACCCAAACTCTCTGTGCCTCACTTCTGGAGAAAAGGCAGGATGGCAGTTCTTAGCTGTTTCTGTAAAGCACTTGGAGCCCGCTAACAGCATGCAAGCTCTGGGTGCTGCCGTTTACCACAGTGCTGCAGAGCCAGGTGGTAGCAGAGCCAACTCTTCCATGCTGCTCCCTACACTGCTTATTTGTGCCAGCTGTGGGCCTGTGACAGGTGATGGGAGCAGGTGATAAGGCAGGAGCTGGATGCCGAAGGCCCAAGACCCTGCAGAAGAAATGAAATGGTTTAGTTATCATGGCTGTGCATCCCCCCTGGTTAAAGAGTTCAGGACCTGGGACTGGCAGGCAACCAAATCCATCTTCAATGGTGATATAATTACTAACAATGACCTCCAGCCCCAGCAGTAGTTAAATGGCTTTCCAGGGCAGGCACCAAACCCGGTCTGGTATACGTAAGATAAACTCAGTTTTGCTGGAGGGGAAAGGACAGGAGGGGCGTCTCTGGTCTGAAGAGGACTGATTTATGAGTGCAGCTTCCCACCCCCTGCTCCCCATCTCATCCCATGGCAGTGCAGGCTCTGGCTGCCTCCTTTCTACCAGTGCTGGTGTCACCGACCAGGACCAGAGCATCAAGTCTCTGCTCCTGGGGAGCAGTTTTGCAGCAAGGGTGCTGGTACTGTCCCAGCTCTGTCCCCTGCAGTGCTGGTGGGGGCACAGGATCTCACTGCGCTGCAGACAAGGGCAAGAGTGACCAACACTACCAGACAGTGTCCCTGGCCTGTAGGGGATGGTGAGTCTCTGGAAGGAGCCAGGCTGCAAGGTATGTGAGCACAATTTGGCCAGTTCTTAGCAGGGGGCAGAGGAGTCCTTATGGCCAGTTCTTAGCAGGAGGCAGAGGAGAGGTGCGTTACTGTCCCGTCTCTTTAGCTGCACTGCTGGGGTGTTCGGCAAGTCCCACCACCCCTATGTATTGTGGCACTTGACTAGGGGGAGGGAGGAAGGTAAACAATAGCAATTACTTGGGGGAACAGAAGAGCTTTTAGGGTTTACCCTCTTATTGCATAAATGTCAGTAAGAATGCCAGGCATTTTGCAGCTGGGGAATCAAGCTAATAGCTTATTAATGTTTGGTGTGTGTTTCTGCCACGTTGGATGAAAATGTGAAGTGCTATTATAGTATTCACCCTTGCATTTAGAATATACGTTGTTACTGATGTTTTGAAATCAGGAAACTACTATTTCCAGATCAGCTTACCTCCCTTTGCATGCATGAAGTGAACAATAAAACACTTCATACCTGAAAATTGCTGATTTTTCAGGTATTGATATTTTCTTTCAGACTCCTGTCAGTCTAGTCATCCATCTGATTCAGTTCATTGTAACAAAATGTAGGTTTCACCTCCACAGTGAATCAGGAAACGCTTCCTCTCTCCCCACTTTTCAGAAGCCAAGGAGAGAGAAGGGCAGGTTTTATTCTTTGTATTCTGAAAGACTGATAAAGATGACAAGTCCATTTCATGTTCATCTCCTTTCTGTGTCTTGGATGATTGAACTGGTTGGCTGGCAGAGGGCTCCTTTTTGTAGCAGTCTGAAGGGTCTTTGTTAGCACGTCTCACTGGTGCATGAGATACCCCAGTCTGGAGTTTTGTCTCCTTGGATAGGACTCTTCTTGCTGTTGCCATATAAGACTTTGAAACTGCTGATTTGCATCAAGGAACCATGTGCCTTCAGTCCTGAAAATCAAGATAAGGATTTGCCTTATATTCCTCAAGATTTTCTGCCAGAAAGGCAGAAATCCCTCTGCCCATGAACTCTGCTGGAGCACAGATCTGTTTCCAGCCCAGACACCTGCTGCTGCTGGACTCAGGACTGCATTTTGATGGCCACTACACACTGCCTGGGCAGACTTTGCCAGAAACAGTAAAAGGGAAGTATCTGCTAGAAATCAAAAGACAAGACATGAATGTTATGGCTAATGGACTCTTCCTTCGTAGCTCTCCTAGGAGTATTAACATGTGAGATGTGCCCCTAAATCCTTTTGGGAAGGCAATAGCAAGTGCATGAGGAGTTTCCAAGTGTCATCTTCTTTGAGCTTCATTACGGAATATTCTTCATTGTTCATTCTCAATTTTCTTCTCTTACAATATATTTCTGGACTTCGGAGGGAGTGTGTACCAAAGCTGATTTGATGGGTCTAGAGCAATTTGGAAATAGAGAGAGGTCCAAAACAAACCATCAGCTTTCCTCCCCACCTTAGAAGTGTTCAACAAACCCTTTTGATTGTTGTAGGGAATAAAACTTGTGTGCTGACTAATTCATAAAGACTCTTTTGTAGTCATAAAATGTTCTTCAAAAATGCAGAGAAAAATGTTTCTTCTTTACCTTGATGGCTTTCAATTTTTTGGGCTGCAGCGGAGATCAACAGTCCTCCTGTTTACTCTAGTTTTCTTTCAGCACCACAGCCTGGGTCACCAATGATGGGGACTGGCCTGAGAATAATTTATTTCATTGAATTGCAGAAGAGAGGCTCAAGAGCATTGAAGTAAATTGTCATCTGTGCTGGACAGTCAGGTCTTCTAGGAACCAGAAATTTGTGTGCATGATAAGTTATTGCTTCAACTTTTCTTCATCTGCCGTTTCAAACTGAGTGTGCCATTGGTATATATGTGATTTTTCACTAGAAGTGGTTGCAAAGAAAAACATCAACAACTAAAATTGGGGGTGAGGAAGACTGAGTGTTGATCCTATATTTGACTTCAGGACAACATTGTCCCCATTATTCAAAAGAGGAAGATAAATCTGTGATATCATAGTTGATGCCATCAACTTTTAAATACACTTTTAAAATGCTCAAATAATTATCCCAAATAGTGGCATTCCCGTTAACACATTGGTAGAACATTACTACGTGATACTGAATTTTAATTAGTCCAGCGCAGAACCACAAAGATGATGAAGGGAGTGGAGCATCTCCCTTATGAGGAAAGGCTGAGGGAGCTGAGTCTCTTTGGCTTGGAGAAGAGGAGACTGAGGGGTGACCTTATTCATGTTTACAAATATGTAAAGGGTGAGTGTCATGAGGATGGAGCCAGGCTCTTCTTGGTGACAACCAATGACAGGACAAGAGGCAATGGGTACAAACTGGAACACAAGAGGTTCCACTTAAATTTGAGAAGAAACTTCTTCTCAGTGAGGGTGACAGAACACTGGAACAGGCTGCCCGGGAGGGTTGTGGAGTCTCCTTCTTTGGAGACATTCAAAACCCACCTGGACGCCTTCCTGTGTAACCTCATCTAGGTGTTCCTGCTCCAGCAGGGGGATTGGACTGGATGATCTTTCGAGGTCCCTTCCAATCCCTAACATCCTGTGATTCTGTGATTCTGTGAATTAGGAGAATTTGTTATATATACAAATAGAAATGTATTTGTGTATCATAATAATGATTAAATATGGCTCACCTATCAGGAATAGATCTACAGTCCTATAATAAGTGTTACTCACCTTCAAGGAAAAGAAGGAAGAGGGAGAAAAGCTTAATTGTTTTGTAAAGGTGTGTCACCATTCTAACAAACCAAGGCAAAACATTATCCTTTACAACTTAATCTCAATCCCATTTGGAGCATGATTTTTCGACACATGAAATACTACCAATACTCTGAAAGATAGAACAGATTCTCAGCTGCTCTCAATCAGCATTCCTCAGTTGACTTTAAGCCAAGAGGTTGGACTGGTGTTTTAAAGAGGGCTAGTCTAAGTAGTCTTAGACTTTAGTCTCTATCAAAAGATGTGTGCTGCTTAATAGTTGAGCACATGTAACATATGTAAGAAAATAGGTGTTTCTATCCCAGATGATATCCCAGGTCTGTTTACACTTGGTTCTGGTGATGTCACAGGCTCCAAAGGAAAGTGAAAATCTCAGCAAAAGGTCATGATGGAGCAGTCAGCAACCAGGGCAAATTTCTTTCTAACTCCATGGAGGTTGGACTTGATTCCTCAGTTTTTAGTGTACTGGCTTTTGATTTTCTGTAAACAACCCCTTACTGCTATATCAGGAAACTGTGAACAGAAGGGCATGATTTTCTTCTTCTCCCTCTCTCACCCATTTCTAATCTGTTCCCCTCTTTTTGATCTCTCTGTCTCCTCACATGGAAATCTTTTCCAGCCCCTATCTTTTTTAGCATCTGCCCCTGGAGTCAGTCCTCTTCAGCATCATTTGCTCTGAGACAGGCTGAAGTGAAAGTTTGCACAACCAGGATATACCATAGATTTACCAAGTGATGCTTAAACCTTCTAAGCTTTACTTCTCCCCCAACATTATGTCGTGACAATGTCCTTGCCTTTTAGCCATCCTGTGAGCAGGCCTGTTGTCACCTCTGGGATATTTTTTCCTTGTGGTTATAGCTCATCTCAAAGGAACCTGTTTTACAGCCAGTGATGCCATGCAGCCTCGCTGCCTGCACACACATTCGCCCTCCTTCCCCCAGTGCTCCAGCTGGGGACGTGGTCAGGCTGCTGGCACATGAGATCACATCCAGCACAGCTACTCCCTGGAAGCCAAAGTGTTGCTTAGTAACCCACTCATGGAAGTACCAGAAGCATTTTTCAATCTGTCACGTTGGCAAAAAACACTGGCTTCTTGATTTAGAGGCATTCTGCTGTGTGTAGCAGGGCTGTGCTCCATTACCTTGCATCCAGTGCTGTCTGCAAGTGAAGAAACCAACCTCTTGTTGAATGGACAGGCTGAGGGGGGATGAGAACAGAAGAGATTTGCCCAGGATTGCATGTGAAGCCATTAGTTGGTTCTCCTGGCATCTAGTCCTCATCTTAATTCCCTTCCCATGGGAGATATTCCCTCCTTTTGAAAGTACACTCCAGGGTCCTATAACAATTGGCCAAACAGGACCCTGCAGCACCTTCATCTATTATGAGACATTACTGCAATAAAACATGGTGTGTCATACGGAAACTGGATGAGGTATTGCAATATTTATGTTGTAAACCTCAGTGTCATGGACAATTGCTACAGAATAATGTATGTCTTTTTTTAATGCAATGGAATCACAGCAGCTTCACAAGAGCACACAGAACACAGACCATCTGGGATTACATGGTGTCCTCAGTTGTTTTCAAATTACTCTGTTACGGAGAGTTAAATGAAAAACATCCTCTCATTTAAAAACAGACTGTAAAGGCTTTTAGGTTACTTCCCTTCCCCTTTTAGGAATAACTCAATTTGTGAGCAAAACATCCAAGAACTGTGTTCTGACTTCAGAGGCTTCACCCTTTATCTGGCACTGGTTTGTCTGTAAAAATGGCTTCAAAAAGTAACTTGAGGGCTTTTATTTGAGGTACCTTATTGATTTTGCTATAAAATCTCTTCAGTTTGGAAGTGAAAAGGTATTTTAAACAATGCCCGTCTTTCATCTCTGGGGTCCAGCCGGGCTTTTCCCATTCTGCTTCTTGTCATCAGAGAGGATAGAGCCATAGTCTTTGTCCAGTCACGGTATCACCCATTTCTGTGGCGCACCTCTTGTTATCAGATTGCGTCCTGGAAGCCCTCTGCAAAAAGCTGAAGAGGTTTCATAAGAGTCAGGGAAGGCCTGGAGTGGTCTGAAAACAAAGTTGTTAAGACAAGTGTTCCCCAGAGGCTCTTCTGGTCTTCAGAGAGTTTCTTAGCTGGGAGGATGCTCAACGCTGCAGTGAGGAAATCAGCAATGCTTGTTTCTTGTGCAAAGCCCCTTCAGTGCGGGGTCAGTGACACACACAATGGTTGTGTGCTACTGCTTGACTCAGCCTAAAGATGAAAAAACATCCCGCAGCACAAGAAGCTCCTGACTGGATTTCTGAGGACTTCTGAGAAAGTGAGTATATTCCTGTGGTCCTTTCTGGTTTAACAGATAAATTTGGTTAAGTCTTTCAATTTTATTGCATATAGTTGCATTTTCATTGCATGTAGTTTAAGAAATACAGCAGGTGATCAAAAAATGTTCCTGATGACTGGTGTGTGGCCGGTGTAAGTGCAATTCATGACCCACTGTGGGTCCAAGTGCAGAAGTGTCTACATCACACAACTATTCGAAATGAACTAGCTTCTCTAGGGAGCATTTTTGGCAGGGGAGCCAGAGACTATGAAGGCTTGATCAACATTTTAATTCTTAGAACTGGCTGTGCCAGCTCAGAACTGATGAAAATCTTGCCCTTGTAATGCTTTGCTCCGTGGAAAGAGGATTCAGAGAAGCACTAGGTGTACAATGCATTGTTTGTTTTAAAAGTAGCAGGATATCTATTTTCAGTCTTCTAATACCTTGACCTTGATGTCTGTTTGTAATTAAATAGTCTTGTCTTACCAGCAAGACATTGAAGCAAAAGAACTGTTGTTATAAAGAGAGTGGGCTAGGGAAGAGCAGATGGATGGGGTAACTTCTAGGCAATACGGAGAAAGCACAACTGTTCCCTGTAGTCACATGGGAAGAACACCTCTTCTGCACGTTCTGCACATTCTGCAAGATAAAATTATTTGAGCTGAGATTTTAGAGGAACTGAGTTAGCTGCAAAGAAGGGGATATTCTACTAATTTTTGTTCTTGCTGTTCAGTTTTTGTGGTTTCTATCTGCTCGTATACTCGCAGTCTTCTTTTCATTATTAGGCATGATCTAGGTTACCTCTGTCTCACCTAACAGGGATCTGCCTGCCCTTATGGAAAGAATAAAATGTGGGTTGGAACCTGCCCCACTTCCTCTGCCTATACATGACACCTGTGTGTGTTGAGTGACTGCAGCATAGAGGCTTTTGTAATGGAATAACTGTGGTGTCAAGATAATGTGATTGGAGAAAACTAGGAATACTTTAAACAACATGAATAGAAAAATGAAAGTATATGAAATGGCCATAGAACTGAAGACATTTTCTTACTCTTAGCCACCACTGTGTTTTCTATAATATGCCAACCTCTGCCTCCTAAATAGCCTTTTATCCTCTTTCCAGAAAAACTTGACTTTTGTTTCTTTACTCTGAGCTGGAGCCATTGGTGCTCAGTCTTTTCATAATGTGCTGATGAACTGAAAAGCCAGCCTTGACATACGTTTGCCAACTTCCATAGATTCCCAGCAAAATAATTTAATGCCATTCAGTGAATAGCCTGGAGGAGTTTTGGATGCCACTGACTGAAGTGTGCAGTTGAAATTTTGGTCCTTGGGATAATAGTGATTAGGAGGTTTTTCTATCAATGCTTGTGAGAAAAAACCAGAAGTCTCAGATGAAATTGATTGTCCTGTTAGTCACATGGCAAGCATGGAGGCAAGCCAGAACAAGCGAGCGAGAGGAAAAATAAGGCCTCTTCCCTGAATAATACCCCAGATATCACTCTTACTCCATAGAAAAAACCCTTCTGTGGCCAGTCCTGGGGTGACAAGTAGGTGTGCTCTCAAGGCTGGAGAGACACGTCACTGTAGCATCTTTGCCACTGTGTCTTTGATTATGTAAATGTACCAGAATAGGAGAAAAATGCCAGTAATTTCTTTAAAAAAAATTCCTTTTCAGCTATGTAGACTACCTCCAGGTTGCCTATTGCTATCCCCTGTGAGGCCTCACCGGAGTTTACACTATGTTGCTTGATATTCATTTACTTTTTGACGGCCACAGAATAAGGTTACAGGTTTGGGAACCAGTACATAATTGCAAGGACAGCTTCTTGTGTTATTTTTTTCCCCTTTCCCTCCTTTGTAAAGTGTGAACCTTTCTTTTGAACTCTGAAGTGACTGTATCGTTACAATGTGTGTATGTAGAGATTTGTTTTGACATTGCTTGTGTGGAGGACCTTTGCTCCTCTTATCTCACGCTCGGTTTTATTAAGTGCTTGGTAACTTTACCAGCCTTTTGTGGGGGAGGAGAGGTGATGGAGTGGGTTCTTCCACTTCAAAACTTTGTGGTTTTTTCGAGGGAAATTTGCCCAGCTTTATGTAGAGTGGTATGAGAACCCAGAGTGCTCCTGACTGCTCTTCAGTCGTCCTGATCTGATTTCTTCCAGGAGAAAGAGATCGGTCTTGAAACCCTCAGAAAAAAATATGTTGCTTAGTGCTATAAACCAGCACTGACCAAAAAGGCCCATCAGTTTGTCATGTATGGAAACTTGCATGATGTTTCTCCCCCATCTGAAGGTGTCTATCTGAGCACAGAGTGAATCACACCCTTTGCTCATGACAACTGACATTGCTCCATGGATGCTAATGGAGCTACCACAGCTTGCACCAGCCAAGGACCAGCCCTTCTGTGTTTTGGTGGTTAGGAAACCCGTGTGTGAAACTCTCAGTGAGAGAAGAGGGCAGTGAGTGTTGGAAATCTCTCAACTTTGCAGGGTTTCTTTGGTATTCATACACATTTGCAAGAATGTATTCCAAGCATCTTGTACTGTTACTAGTAACTTGTACTGTAGTTTGTTAGCAGTGTTGACTACCTACGTAGCTAATATTCTGTTGCAACTTAGAAAAAGTGTAAATGATTGCAGAAAATGGGAGTTTAGAACTTGTATGTACCTTTTTTTTTTATATTAAAGCACTTCAATTAAAAGTACAAGGAAAAAATGTTCCCGCAGGTTTTGTTGTATGTCCAAACAGATGTGTGGAAAGAGAGGGGAGAGCTCTCTTCTTGAGATCTTCCCTATTTGCTTTGGTACTAACAAAAAGAGATGGTCAAACTCTGGGGAAGGACTCTGGATGTTAAAGTTTATTCAGCAAACAGAAGATGTCAGCAACCTCGTTCAGTATATACTATAAACTAATGGAGTCCCCGCGACTGAAGGAGAAGCACCAGAGGGATCACCGAGCCATTTCTAAGTGATGATTCACACAGACGTGAGTAGCTACAAATAGGGTGGTAACTGGGGAGGAGTTAATGAGTGAGTCCACTGTGTGATACATTACATTTCCTTTATTTTTATCACAAAGTACCTCAGAGGTCACCAGGAGTCTGTTGATGTGAAAGTGGAGGAAAAGCATCCACAGTGCAGGATTATCTGAGGACTACTGGAAAGTTGTGGGTTTGGGTACTGGCAAATGGCTGCACACATGGGCAACAAATGGTCCTCCCCACACACCTCAGAAATTGTTTTTCTCCTTCCCTAACCCCCTGAAATGTGCGTATCCAAATACTTTTCTGGATCACATAACTGTGGGATCGGCGTGCGTAAACAGACATCTCTGAAGCGGCTTGTGATTTGGTGATCTCAGCCCAGCTCTTAGTAGCCAGATGCCCATAATACGAAAACAACCATCAAAACTGTCTCTTTTGCTGGCACTGTTTAATCAAAGGGACAATGGGAGAGAATGGCAGTCTTATTTCTACAAAGAGCCCTTCAATGTCAAATTTGCCATACAGTAGAGTAGCATTCACCTCTGTGGCACAGACCACAGCCACTCCAGAGAGGAACAAAAGCTCTCAGACAGCACGCAATTAATCCAGCATCTATTAAACCAAGCATGGGTAATTTTGAAGGAACGTAACAGATTTCTGCTTTAAATTATTCTAAGCACTATTTTTTTAACTCTACACGGTACGCACAGTTCAAAGTACAAACCAGAAGGCTGCGTTTCTGGCAGCTGTTATCTTCCTGGTAGCTGTTTTACATCCACAGTGTCTCATAATCCTGAGACAAAAATCAAGTAAAGCAGAGCAGAGGAACAACATTCAAATGCTGCTGGCTTTCCTGCTGCCCACAGCCATGATCAGGTGCCCAACACGGGAGCAAACAATTAGTTCCATGACCAAGGGAACTAATGAAATCTGGTTTCCTATGGCTTTATGACAATACAGTGCCTTGGTGCCAGAGACTTGAGGAGTTAGTCTTTCTGCTAATATCTTGTATCCAGATGAGCATTTTATCAGCTATGGTCTCTAGAATGGCTTAGTGAACTTTGAAATGGTGATATATTTATTTAAAAAAAAAAAAGAAAAGATATATTGTACACTACATACAGTGAGAGATGAAATTTAGTGGTAGGAATTTACAAGATAATTTAGAGACGCAGATCAAAACAAATATAGATGTCCACAATGTCCTAAAACTGGGACTGCTGCTGGTTTTATTTCTGTAATGTCTGTCTATACTTCTGGAGTACGGAGTGCAACTCTATTGAATAATAGTGTGATTGCCAACGGGGTGGTTCCAATAAAAGACACAGAGTAGTTGGAGCAGTAGAGTATAAAGGCATAAATGAACAATATGTTTTCACAGAGAAGGAAAACTACCCAGAGATCTAAGCTGGATGTGTATTTTTTTAATCTATTTACAAGCAATTTGGAAAAGCAGATGAAAAGTGAGGTGAGAAGTTTACTGAGAATGAAAAACTGTTCTGTGCAGTCAAAACAATAGTTGACTGTGAAGAGTCGCAGAAGTTTTTTGTGATAACGAGGGACTGGGTTGTAAAATGACAGAGGAAATCTACTGTGGATAAATGCACAGTAATGCTTCTGGGGGGAAAAAACACCCTAATTATACATGCATAATGAGGGGCTCTAAATCAGCCATCATTGCACAGGAAAACGATCACGGCGTCGTCGCCGCTAATTCTGAGAAAATGACAGGTCAAGTCTTTGCAGGTGTCAAAAAAGCAAGTAAAATGTTAGGAATTACTAGAAGCAGAGAAAGAAAAAAAAAAAAAAAAGAAGGGGAAAACAGAAAACATCATTATGTCCTTGCATAAATCTGTGGTGTGTATTTTGCAACTTCTCCATGCCACCACCTTCCCATCCCTGCAGCCCAGCACACATCCCAAAAGCCTGTAGGAGGGCCAGAAATGGCACAGGGGAGAGCCAGAAGGCATCTGCGCTATGGGGCAGCTTCCATGCGAGGAGAGAACAAATGTGCTGGCACTTGTTGTCAGTCAAGAGAGCTGGCAAACAAGAGACAGGTCTGCAGGTTTGCCAGGAACCAGCTGCCGCAGCGAATGAGCTGCACCTCCAGCCACAGATGTCCCGAAGCATCTGGTTCCCTGCAGATGAGCTGTGGGGTGCACGCTCCATATGCACCTTGCTTCTCACATTTTTGGGCCTCAAGCTTCCTTTAGAGGTCATTGTTAGGGAAGGTTATTTCCTCAGCCAGGCTGGTCCTTTGGTTCTTACATCTTGTACTAGCAGAGTTTATTCCTGTTCCTGGATATGTTGTTCTACTACTTTAACATATGCCCATACTGGAAGAGGAAAATCTATTTGAGACTTTAGCCATAGCCCTTCTCGAGCAAGTGATGCTGTGCCTGTTTATTTCATTCAGTACAGCTGACAAAAGGTTATTAAACAGCTTGTGGTTGAAGCTTTCAGCATTTTTCTGGCACAAAAGCTGTATGAAATGTTAAGTCCAAACTCAGCAAACCACAGCTAAACTCGGGGGAGGCGCAAACCTAGCACCACTTAGGCAGAGGATGAACCTCCTGTCCACTTCTGTGGCACCAGGATTTCATCTGTAGGTATAGAAGCTTCCTAAGAAGTTACAACAGTGACCACTAAGACTGAAGGTAGCCTTTTGCAACAGCAGAAATTGATTTAACAGCTTCTTAACTATGTGCTCCCAAAAGGCCCTTGTGCAACTATGTTTCAATACCACAACAGCTTACTGCTGTGCAGCCTCTTCTTTTAGTGATTTTTTTACATGCCCACCTTATGCTCAGGAAATAAGAATCCACAGGAATTGAAAAAGCCTCTTCCTCAAGGCTGCCTGCCTGTGCTGAATGGAAGAAAGACCCATCAGTCTCAAGGAGAAGCTACGGAGAGCAAAAGTACCTCCCCGGCAGCCTGACCTTGGCAAGGAGACGGGACTCAAGATTCGCGACAGGCAGCAGCTCCCTTTAATAAATATTTCACGGCCGAGAATGGCAGACTTGGGGAGAAAATGGAGGGCAGGGTTCAGACTGTGACGCAAGGTGATGTGACCAGACCTTGTCTAGCGGGACTGGAGGCCACCTAATTGGCATTCCCCCGCCATGCTTATGAAAAGCGTTCTGTGGTCCTCTGGGAATGCAAAAATAATTAAAAGGCCCCTCAGCACGCAGTGTTGCTAATGGGCTATTGCCTGCCATGTGATGTTTTTGTGCTCAATTAGAGCTGAGCAACGCAGACTGCTAAAAATCCATGTCTCCCTCTCAGAGACACCTGGATGGACCAAGCCTCCTCTTCTGCTGCATGAGGTCCATTGCCCTGCAGCATTTGTGATAAGGAGCTGAAGGTAGAGGTGACAGCTAAGCTTCGTGCAGCAGAGCACACCTCTCTCTGTTCACTGTGCAGCAGACTGCGCTCTGGCACTGGCAGCCCGAGAGAGCAAAGCGGTCGGTTCAGCGCAGTCGTCCTCACACACACGGGTACCTCTGCGGTGACCTTGAGCTGCAGAATGACTGTGCATATGGTGTGAAGCAAAGGCTCTGGATGTCTTCCAGGCAAGGGCTTGCTCACACATTGCACATCTGCGTGGACTTCTGGCTTCTCCCAGCACAGTGCAAGGCTTAGCCAGTGCCAGCTGCGGCTGCCTGGCAGAAGAATTCCTCCAATAACCCCCCTTTTCTCTGCACAGAGCCTGTAAGAGATGATGCTGAGAGACCTATCAACACCTTTTGCATTTTCTCAGGAGGGATTTGGCCACCTCAAGGCAATTTCTCTCTGCAATTTCAGATTTGCCTTCTGTCCAGGCACCTCTTTTTATTTATCCATTCTACTGTGGAGGCTGCCTTGCCAGGTCTGTGTGCCTAATGCCTTGTGTCTGATGCTTTCACAAGCCTTGATTTGCTTTGCAAGCCATCAGTGCTTCATTTGGGCCAGAACAACAACTCGTCTCCAAGGTATGGTCCGTTGAGTATTCATGGGATAAACTTTAGGTAATTAGCATTGTTAATGTTCTCTGTGTGATATTACAGCTGTGGGCCTCATTAA
Organism: Patagioenas fasciata; assembly: GCF_037038585.1. NCBI lineage: Eukaryota > Metazoa > Chordata > Aves > Columbiformes > Columbidae > Patagioenas > Patagioenas fasciata. Next base: position 32,527,765 of record NC_092524.1, read on the forward strand.
AATGTTCTCCTGGGAGAAGCCAGGCGAAGAGTCAGGTGTCAGCTTTGCTTCATGTGGAAAAGCCTGCCTGTTATTCTGTGAGAATTATTTGTTTAAACACAGGATTTACACATGATGGCGTATTTAATTCCTGGTGCTTCTGATGGTCTGAGAGGTGGGCTGAGCTGCTGGGCAGCATCTGGCGTGGCTCAGATGGCTAGCCCCTGGCAGCCGCATGGCCAGGAGAGTACCTGGCCAGAGGGACAAACTCAGCGGTGAGGGTTTCCATCTCTTCTGCCAGGAAAGCTTCAGGACGTGGATGCTTCCCCAAAACATGGGCAGCAGGCAGGAGCCTGCAGGTTGGTGTCCCTGAGTGCCCACTGTCTCATCCTATCAGATCCTGTCAGGTCCTACCCACTGCTTGGCCAGTCCCAGCCTCAGCAGCTGCCCTCAGCAGCAGGAGACTAATAAGTGCTTTTAAAAGAAAGGAGAAAAGACAAAAGGCTGCAGAGATCAATCTGGTCTGAACTGATGGAAGTTCAGATGGTGAGAAGTAGGGTGACATTTCTTTCTCTGAGGGAGATTTCCCATTCTTGTTACTAGGGAGGTCCTGACAGGGAGGCAGGAGAAGGTGGCAGCTCTTCCCACCATGGACTAACCTCTCTCAGCATTGATAGCAATATGAACCACTCTTGCAGCAAGTGCCATGCTGTCCTTTGGCATCCTCCTGGGGCAGCACCAGCCCCCGCACCTCAGGCAGGGGATGACATGGTCCTTCCTGTGGTAACACCAGGAGCAGCACTGATCATCCCAGCCTGCCTCTGTCTGATATACAAGGAGTGGGAGAGTTGGGCACGTTACCACCCTGGGCAGGCAGTTACGCCCCAGTAAGAGGCCTGGAGGAGTCCATGTACCCCAGGTACTGGGCACAACACAGTTGTGAACTGCAGGCAGCTCTGCATTTGCTCTGTGACTTTCCTGAGTCCTTTTCCCCAGGCCTGCCAGCAGCTGGTCGGCCATTTATTTATGAACAAGAGCTGAGCTTCTTCAACGGAAGGTGGTAGCTGTGGACAGATGTCAGTGCAACACATGGGCACGTACCAGCTGTTTGCAGGCTCTGAGCACAGGCAGGCAGAGATGCCCATTAACAGAGACAGAGATGTATGGCAATGTGTGCTGGCTCCAGACCTGGCCTGGCAGTAACTGCACAGAATTCAAAAATTTGAAGCATAAATGCCGGTGCTGTTGTTATTTTTCAGGGGCTTGTTTGTGGTTTTTGTTTGTTTTAGTTTAGTTTATTAATTTCCCCCTCAGGGGAGCGCAGAGAGCTGTGCTTGTGCCTGGGGAGAAGAGCCACCCTATGTGTCTAGCTTGAGCACTCAGTCCTAGACAAAGCCTTGTGTTTTGAGACGCTCCATGTAACTGTCACCTTGCCACCATCTGAAACCAATGCTTTCAGCTTTGAGGTATGTTTCTCCAGCAACTGATTTTGTTGCTCTTTCCCTTGGGGGGTTTGGCAGGCTGCTCAGATGAGTAATGACCATTTTTGAAATTCTCTCCCTTTCCATTTTAGCTAGTTAAATGTCCTTGCTTCCCACGGATCTTCTTTCTGCTGGTGGGAGTGGTAGGTAGGTGGCTGAAGAGCAGAGAGATAGCAAAACACAACGGAGGTATCTGGTTCCTGGTGTGAAAAGAAGCTGAGGGCCCAGGTGGGAAGATGGCATGGTGACGGGTGAGTAGGAGGGAGCCTAACAGGATGGAAAGTGGGAGAGAAGACAGTGCAGGATGAGGATGGGGATGGAAGATTACCTGACTGCAGGGAGAGGATTTGTACAGTGGGATGCTGCTTTGCATCAATTATGCAAATCACCTGGACACATTGTGCAATGTTTTCTTGGTTTTGCTGTTTTGGCAGGGGAAGGCTGGCTGCTCCCCAGGCTGCTGCTGCAGCCACTGTCAGAGGAACCAATGTCCTTCCCAGAGCTCTGCTGACACCATCAGCTGCCAGCACTCAAACTCAGATGCAAATGAACAGAGCTGCCTTGATGCCTCCTGAGTTAAAACAAACCAAAACACACACAAAAAATTCTTAACGGGCAAGGGGAAATTTGGGTTTGCCTGAACACCTGTGGTTCCAAATCTTTCCCCAACACCCTAGACAGTCCAGAGACTCACCCTCTAACACATCATTTTCAGTTGCTGTGGCAGGGCAGAGTAAAAGCAATGATCCCCATCCCTCTGGAAGCAAATGTGGTGACAGGGGTGTTAATGGCCATCTGTCTGTCTTATCAGTGTTATTTAATAACTTCTGTTGCATTTCCTGCCTGGCTTTAGCCCAACTTCTGAAGGAAAGAAGACGAGTACCATCAAAAAAATCATCTACTTCCAGCTAATGCTATCTAAACTCCTTCGTCTTTTCAGTGAAGTATGATACAAACCTGTTGAAAATCTGACCCATCAAATTTTGTGCTGAGAGAAGTGTTTAGTTCTTATTTCACTAATAAATGTGTTATACATCAGCAAATTACCTGTTATACCAGGTGCTACCTTCTCTTTCAGGCACATTTCACTAGAGCTACATCCAGTCAGGATCCCTGTTGGTCTGGACCTTATTGGACCTGGGACGAGCCTAGGGCAGAGGAATGACATCATGTAAAGCTCAGGAGGATCCAGTTTTCTCTTGGGCTTGTCCAAATATTCCTAGTCCATCCACATGCAAGCCTTCAGTGTTTCCAGAGGTGGCCTGCAATTCAGCAATAGGACTTGTGAAAAGAGATGTTCTTCCCCAGGAAAAGAGTTGTGTACAGCACTCTGTCCCCTTGTCTGCCCTGAATGGCTCTTAGAAAAATTCGACCCCTCCTGTAGCTGGGGTGTGCAGACAAGTCAAACTGAAAACCTTAGGTCCACATTTTGGCTGGTGCTTTACTTTATGCCTAATGAGTTGGAGGTAAATAGCAGAATTCAGAGGCAACAGTGCTTGCTGCAAAGCCTGTGCCATACCCAGGCTTTTGTACACCTAGAGCAGAAGCCATGGACAGAAACTCAGTGTAAGAAGGAGAATCAGGTAAGAAAACCAATTCTGAGTCAGGAGAATTCAGAGCAGGTTTTTATAAGATGGTAGAGGCCAGAACAGTGCCATATCGACTACTAACATCTTTACTAATAACACTAACTTTGGAGAACTGCTGGGCATAGGGTTTTCATCCAATTTAAATGTAGCTCTCCTGTGTTTCCTTTGCTGTGAACTTGTGCAGATGAAAGGAAGAATAATAACTACCTCACAGACAAGCAGTTCCACGTACTGGAGATTAGCAGAGGCACCGGGCTCCTGCCGGGTGCTGACACTCTCGTGGCACTGAGCAGAGCCTGCATTTAAATTATTCTGAGGAGAGCTGGGTCTTATGCAGGGGCAGAACAGAAAATGCATCAGAGTCCAGGCAGAGGGGTGCTCATAAGTCACAGCTCACTGAGTGTAGGAGTGTCCACTCGTTATCTGCCCAATGGACTCGTGTGTGTGTCCTTTCCTGATGCTTTGGTGCATGTGTGTGTTTCCATGTACCTGTTTCAAGGCTGACATGTTCATCTGATGATACATATTTAAATAATGTAAATAATTGACATGCAATAAGAAAACGAGCTTTATCAAATGAAGTGAGACCAGGCAAGGCCCAGCATCAATTCATATTCATATGCTGTGCATTTCCTCCCTGTTTAATCTGTGTTTTAAAGGAACCCGTCTCTACTGGGAATTCCACTGCCAGCCCTCACTGGCCTTGTTTTGTGCATAGTATGCCTTCAAAACTAATCCAGCCTTAAAGCCAGAGGCTCACGTCAGCTTCATTTTGAGAGTGAGCATTTAATTTCTTCTTGCTCCTGTCCTTTAGTAAAATCCCCAACATTTAAGCTAATAAAGGGGAAAGAGCAGGGAGGGAGTACAGAAACAGCAACCTGACTCTCCATCCATCACAGCTAAAGCCAGCATTTTATTATGGAGCTGGATTTCTCCTTGCCCTCTCTACCGTGCATTGACATTAGGACTCTGTGTAAGGCTCCTGAGGCCCATTTCTCCTGGGTTTAAATTCAATCCCTCTGCACTTCTTCTTCCTGTCTTTAAAAGTTTCTTCTCTCCTCTGCTTGTTTTATAGTGGTAGCATAGAGTTTTGAATGACAGAGCAAGGACTTAAATCAGTAGTGCCTGGTGATCCTGATGGCAAGCACCAGCTGAACAGTACAATCTTCCCTAAATCCAGTTTGCCTTTGATCCAGCCGTGTGTGTACCCTTTTCAGGCTCTGTCCCTCTGAACGTTTGTGACATTCCTTCTTTGTTTTTGGCCATGTGTGGAGCGGTGCTTTTATTAATTGTGTGCTGCAGCCTGTGAACAAATTAGCATGTGTGCACAAAGGTGCTTTCCTGGCCACCCCATCCGTGCAGCTACGCTTAATTGGTGCGAGTGTGGCAAGGGAGAAGCCGTCAGGCAGGCAGCACGTTTAGCTTCCCTCTTTCTTTCCCTCTCTCTCAGGAATTCAGCAATGTTATTTTTGAATCGGAGTCTCCAGGCATCTTGTTTAATTTATGCTGCAACTTTCTTATTGTCCCCGGAAATGCAATTGGAAAGAAAAAAATCCATGCAGAGGATCTTTAGGAGAGGGCGAGGGAAGCTGCCGATGGTGATTATGCAGTGAGACAATCAGCATGAAGAGTGGCTAGTGCTGCTGAATAAACAGGTTATTGGTAAAAAATGGCAGCTTTGATCAATTTGTGTTTTCATTTGCCTCTGTGTGAGGCTGTAACCCTTTAACTTCAAGCCTAGGCATTAAACTCAGGCTACTCTTCCTTGAAAAAGGAGTATGTGGAAAAACCCCTCTCTTCCCCTCCACCTCCCATCTTCAGACATTTAGGAGTAGCACAGCATCTCTGAGCTTATGCCTGGTGTTTCTTCACCTCCTCCTGAGCCTGAGGCTTTTGTTTTTGCCCTGTACTGCTTTCCTGGGCTTTGTCCTGTTTTCATTCACATAGAGACCATGAAGAACCCGCATCTCTTCAGTGTTTTTGGGGAGGCTGATGAAGGCACTGCTGGTCATGGAATATGCCCCAAGGAAAATTGCTGGAGCATGACCAGAGCTCTTTGAAACAGTGCAAAGGAGTGGTTTTGTGCACTTTGCCTTGGGTATTTGCAAAGCTGCAATCCAGGGGGAGAGCTTCTGCTGCAGGGCAGGGAATGTCCCTCTGGCGTTTGTCACCAGGATTTGTGTCTCCTGCAGGGGCAAGGGGAGAAAAGTCTGCAGCCATCCTAGCCCCCCAACACATCCCCAGCTGGAAATCCTGCCACAGGAGGTGGCCCTGGCACCCCACCCCTCACGGGGGGGCAGCTGGCAGTAGCACAGCACCATCCTTTCCCAGCAACACTGCATTTAGGGAGTCAATGGCCCAGCAGCACTCAGAGGTCTGTAGGGCTGCAGGAGAAAGGAGAAATTAGCATGCGTGTCCCTGTGCCTCCTGGGCCCTCAGCATCCAGGTCTCATAACTCTCCCTTTCTCTGTGCTGTCCTGATGCCTCTATTGTTTCTCATCAGCTCTCATTATGTTGATTTAACGTTTTCTGCCTTCCCAGGGCAGAAATAGCACTCGTCCTTCCCCTGCATCTTCCAGACAACGCTGTGGAGAATCCTTGAGAGTGCATTAGTGGCAGATCTGACCCACAACTATCTCTTACTTATCTGTTCCAGACAAGAGATTGAATTCCCCAGCCCTACAGACCATAATGAAAGGTTGAATGGGTGACCAGGGTGGTTACCTGGGTAAAGCAGAGCTGTCATGCTCTCTGCAGAGGCACTGATCTCAGCTCCCCCTCAGTGCTCCCACTCAAATATGTTGATGACAATTAGGAAAGTTGGGTTTGGGTCACAGAATGGTGCTGGTTGTGTATTTGGACCATGTATAAATGAGCACAACCTGCATAGGGCACAAAACCCCTGGAAGGTGCAAGACTTGGCTTCTCCATTCTGCCTGCTTTTCCACTGTGTGTGCAAGGTGAGGTGTATTGCCCAAACTCTCAGTGGAGAAGGAAACTGAGACACGCTATGGTGTGCCTCAAGACATGGTGCAAGAATAACAGGTTTAGTTTGTGCTGCAGTGATGTAAACATGTGACTGTCCCAAGGTCATACCCTGTAATAGAAGATTCATTGAACACAAATCTTTGGTTCAATTGCAGTGAAGGATTTATCTTGCTGGAAAATACTGTCCTCAAAGTCATTCAGAATATTGCTGGACTCAACAGCTCAACACCTCCTGTGAAGTTGTTTGAAAGGTAACAAGCAGCTCATTTGAAATGTGGCCTGAGGCTTGCTTGGAAGCTAGCTCCAGGCTGAGAAGTCTGCTTGGCCCACCAGCACCCTGGCCTAGTGCCTGCTGCAGCCTGCCTCTGCCTGTGCTGCCTTGCTTGCAGGGCAGCCCCAGACTCCCTGCAAATCCAGCACCTCTCTGAAACATTCATCAGTCCTAGAGAGCCTGCAGCTGAGCCCAAGCTTACCTTTGTGTCTTGCACCAACTGAAAAGCCAAACACATTTTCCTTGGTTTCACTGCACCTCCTGTTCTTAGGCTTTGCCTCCCATATGCAATGTCACCACTATGCACGTTCTCTTCGGGGCGTGTCAGACAGGCAGTGGCATTTTGTCCTGCTGTTTCTGAACCCATCAAAGCCTTCAGCAGTTTTTTTACAGAGGTGGTTCCAGCTCCTCTGGTTTGCAGTTTTGTGCACCAACTCCACATTTCCTCTCCCACCTCTCCCAGCTGCAGCAAGTGAATTTGCCCAGGTCTCCATTCCCACCATGGCTGAGTGATGCTCTGTGCACATCACTGTAGAAAAAGCTGGGGCTGAGCATTGTTTCCTGAGCGGGGCTGTACAGCTGGGGGAGGCTGCTGCAGTAAGGGGGTACTGTGCACCCATTCAGGGCAGCTTGTGCCAAGAGGGACCATTCTGTGTTGGTATCTGGAAGCTGTTGGGAAACCCAGTGTAGGAGCTGGACGCTGGCTGTTCCTGGGCTTGCCAGAAACAGGCACCACTGGGAATCTTGTGAGCACAGAAGGTTGGGCAGCTGGGGGCTCTGGTTCCCTGCTTTTCCTCATCCCTCCCCTTTGGGCTTCTGCCTGCTGGAGGAGGCAGGTGAGTCATGATCTTGAGGAACCAGCATGGGCACAGAGCCAGGGGAGACGAAGGGCAAGCAGACAGTGACGGAAGGTGTCACAGGAGTAGGTCAAAGACAGGAGGAGGGCGAGTTTCCAGGAAAGACAACTTTATTATCAGCAATGAAAAGGTTAATTCCCTTGACAGCCTCTCCTCTTCCATCTCAAAGTCTATCTCAGAAATAATCAAAGTATTTAATTAATATTGTACTAGTTCAAATAAGTACAATCATCTTCCAGGAGTATTTACATGTCGGGCTATAATTAGCAGCCTCCTTGGCACCAGCCCACATGAGTTGACAGGTCATGGTTTCCATTACATACTACATTTTTCCATATCACTGAGTGACTATGAAATAAGTTAACCAGACTCAGCAGAGACAGGGGATTGATGGAGCTATGGTGGGTACCCGAAGAGTATCAAGTGATTTTTTTTTTATCAGGAACTTGCTGAGAATCATCAACACCCCAGTTAAATTACTATTTCATAAACTCTATTTTTTTAAAGTATAGTTTCCAAGTAAACTGAGAAGTGGAATACCAAAATTTCTATATTTCCTAATGCTGCTGAACCATTTCTTCCCTGACTGAATTCCTTTCTCCTACCGAGGTGGAGACTTCCAGTGTGCAGCCTACTGGAAGGTGTCTCTTGTTTCAACACAGGCAGATGGATGGAGAGATGGCACTTGAAAACTCAAAAATGTTCTCAAACACTTTTTCCTCCTAGACCTTGCTGTTAGCTGCTCAGACAGGACAGGACACATAAGGAAGCACAGAAGCTTCAGGCCAGAAATGAACTTCTGGCTGTGGAGAAAAGTTATTTGTTTGTGATCAGAGACTTTGGGATGCTGAGACCTCAAGCACTGGTCTCCCCACACTGCACTTGCTGGGATATTCCAGCTTGTTGTGTCCCATGCATTACAGTTGTGTCCCATACATTGCAGCCATGTCCCACACGTTCCAGTCAGACAATGGCTGGGGTATGCTAACGCTGCAGCTCAGAAACAAAGGTAGAAACGAACCCTTACACAACTTAAATACCAACACACCCCTTGGCCTGACCCCATAAAATAAGGCTCAATTAGCTTAAATAAATTACTTAAATTCACTTCAATAAATTAACTTACTTAAATTATGCAACTATAATCAAGACTAGTTTCACAACATTGGGTTTTTTCCCTCAGGAAAGACACCACCAGCATTACAGTGAAACGAGCTTAGGATTTTATCTATCTTTTCAATAACCTATTGCCTGGGTTGGTTTTTTTTTGGCAATATTTCTGTGGTTTGTTTTTGTTTCCCTCCCTTATTTCAAGGAAGTGTTGCTATAGATAATCTGCATAGATTCAAGGAGTAACAGCTTTTTATGGAAATGCCTCACTGTAAGCTAAAAAGCAGTACAGGTCATTAGAATAGATAAAGTTAAAAATTTCAGTGAGCAAGTGAGATAAATGGACATTTTCCTGTGGAAAGAGATTTTTTTTTTCTGTCAAAAAATGTTAATTCATCTAAACTGAAATTTTCCACAAAAAATGACAATACACTTGATACAAAACTCTTGTGAAACAAACTAGCAAACAAACAAATGAACAAAATTGATTAAAAAACCATTTAACTTGAAATGTTCCATTTTGATAGTCTTTAGCATCACACTTTAAATAGCTTTCTCTTAATTATGTTAATGTCGAATTGAATTATATAACAAAAAATAAAAGTACATTGAAATAATTTCCTTTTACCTAAGTCTACCACTTGGATCAAAATGAAAGGTTTTTTTTTTCCTAACTTCATTCAGAATTACTAGGCATCTTTCATTTTATTGCATTCTGCAGCAGACAAATGCTGAAACCACGAAAGTCCCACCCTCAAGTGAAAAAAAAATCATTTGCTGCACAGCTCTTGGGAGCGATGACAGCACCTAAAAGATTCCTTGTGCAAGCACGAGATCTTTGCCTTGTCCCTGGAGGCACCCAATTGGCATTTGACAGATTTGTTGCTGCTGCAGTAAAAGGTACAGGAAATCTGCTGAGAACTGCAAGGTTTCATACAGGAAAAACACGGAGTATAGAAATATAGTAGTATTATTATTATACTCAAAATGTTATTCATGAATGTCCAAAATAGATACATTAATAAATCTAGAAAAAATATTAATGAACAAATTCTCACCTTTTAAAAAAATGTTAGCATCCTTATTTTGTCCCTCAGATATGCATGTTGCATATTTGCAAGAGCAGTTGGGTGGGCAGAGGCCCAGTGAGGTTGGCACCCACACGGAAGGGAGTCCTCCGGTCTCCCTGGCTGATTTCTGACTTTCTTGCTGGAAATTCAGCTCTACATAGTGTACAAGAGTCATGCAGAAATGATGGCTCTTGGTTTGCTGACATGTTGACTCCTCATTTAACTGGGTTTCTCCTTGGATGTTCAGCTCTGAAGATGCTGTTTGTGCATTGCTCCTCACTGGCCCGCTCAGAAGAAGACCCAGGCTGCAGTTTGGGTGGGAATGCAGCAGCAGTATGCTTGACAGGGGAGAAGGGAAAGGAAGGATGAAGCATTCAGGGTGCATGCGGATTTCAAGCTGGTGCCCTGCCCTGCTGTGAGGAACATTTATGCTGACCCGCACCTACCGGCTCTCTTGCAGCTGCAGTTAGACAAAGATGCTAACAGGTAGAAGTGCCTCCTTTGGCAAGAGAAAGGTAGTGAAAAACTAGCTGCTGCAACGCGTGAGGCAACATAAATTAGATGCTTTTACCGTGAAGTTTTCCTGCTGAACCTCTTGCCTGGGCCTTCCCCAGTTCCTCATGTGTGGTTGCCACTGGTGCCTCATGCTGGTGACAGCAGACTGCCCTTCACACCTCAGAGAGCACGGGGCTCTATTAGACAGTCACAAGTCTCCCTCAAAATTGGCACCATTTGGACCTCCACCTGAATGTAATTTCTTCCTGCACAACTTCTCACTTGATTCGCCAGCTTGTGGTTTTGGGTTGGGGGCGGGGAGACGCAGGGTGAAAGGTGGCGAGATCTGGCACAATTGCACACTTGCATAAGCAGTGCTGCGGACAGAACTTTTCTTTAGGGTTTAATTGATCTCTGCACCTCTTTGGAAACCTGTGTCACTTATTCAAAGGAGCTCTGTAAATCTGTGTCCCTCAGCTGTGATCCCTCTAAAAGAATAAACACATTGACCAGCCTAGGGACAACCTCAGAAACAATAAGTAGCTCCATGTTTGCAATGCTTCTACAGGGAAGGTAAAACATGCTGGGACAGGACTTGGAGAAGCCAGTATCTGCTAGGTGTCTGGTGGTTCAGGTAGCACAGGCACCCACCCAGCATCCTATGGATCAGCCCTCACTGACAACTTGCTCTGGATGCTCAGGTGAAACCAATATTGCTCCATCACCTACAGTGCAGTTAAAGCTCTGTTTGCACAAAAGTAACCATGATCACAATCTTGTTTTTAGGAGTTTGCTGCATTCCAGGACATAGACTCCTAAACCACATTTTGATTTCATAAATCTGAAAAATCCAAGGCTGTTGGCCTGTTACTGCAGAGTACACTCCTTTACCAGCGCTGCCTCTGCTACCAACCAGTTGCTGTATGAATGGCACAGGAACATTATGCAAAGGCCACCATTCATATGGGCTGTACTCGGATGGTACCTACACACACTGTCCAGCTGTACTGGATCCAGTTACAACCTGTTTGTCTTTCTGAGATGAACAATAACAAGTATATTGGAATACAGGGAGTGAAATTATTTGCATACACAAGTAAAACACAAACAGGGCACACCACAGAACATTTAATAATGAAACTTTTTAAATACTGAAGTTTTAGTAATATTAAATACACAATTTCTTAGAGGGAAGCTCGGAAAGGAAAGATCAGTGCCTGCTGCCTTCACAGAGACCTTGAGGAAATTAAAAATTACTATAAAATACAAAATTTCTAGTTAAAATCTCTTTGAAATCATGCTGCATCACATTGTATGTCAACCAAACAAGGATTTTAAATGTTTCAGCATACACAGACACACAGTTTTGTCACTACATGTGCCACACTAGTGAGCTAACCTGAGCATCACACACCTCTGCCTTTCCTCCTATAAAAGTCCACACAGTTATCATCATTGTGGAAGGTCTGCAAACACACGTATTTTCTACATCCCTGTGAGCACTGATTGACAAGGACAAGGAGGTCTAGCTAGTGCTTCCCCAGTGAAGCCGATGGAGAGCCAGGAGCCACGGAGAGCAGCACTATATCCAGGCAGGGACTAGTCATGGGGAGACTGGGTGACAACTTCACTGGTATTAAAAAGAGAATTTGACATTTCGGTTCTACCTAATGGTCAATACATTAAAAAGTAGGAGTGGCCAGTGTTGGCTCCCACTCAAGAATGAGAAAGCAGGTGCCTTGCTGGGGAGGGCTTCTACAGAGGCTATATGCATACTCTATAGAGATACTGCTCATTCATATTCTCACTGCAACATGCAGCTGTGGAAAGCTCTCCAGTAAGCCCAGGATAAGGGAAATTCAGGAAGACATGTTGCCTTCACTGCTGAGGAAGTTCTTCACCATTCTTCATTCACCATTAATTCTGTAATTTTTCTGCTGCCTATCTTCTTTTTTCTGTGTGAGGGTATCACACTACTGCCTCCTCACCTGCCCTGGTCCGACCAGGGATCTGCTTACACAATTTTTGGTTTTGGGGAACCAGTTGCTCTTTATGTTCTGGCTCTGCTCCTCTCACGTTTCCAGCCAGTGAGGCTGTATCATCAGCTGTATCGCCTGCATCCTCCACATTTGCAAACAAGCCAGCTCTACCATGTGGCAGCTGTGTAGCCTGGTGGTCTTCTGGTGGAGTCTCTGTGAAAGCTCTCCTAGTTTAAAGCCAGAATATATATTCTAGAGACCAAAACAAAGAACATATCCATTCATAATGACAGGGAGGAGAAAGGGGTATGCTGGGCCATTCACAGCTCACTTACAGGTAAGTGGGGTAGGGCTGCAGGTCTGTACTAACCAAAGCATTTGCCATGTCCTTCTGGGAACCGAGCAGGTTTAGGTCAGCCAGCAGAAGCTGTGCCAGGGAAGGGCCATGGGTCTCAGTCTTTTATTTGAAACTTTACTTCATCACAATGTCAAGAGCTCAGCTGCTTGTTCAGCACAACCCTAATTAAAACTGTATTTTATGTCCCTTTAATGAATGGTTTAACAAATGGAAGTAGGCATTGATCACATATCAAAATCAGTTCATTTTGACTGCTTCAGTAAAACACAAGCAGTACTTGCCCATAGCTTCAAAATAGCTCTTAGCCTGACATACAAATGGATTAAGACACAAACACTGAGTTAACACCAAAGAAACTTAAGGAAAAACATGTTTTTGACAAAGATGCTGGGAGAAGAGGTCCTTTTCCTCCCAAAGTGTCTATCCTAAGATTGAGTAGAGGATGGAAGCATGGATGAATGGATGGATGGTTAAATACCAGCACAGGTTGCCCAAAGAGGTGGTAGGTGTCCCATACCTGGGCACATTCCAGGCCAGGCTGGACAGGACTCTGAGCAACCTGATCTAGTTTAAGGTGTCCCTGCTCATTGCAGGGGGTTGGACTAGATGACCTTTGAAAGTCCCTTCCAACCCAAACTGTTCTATGGTTCTATGGTTCTGAATGATTGAAATCACAAATGTTGCTTGTTCTTAATGGAAGAAACTGTGAGTTGTGGTGTGTTTTGTTTTGTTTTGTTTTGTTTTGTTTTGTTTTCCCTGGAAATAATCAACCACATATTCCATGAAGTTCAGGGTGTCTGCAATTGCTCTTTGCCTACTAAAAATTGAGTCCTGGAGTGGTGTCAAATCTCAGAGAAATAAAGTGCTAGCCAGTGGCAAGAAAATGCCATTTGATTTATTGTATACCTTTAAAGTGAGTGTTAGGCCTTTTCAATGTACATTAAAACCAGCAGCCTTTTAATTATGGATTGGTTGTTTCTAATAGCCTTAAGATACAATTATTATCTGTCCAAATGAAAAACCACCTGGATGGCAAGGCTGGAATACAGGCTTGTTGGTTTTGCCCAAACAAGGAGACCTTAATGACTTTCATGGAAGTTTTAGCTGCATAAAGACTATAGGCATCTACCCTGCAGGTGGATACAACCCCATACATCCGCTGTGTACACAGCACAGCAAATGACACCAACTACTGTTTTTCAGCAAACAAATAAACAACTATTTAGGTTTGGTTGTCTTCACACCCCTTTTCTTTCGTGGAATGGTCTGAGTTAGAACTTGACTTAGAGGAATGTTTCTGGAAACAGTCAAATTAAAATAAATATCGGAAAAAGGTTGAGCAAACCCAGCTATAACAGTTTTGTCCAAATTTTGAGGTTGCAGAGACAATACCAGGTGACCTACATGTCCAAGCAAAACTAAACGAATCTCCCAGAATTTCAACTATCCAATGCCAGTAGCAACTGCCTCGCAAATGAGCTGCAGATCAAGAATTTCTCCAGGAATAACTCTTTGGCAAGTAAATATTTGGCAAGTATATTCAATAGTGAATAAATCTTGGAGATACTGCGATCTACTTGTGGGCAATTTGTTAACACAAGAAGAGATGGAATTTGTCAAAGACATCTTTGCCCAGGAATGACAGGCTCATAGGCTAATAGAAATTAATTTTCCATCTCTAATATTGGGCACTACTTCTGCCTGGTATCACAGACCCTGACACTTCTTTGGCGTGTGATGTTGAAAACAGCCAGCTCCAATTTGTGTTTGCTTTTAAATTTACAGTTTATCCAAGGGGGGTAGAGAAATGTTTCGTGTTGGAAGGGAATTTGCTCCTGCGCTGGGCCCACACGGAGTCTGCACAGTGCTTTGAAGCTCCCTGTAAAACCTCAAAGCAGCCTGGTTGTGAGATGCAGGTGGTGCGTGGCCCCACCTGGCCCTAAAGGAAGATGTGTCACCCCACAGTGACCTCCCAGGATGTGGCTGGGGCAGTGACAGGCTGCCTTCAGCATGTTTGAGGTTAACACCTTATGTTCTGCCTGCATTTTCAAGTCTCCCATCATCACTGCTGGGTGGTGGTAATTAGCCTCCTATGGGTGATGATATTCCCCTCCATGACAATCATAAATTACATTCCTGATGCAAGTGCTATCTTAAAGAAATGATCCTGTATATCAGGCCATTATCCAAGCACTCTGGAGAGGCAGGAGGTGATGGCCAAGATTTACACACACAGGAGCTCAGCAGCCTCAGGGGAGATGAGATGGTGGGAGGGCAGCAGGCCAGGAAAATCAAAGGACTTTCTGAGTCACCAGCTCATCAACTGGGTCCTTGCCTCCAAGGACAGGGACAGGGAGGGTGGGAAGGCGCCTCACTGGGACCTCTTTTTTAATCTCCTCTCCCATGGGGATCTTCTGTTAGCCTACATGAAGCGACTACTTCTGCCCTGTTGAGAAGAATACCACTGAACCAGGTCGAACTCTGCTCCCTCCACCATACATCTTGCCAGCAAAGACCCCACTGCAGCAGGTGCTCTTATGGTCTTTCAGGGGAATGAGTAAACTGGGTCATTTCAAGTGCATTCCCACACAACTGCTCAGCTGGGATGAGTCACCAGGAGCAGGCTGCTAATGTCAGCAATGCCTCCTGCCTGGCTTCAGGGTTAGTGCAGCACTGAGGGGAGCACATATTATCTCCAAATAAGAACACCTGCAGGATATATTATAGGAAAAAACATATTTATTTTATGGGGAACTTGTGCATAGAAAGCCCTACTTGACTCCAGAAATCTCTGTTTGAACACATACATATGCATCAACCAAGCATGATGGTACAGCATTGTATAAAGCAGTGCTGGTTTGACTGAAAATGAGTTAATTTTCTTCATGCAGTTATAAACCTTTCTTTTTCATAGCTAGCATGGTCATTATTTTGACTTAGTTTGAGAACAAGAGATAACACTCAGGGACAGTGTTAATGTTTTTAATTGCCCTGGTCCGAGAGCCAAGGACATTCCGAGTGCTCTGCCCACACGTGCGAGGCATCGAGGAAGTGGGGCGTAGATGGGGCAGAGCTTGACTGACATCCAGACAGATAAATAAGAGTATTCCATCCCACTAGCATCATGCTTCAGATTTAAGGAGAATTGGGATCTTCCCATCTCTCTTTCTTGCTTCTTTGCTCCTGGAGCCCTGTTTGGGGGAGTTTTGTTCATGATGTTTAGATCGGCCTTTGCCATTCTGCCATTTTGCAGAGGCCTCTGGGCCTTTTCTGCCTTTTTTCCTCTTTTCTCTCAGCAGGATCGGCTATTCGGGACCAGCTGCTGCTTCCTGGGACTGGCTGCTCAGTGTGGGTAGAGTTCATGAGGAATTGCATTGAGTATCTTTTATTTTATATTTTATTTCTATTTTATATATAGTTACTAGTAGTGTATTAGTATTTTGTTATTTTATTAAACTGTGTTTCTTTCAACTCAAGTTTCTCCTTTCTCTTTCAATTTGCTCCCCTACTTGAGGAGAGTGGGGAGGGGGGCGAGTGAGTTGCTATTGTGTTTGAATTGCTAGCTCAGGTTAAACCATGACAAAAGCTTCCTCTAATATGACTGCAGGATGGTTTCATTGCACAAAACAAAAAATCCCTGTCGATATTATGCAAGTCCATTCTGTGAAAAAACAATTCCAGGAGTGATCTAGGTGGTTTTAACACATTTTATTGGAACTGTTTTCAAAAAGATCTTCACTCACTGCAGCCAGGTGCATTAGTTTCTGTGATGACAAATGTACAGGTTTTGAGAATGTCATGCATGTCAATAATAGAATTATTTTTTGATTCTACAGATATTACAGTTTTAAATTCTTTGATGATCTGCTCTTCCTGGACTGGGCATAACTGCTGATTCCTCTTGCAGTGCTGGGCACAATCCCTTTCTGGTGGGGAAGCTCCCCTTTTCAGCTACTGTGACAGGACTGAAAATGTGCCCAACAGCAAAGCTGGAGCAGGTTTGGCATGGATTCTGTCTCTCCTTGGCACTCTTGCTAGAGTAAATTTGCAACTGAAATTCCAAATTTGGCAAGAAAAGGAGGAACCATTTTCCTGGCAGCCCTCCATAGGTACTCAGGAGAGTGGATTGGGGGTGGTAGCCACAGAACAGATGGCAGTGTGGGATGAAGGCAGGTAAAGTGGTCAAAGACGTGCAATAAATAGATTTACTAAATATGTTACAACACAACATGTGTGATACATGCATGTACTTTGCCATGAAGAGCACGATGCCAAGGCAATACCTCACACAATGAATGAGTAATTGTGCTGTATGGACGAGCACAGCCCTTCTGTCTTCACATCATTGTTTTTCCTGAGTGATCTTTTAAGGAAAGAGAAAGGCAGCCAAGTTGATAGCAATCTTTGAGAAAATGGTGTATGAGAAGAGCCTCAGCCATTACAGTCTGAGGTGAGGATAAGGCTTAAAAGAGACATGATAGTCAACAAATACCTACACTGTGTCACAGTGGAGAGTGGATGTTGATGCAAAGTGCAATAAACTCAAGACAACGCAAAAAATCTATCAAGGGAAATACTTAGGGGGAAAAATCTACAGTGCTGAACACCTTTGCTGTTTGTGGCCTACAGATGGCTCTCACTGTTTTTAAACTTGCTCAGAGATGGCTTTTTATGTTTTATGTCAGGCTTTTTTTTTTTTTTTTCCTTGCAGTAAGAATGCTTCAAGTATGGAAAAATGTGTTCTTGAGGGCATCTGCTAAGGTCCCAACCTTGGATATTTCAGAGTCATTCTAGAAGAACCAATCTTGGTGAATATTCAGTAGGGAAAATCCTGCTGATTACAGGGAGCAAAGCAAGATGAGCTGCCAGGTCTTTTATTATCTACAACTCCATGACTATTGGTAGTGAAGGCAGTTCTTGCACAAAAGCCTTTACTGTCTTTATTTATGCCAGGGCTGCTTCCAGGAAGGAGGAATCCATCATGTCAGAGACAAATGCAAACACAGAGCTTTCTCTCTTGCCCTCTCTCTCTCCTTTTGGACTGTCCTTTCATCTGACACAGAGACTGTGGTGCTCTGCATATATTCTGAACTTGATTTGCTTAAGACTCCTCAGAAACAAAGAGACACTGAGGGCAGGGTCACCTCAATATAATAACTTGACTGTTTTCTGGGAACTGATTGCTTGGTTAGAAGACAAAGTCTGGGACGGAAGACCAAGTCCCACAAGAGTGGGCTGCAGCCATGCTCCAATGGCCAGGCAACGAGCCAAGAGAAGGATGCTGATCCAGCTCCCTTTACCTGGAGCCAGGGCACACCATTCCTGTGAGTCATGAGACCTCGAAGCCTGGCAGACCTGTTGAGAGGTCACTCCCAAACCAGTGCTAGTGATGGAAAACTGCCACCGTGTTAATTGTGTCAAGAACACCCAGGGTGAGAAAGAGAAAACTCCCATAACCGATTTAATTTCCTATTTGGTTCAACAGCCCTAGCACAGCTCACGCCATCGCTTCCACAGGCAGAAGCCTACGGTTTGCTGTGCAGTTTTCCACAAGGCTCTGATAACTAAAGGATGGTAGAAGGCAGCTAAGCTCTGCCCAACTTTGGCTGTGAGGGCTGTTTTGCAGAGGGGGAGGCAGGGTGCAGCAGAGGAGTTCGGCATCACAGCAGAGGGGCTCTGTGTCCGGAGGAAGGTTGTCACAGGAGGACAGACATTTTGGGTAGGGTGGATCAGATGCTGCAGGGGAAGGGACATAGAAGGTCAGGAGCTTGGCCAGAGTAGGGCTTGCACATGGCCCATGGCAGTGGATCCAGCACAATGAGCACAGAATGATGGGGTTTTTCCCATGTGTTGGATGTTTGTGTGTATGAGCAGGACTGGCTGAGGGTTCTTCCTGGTGCTGGCAAGACAAGATTTTTCTGGACTGCAGAAAGCGCTAGCTAGTTTGAATTGGACAGACCATACCCAAAATCTGCCTGTGGCCCAGCATGGAGGATCTAACACCTGGTACCAGCCATCAACTGAGAGGAAGACTTGAGGCCTTCCCTGCTGCTGTCTCTATAAACAAATATGCAGCTGCACTGACAGAAACTCTTATAGAAAATGGTGTCAGAGATTTCTGCTGTCCCAGAGGTGACAGAACAGCCAAGAAGTCCTGAATACCGTGTGAAGGCAAATGCAGCAAACTTGCTTTTGCCAAGGTGCTGCCGCCACCTGAGGTCAGGATATGCAAGTTCTGCCCACATGCCAAATCGCGCTGTGGGGCTGAGATTCAGAGGGTTGAGTCCAAACGCACATACGGATCCCACTCTTCCTCCCCCTCCTCCCCCCGTTTTTGTAATTGTGGAGCAGATATAGAGCTCAGTAGCCTTGCATGTGGTAGCTCTTGAGGAGTATTTCTTTCAGTGAAGAGACTGATTCTTCAGTCAGCTTAAGCAAGGAAATGTCAGTTTAACAATGCCTTCATGAGCTGTACAGATCAGCCTCTTTAAGAGGGAGTCAGAGAAAAGAGGAGTGAAGAGTGACAAAGGGAAAAGGCAGCTGAGATCCACAGGTGCTGAAGCAACGGGATGCAGGGGAGATCCAGTGCAACAGCGATGCAGTGTGCTGGCAACATGACACACAGAGAAGCACTGATGCTCTGATGAGCAGAGATACAGGATGTTTTGAAGGTAAATAAAAAAAGCAATTAAGCCTGTCCTGCAGGCCGAAGGACTGCACATGGCAACTCTCAGTCCTATTCCCAAGATATTAAAGATAGACTCCCATGTGTGCTAAGCAGGGGGTCTAGTTGATGAAGGTACCAATTTCCCTGGCCAATACTGGTCCCTTGCTTCAAAAGCAGCAATGGTTGCAAATCCTGTAGTGACAATTGGCACACAGAAAACAGAGATGCTCTGAAGGATGAAAATGTGTGACCCTTTAGCACAGTGGTCCCAAGGTGCTGCAGCTGGGCACAGTGGGGGCTTGCAAGCAGGTCTGGGAAGTGGCACAGCCCTTGGAACAGAGTCACTGGTTGTCGCTCCTCGTAGCTCTACAGCTTCACTTGCACAGGTGTGCATGGGCTGATGTCACCAAAGATGAGAGCCTGGGCTGCAAAAACCTCTCAGCTCTGGGACTTTTCAAACCTGAGAGCTGTGGTCAACCAACCGGTCTTGCTCTCCTCTGAGGCAGCTCGACCAGCTTGCTGACGGGCTTCTGCCCAGCTTGTTTAGGGGGATCAGAGCCTTTCACAGGGTGCTGGTGCCAGTGGAAGGGATGAGGATCACTGAAGAGAGCATAGCTGCCAGCAGCACGGACATGGGCTGAGGGGAGCCAGGTGGCTTCAACACTCCTTTGGTATTTGACAGAGCGTTCAAGCTGGAAGCGAAGCCTTTGTTTTCCGTGTTTGCAAAAGCTGGATGGTGCCTCAGGAAGGGTTAAACCCTCGCGGGGGTGGGCGGCCGGCGCAGGCTGCGGCAGCCAGGCTCCGCTCCGCAGCCCCAGCAGCAGCGGCCCCGGCGCTCCCCGCAGCGGGCGCAGCTGCGCCCGGGCCGCGGCCAGCTGGCTGCCGGCCCTGCCCGCCCGTGTCCCCCGCCGAAATCCTGAGCAGCCTCCGTGCCTGCATGAGGACAAAAATACTCGGCGGCAGTGACACGTTCCCTCTGTCCTGGGAGGGCGGGCGACAGAGGGCTCGTGCAAGGGGATGCTTCTTCCCACCTTCCCTGCCCCATCTGCTTTACAGCGTGCTGCAGGGCAGCACTAGAAGATGGTGCTCCCATCCCTTGAAGCAGGGATTCGTAGTCCAATTTAACCTCCAGGAGCTCACCTCCACGCACCTTTATGCTCCTCTTTCAATGTCCACCACAGTCCCCCATTCCTCTCCACAGGACTTCCCTCCACCTGTCCCCCAGGCCTTGCCCTCTGCCAGCACGGACGGCCCTGGAGAGAAGCGGTGAGCGTCCTGTGGTGGGCAAGTCCCTGTGGAAAGAACTGGCCTGGTCTGGGTGCCCTCAATCACAGCACAGGGCTAGGAGGCCCTTCAGATTGTTTTCTTTGTAGAGGAAATCCCCATAGTGCCTCATTTTTCCATGTTTGGATCCAAAGGACCTCTGAAGAGCAGAGTGTGGCATTTCAGAATCCCAGATGCTTTTAGGAGAAATAGTGTGTTGTATAAAGCATTGTTTGAATTTTTTATCTGCTGTGCCTTAATCCATGTGGCATCAGGGTCATGTTGAATTATGAGAAGAATCAGACACCCACGGTGCTGGGCTATAAAGCTATGCAGCATGCAGGAATAACGTGCATATGGAAGGACGTAAGAAATCTTGATAAAGATCCAAAAGGGAAAAATCGCTCCTGAAATCCCACCCCAGAAGAGGATTTCTTAGTCCATTCATAGAAGGTGCTCCTCAGGGCTGGCTATCACCTACTATTTATGGAAGGACGGCATGGTTTAAGTCCCCAAAGATAGGAGAGAGAAGCTCAGTTTAGTATCTCTGCTGACAGATAGCAATATTCAGGGATCAATGCCACAGCTGACAGACAGTTGTCCTCTGCCATGCAAGATGTTTCAGGGTATCTTCTGGGTCCCCAGACAGGAATGCACTGGGAAATCCAGTGTCATTGCTGTCAGCCCTGTATGGATGACCTAGGCACTTCTGACCATCTCAAACAGCATTAGACTCCTTCACATGCAACTCATTTGAGCACTGAGTCTGTAAATTCTGCCCACTGACATCCACCCTCTGCACGGTGTGAATATGCAGTTTCCTATTGCAAATGCAAGGGGGCAACCACACTGACGCTTGTGGCAATAGCCACAGATTCACATTAAAAGGCTTCCAGTAATAGCATTGCTGTGTAAAGGAAACCTTTGAAAAGCTTGTGTCCAAATGCTTAGCAGCAGGATTAGAAGGTTGCTTACTCTTAGCTGTGAGCTTTGCAGATGCTAAGGGCTGGCAGAGCAAAATCTGTACCACATGAAAAACTTGATCAGGTCTGACTCTCTCCTGCCGTGAGATTACTTTTCTCACTACAAAGCATTTCTCCTCACCAGTAAGTTCAAAGTATGTATGGGCATGAAGATAGCATATTGTTCACCAGCTCACTGTTCTGCTGAGCGGCTGCCTTGCTTGTTTTCTATCATCTCAAGTTATAAACAGTGTTGAGAAGCTGAAAAATTGCTCACAGCTTAAATGACAAAATCATGATAACCTAACCTATCTTACCTTACTGTGAGCTGTAATTTAATAATCCTGTTTAATCATTAAACCACATGTATTGGGTTTGTGTGGCAAGCTTTCAGTAGTGGGGGGGCTACGGGGATGGTTTCAGTGAGGAGCTGCTAGAAGCTTCCCCCATGTCCAACAGAGCCAATGCCAGCCGGCTCCAAGGTTTGGTTTTAGTTCTCATCCTACTCTGATTTGATTGGTAATAAATTAAACATTTCCCCAAGCTGAGTCTGTTTTGCCCATGAGGTAATTGGTGAGTGATCTCTCCCTGTCCTTATCTCAACCCACAAGTTTTCATTCTGTTTTCTCTCCACTGTCCAGCTGAGAAGGGGGAGTGACAGAGCTGTTTAGGTGGACACCTGGTGTCCAACCAGGTTCAACCCACCACACCAAAATAAGAGCAAGTCAAGGAATTCAAGGCAAGAGCCAAGCCAGGGAGTATCAGATCACTGCTCAAAACTTAAAACGGACTACAGTCAACTAGAGACACAGGAAGCCACATAAAGGGATAGCAAAGCTGTTGTGCAAATGGTTAGAAAGATGTGGCAGAAAATTTGTATCTGTTTGGAGGGGCTGAAGGAGCCAGAGCCAGCTGTGAGCTGCTCCTGCTAGTCAGGAGTCTGCAGTGGTGCCCCATTTACATCCTCTTCCCAGGAGACCATCTTGTTATCTAGCACACACACTCCATTCAAGCCTTGCTGTTGACATAGATGCTTTGACTAAACCCTTATGCCTGATGATGATTGAGTATAACAGTAGTTGCTGGTTATTTTCCAGAATGTTTTACCCTCCACTGAAGGGCACAAAGACAGCAAATGGACAGACGTGTTCTTTGCCCTTTGTGCTGCATACTGTCTTATTATATTATCTGATTTTTTTCTAAGGATATTTCACACGGAGGTGAGGAAATATAACAAAAATTATGGAAAAGCAAGAAAGGAGATAATATAAACAATTAAAACTTGAGAAAATATGCTGCTTCTGTCACTCAGCTGGAGACACTGAGAAGAGGGTTAGGCCAAGCCCTGTCCATGGATGCAGCCAGAACTCAACTGTTTCCAGCAGGATTATTCACGTGCGTGTGTGTGCATGACAGACAGAACAGATTTGGTCCTTATTGCTTCGACTTTTCCAGGATGCTCAATTTATTTGTGCATTTTAGGAAACAGACTAGTACAGTCAGATGTTCTGTACCTGGGTTCCCCTTCCCCCACCCCGAAACATAAATGATTGGAGGCTAAAAGCATCACCCATGCCAGAAGAGGCGAGAGCCAAATCCTTTCCAAGGCAAAGGGGTCACCAAAATCACCAGGGTTTCACCTGAGTAAGAACTGACTGAAGAACTTCACCATAGTCTGTGACAATTTGGCTGAAATGACAATAAGTCGTTTTTTTTTTTCAGACCAAAATAATAGACTGGATGGGGGAATGCTCTTGCCTCAGCTTCTTTGAAGTTATAAGATTGGTATTGCTGAGATCATTCCAGAATTTGGGTTATGGTGCAGAAAACTGGTGTGTTTTTTGCAGTCCAAAATTAGGCATATTTTGCTTTCATTGTCTCACTACCACCTCTTGTAGGATTTGACTGCAGCATGGAAGCATCCTGATATAACTTTACAGTGCATTGCGTTGTTGTTACTGTAGTAACTTATTACTAGGACACCTTGTGTTATCTTTATTGCTGCAGTACCTGATACAAATGTACCACCGTTTGTCCACACACATGGTTATTACTGCCTTATTCCCCAAACTAATTTACTGCAGCATCCTGTTGTGTCTTATTGCTGCATTATCAAAATGCTACTTTACTACAGCGGCCTGTATTACCTTATTGCTACATTTATCCTGGTATTATTATGTCAGCTTACTGCCACTTTTTATGGCTGCCCTGCTACCATTTTATTACAGTACTCTATGGGATCTTAGCACTGAATTATACTGAGTACATTAATCCATTTGCTTTAGCCTAACTGTCTGCATAAGCTTGCCAAACCTTCCTAATGCTTGTCCTGGTGCCAATTCACCACAATAGCCACCAATGCTCTGGATACTCTGTTATCTGAGTAACAGTGTACAGCCATATTTCACAGCCATAGCTTTGCAAGTATGGGAAGCTTTGTAGCGAGTTTGCACAGCATGGACATTGTAAAAGCTTTCCAGACTGCCTTTCCTTGAAACAATGCCATTTAGAACACAAATTGAGGTGGAAAGCTGATTTCCTAACTCATCTTCAGGACGATGAGGTAGTTGGAAGACACGGGACACTTAAAAAGCAGCAGATTACTGCTTGCAACACCCAGTGGGATACTGGTGAGTGTACAAGAGCAGCATCATTTGGAATAAGCAATGTCATTAAAAAGCTATAATTCAGGGATGAGGTTCATGTGGAAGCAGTTACATGCTAGTATCATCATATGTGAAGACACATGAAGAGCAGTTCATACGTGTTCCCAAGAGGAGGCCCTGTCTACTCTCATGTTTGTTTTAGAAAAATTTAGTCAGGAAATGAGAAGCAAAGCTTTCTTCTCTCCAGAGAACATGCAGCTCTGTCCGCTCAGCTGGCCATTACTGAGCAGATTAGCCTGCACGAGTGTGCATTTAAATGGCAAGCTGTTCAGCATCCAGCCCCCCTGATGTACGCCCATATGCACGCACTCTGTGTCTGTAAAAATTCCCTCCATGCACTCAACTGTTCAAATACAGCATATTCCCCACAGGCAAAACACTGTGGCAGCGAACACAACCGTCCTGCAGGAACAGAGCAGGAAAGACAGAGCAGGCACTTTGCTCATGGGGCAGTGGCACATCTCCAAGTTAAAGTCTGGCACTGCTGCTCCCTGTACAGACCATAACCCCAATTCCACTTGTCCTGTGCACTTGTCAGCATCCTCCAGTCCTGCCCACGTGTGCCACCATGGAGCTACCCCATCCTTCCCCCAGAAGAAGACCTGTCTGGTGTCAGGAACTCACTGCACAGCAGAGAATCCCTGGTAACACTTTGCTGTCTCTGCTCCTTGCTACACACCATGGTTTCATGCTTCATGCCTACATCCCGCTCAGGAATGCTCTGCAGACCAGTCTGGAGGTTCACAGGACAGACCTCCTGTTGGGAAATGCCTCAGCCTAGAGACTCAGCAGCACTGGCAGTAGAGTAGCTTGGGGTGTGAGCAGCAGCTGGTTTACAGAGCTCCAGTGATGCATGGCAATGGTGGGTTTGACACAGATAAAAACACCATCGACATGGCTCTGAGAAGGGCCAGACTTTGCATTTCCCCAGGGACAGTGTAAGTGGACACGTACGAATGTGCATGAATGAACACCAGGGCCTGTTACACGGAGACTGAGGGGATGCTATGGATGAGTGGGCAACAGAGGACAAATGGGTCCTGCAAGGACAGCCAAGTGACAATTTGGAGGGGACAAAACATCCCCTTCAGAAGCAGTACACCACACAAATGTACAGGCACATCCATGATGGTTCTGCCGTATCCTTGCTTGTGTGTCGTGTGTGTATGACAAATTCGGACTGAGGCTGTTTATGGAAACAGGCATGTGTAAAGAACAGATACTATACTCAATATTGTACTGTACATTCATGCAGGTGTAGAGGGTTCTATGTACCTTAGGTAAAATTTGTAATAGGAGCCTTTTGGAGAAAAAGAAATGTATCATAATGAGAGATGTCATGGGTAAAGAGGGAAGGTCCTTTTTCTGACAGAAACTACAGTGGCCTAATTTTGTACATACATAGGCCTAGATACTAGAGTAATACTTGCCTCAGAAGTGAATATTGTCAATAGCCAGCTGTCTACTTAGCTAGATGATTTTGCCTAGGTAGAAACGCAGACTTGTAGCCATATAGCACTTTCTACCACCTGTACAAAAAGCCAATTTGCCTTGTAATGAGTGAAGAAGGCCAAGAAATGTCTATTTTCATATATGCTTCAGATCTGAACTGCTTGCAAAATACGGGAGGTTTTGTGGCACTAAGTCAACTGAGTGCTGAAAGTTTCGTATATAGGCAATATACTGTATGTGAATGCAGTCCATTTTCCTATCTGCAGCTAGATACATGGGTTTTTTTAATTAAAGTCACTTCAGTTCTGTCCTTATCCTATTGTCCATACTCCCAACAGTTTGAAACAAACTATGGGGTCATCTCTTGCAGTTGTACTCATGGGCTGCAGGTCAGGTGAGTTTTAGTGGGAGATCATTTCCACAAGTGGTACAATTTCACTCCTACACTTGTGCTTCACAGCGGAGCCAGTTATCTGAGCTCTGGATCACGGCTGGGTGTGCTGCTGTTCAGGAAGGGTTACCTGGCTCCCAGCACCCTGCCCTATCACATCCTGCTTCTGCCAGGCCCATCTCCATCAAATCCCTCCTCACTGTAGACTGAATTTTGATACCTGCCCACATCAGAGTTGCCCTTCCCTGTAGACACATGGGCAAGTTTTGGCCCTCTGCAATTGGAGTTTCCTCTAAGTGGTTCAATTCTATCTACTTGGAGTAAAGCTTGAACATCCATCATTGAGTAAGTATGCAAAACCTTAAATAAATAGAAAATCAAATACAATAGAAAACTCACTTTTAAATACTGCGTGTGTGTTTGTGTGTGCATTACACAACTGAAACATGACTTTTGAGCTTCAGGCAGAGTCTGATTACATTTGCACTACACGCACATGCAAAGCGATTCCGCCGACATCAGAGGATTTGTACCAAGACTGAAGTTTGACTCAGTGGGGCAGATCCTCAGGTGATGAAAACCACTCACACTCTCTTGTCTTCAGGTGAGGATCTGGCCATCATTTCTGGACATGCTACATGCTATTGGAAGGACAGCGAGTGAAGAACTTAACTAGTGCGTTTTCTTTTTTTTTTTCATTGCTTTAAAGGAGAGATGTAGGAAAGAAAAACAAAGGTAAAGTCAATAAATCTACAGGAGAAATGCATTTGAGATTTCCTGAAAAGGAGAAGCAGCTTCCAACAGATATTTTATTGGATCCAGATGGCCACAAGGAAGGGAGCAAGTGGGACTGCGGCACCATCTATTACAGCCGTGTTTGTGCCAGGGAGAGAAGAGATGAAGGAAAAATAGCAATCTCTCTCAGCTCTTCTTTCTCCAAGTTGTGGTTGGGTCTGTTTCCTTGCAGAAGAAAACAGCAAGCCCTTGCCTTGTTGACCTTCTGCATACAGTGAAGAGTGCTCCTCCAAACCCTGGTCAGAAACAAAATACCTGCACAGAGCTTGGCGTCCCGACAAAGCTGTGCAGGTAGGAAAGTGTCGATGCAAACCACAAGGAGAGGGGCTCCCCTGACGCATGGCTCCCCACTTGCGCTGGCTCAGGCTGTCTCCCCCGTGGGGACCCGCTCTCCCCGAAATGCCCCGTCCCCGGTGGTGGTCCCAGGTGTTTCTCCTGTGGGGCAGCCGTCTGAAGCCGTCAGGAGGACTGCATCAGGCCCGTGAGGCGCTTGCTCGCCAGAGACTTTCCCTGGAGAGAGAGACAGACAGACAGACGGAGAGACCCAGAGGTGTAAGTGATGCTGTGGGGTCGTTTGGCCCCAGAGCGCGGTGCATGGCTGCCCGCCCCAGCCCTGCTGACAGGGAGGTAGGTAATGGGGGAAGAGCATGCCCCCAGCATTCTGGATGCCTGTGGTTTTGCGCCAGGAGGATGGCTTGCCAAGGAGGGGTTGTGGCTAGTGATGTCCAGGTGGCTATCACTCATGCTATGCCCCAGGACACTGTCTCAGGAAGATGTTTCCTTTCTCTGTTTTATGGGAACTGGGCGAAGCAAAACTCTGTCCTGTGCACACCCCTTCTCGTCCTGCCCGGTGCCATCCTGCCAGCGCCATCCTGCCAGCGCCAGGCCATGGCTCCCAGGCTGCAAAACCCAGGCTGAGGGGAAACTGTGATGCCCTTCCCACAGCCTGCCAATCAGTGTCATCTGCACATCATCTACTGGAAACTCATCTAGGAAAAAAGTGATTTTAGAAATAGCTTAGCCTGTCCTGCCCTGATGCCACTCCTTTGCCTGTTTCTTGGTCTCATCCCCTCAGCTGCCGCTTGCCTGCTCCTGCCTGGCCTTCCTGCCTTCCCCATGCTCTCCTCTAAGGCATCATGAGGTGCATGGCCATGGCAGCCTTGCTCACACGCTGCTGGCAACCGCACCAGCTTCCCCACTGATTGGTGGGACCAAGGACCAGGGAGAAGGTCACCTGCACATCTGAATCCCTCCACTGGCTTCGGCCATGCAGCCCCTGCATTCAGCCAGAGCAAGGGAGGACCTACAGCGGGTCTTCTCCATTCACGCATAGTAGGAAGCATGTATCCCCACAGGCTTTGCAATTACGGATCCAACAGTGAAAAATTGTTTAAGGTATTGCACCAGTTGCTGTGTTTCTTTAGTTAGCTTTCCCCTTGAAAAATGATCTTTTTCTCAAAAGAAAAAAAAATTCTTGGTTGAAATAAACATCCAGGGAATACCAGAGAGCTGTGGAATACCTCAATCAATCTTAAACAACCTCCTCTATGTTACTATATTTAGCCAAGATTTCCTTTGCAATAGAAAGCCTTACTAATTGCTGTTTGCAAGATCCACACAAAGAGCAAGGGAAACAGATTATACAGTGAAAATGAGTATATGCAAAATATAGGAAAATTTTAAATGTAAAATTTAGCAGGTCACATGAAATAAGCCTTGTTTAACAATTTAACACTCTAAGAAAAAAAGAAACACCCCTCCCCCCTTTGATTTCTAGTCTCTTCCCATTTGGGGCTGCACCAGGAGGATGCAACAGTTCCCTACAGAAGCCTTGTTTTGTTACTCAGACGTGTGCCTTTTACCAAATAATTTGCTTGGCTGTGCAAACACATACAGCCTAATCTGATTGCTTTCTGACCCACTGAAGGTAGTTGGCTGCTGTAAACACTGTTGTCATTTAGACTGTCCTGCCTGGGATGAGATAGCCACAGTCATTGCTCTGTGGCCCCTCTGTCTCTACAATGGAGCCCATACCCAGGGTATGGCTTGGGAAGGACCAGCACCCTCCTAGAACTCAGCAGATACGCCAGCACCACTGCCATTTAAGGCATGCATGCTTTTTTTCCACTATAAATCAAATTTTTTATTATTATTATTTTAAAAGCACTCACAGGAAGCCCATCCTAGTGCCATCCCAGGAGGTGGCCAAGTGCTTTGCAGGGCAATGTGGCAATGCGTGGGGGGCTGCAACCATGGCTGTCATTTTGCTGCCATTAAGAAATATCACAGAAAGAGTGCTAAGGAGCTACCAGTTCCTGAATACAATCTATAGGAAGAAGGTAAAGATGTGGATATACATTTCCTGAAGCCTAACTGGTTTTAGGAAAAGAAGTGTTAGTTTCTACATGTGTTTGGATGCTGAGAAAAAAGAAAAAATAAGCCTTAGTTTTGTATAATGACTATTCAGTCAGACTCTCACTAATCTGTGACAGGCAGGTCCTCCTGTTATCTTCTCACAGGCAGGCAGCTTAGGGGTCTGCCAGCTCCTCGCATCAGGATCCATCGGGGCTGAGGAGCAAACACTGTTCCACATCCAGCCCTGATTTCAACATGCTCATGTTCAAAGCAGGAAGGGGGAAATGCCAGTGCTGGGCCAGGCTGAGGGGAGGGGGCCGCTGACACAAAGGCTGTCCTGGAGAAGGTGGTGGATCAGATACGGGGCCAACGGCTGCGGTTTGCGCAGAGCAAAACCTCGCTCACCAGTTTCCCAGTGGCAATTGCTTCCCTCTGCAGGCAGAGGCGATGGGCTCCATCTGCAGCTCCTCCTGTCTTGCAGGAAAGGAGTTAGCCCAGGAACCCAGATCTGCTGGGTGTCTCTGCAGCAAACGTCCTGCCTGTGGGCTGGGCTGGGTTCCCAGTGCGCAGCCCCGCTGTGCGGGAGGATAACTGCGTCAGGGACGTGTGAGGTGCCAAACAGCCTCATGCCTGGGGACACGCAAACACATGGGTGCGAGAAGCTCTGTCTTAAGAGAGAGAGAAGCAGGCAGCGATGTTGTCTGCTTGGCTGTCGTATCTATCTTTGTGATAAGACAGATGGCAAAAGCACCCCTGGAATCACATACAGGGTTTAATGCTGTGAAAATTTTGGATACAAGCAGGAGTGCTGTGGTCTAAGTAAGTGCAACATTTGGCTTTAGTAACGAAGTGGCCCTTGACTACAGGCATACAGGTGTAGAGGATTTTGTTTCAAATCAACAGAGACAAAATGTCAGCCTCACAATGTCGGTCTGAGCAATACCAATATCTGCCAGCTGGAGGTGGGTGGGATGCTGGTGATCAGCTTTGGAGTCTCCCATCTTAGGGTCCTTGTTAGAAAAAAAAAAAAAGAAAAGGATCAGGAAAAACCAGGAAAACTGATACTTGTTTCCTACCACTAAAATTCACAAGGGAGTAAAGTGTTGTGTCACAGGTGGAAATGCTAGGTGGGGCCCACTTGCTGAGGTAAATCAAAGTGACTCAATTTGTTTTCAGAGAACTGCTGCTGATTCACACCAGCTGAGGGGCTGGTCCCTGGCATCTCTGTTTCTGGTTTAGCCCTCCAGGGCTTCTCTGTCACAAAGTCCACCAGGAGACACAAAAAGTTTGTGCTAGTCCACTGATAACAGCCGAAGGGTAGCACACGTGACAGCTCCTTTGGGATAGAGTGGGGGCTCAGGCCCCAGGACCTGCAGCATTTCCTTCCAAACTCACTCACCCCTGCTCACCATGAGGGCATCCATGGCCAAACAGTCCAGGGCAACATCAGTGTGCCTTAGCATCATTGCTTTCCTGTGTCCAGAAAAGAGGGATCCAGGTGACCAGGCGAGGGTGACTTGTGTCTACTCGAGACAGCAGAAGTGAGATGCACCCCTGCGTTTTTTGCGATCCTGTGACCCTTCGCTGAGGCTTCTCTGGCATGAGCACCTGAGTCAGCCAGGTGAAAGGCTGCTCTGAGAAGCTGGAGGTAGCTAAATCAGCTCATAGTTGAATGCCATACATGTCACAAAAGTTCAGGCCCTAGAGGTCACACTGGATTTCATTCAACACTTGGCCAGCATTCCCCCAGGAAGATCTCTGATGGAGTGAGGAAGTTTTGGATTATTACCATGTGAAAATTTGGTATAAAGAACACCCAGTGTCTTCAAGAAGGCTCAAACAAAATAAATTATTTTTTCCTCCCACATGTCTTTGTTCAGCATAAAAACATGGGCTGCCCCCACATTTCTCTCTCTCCTTTCCCCACTGAAAGAAAACATGAACAACTCCTGCCTTATTTCCAGGAGAAATTTCATCTAAGATGTGCCGGGAGGGGATTTGAAAAGCATATGATTTCAAGTTGAGCACACTACAGTGCTTCTTTCACACTGTCGTATGCATACGCTGAATAACTTCAGGCAAGATTAGAGTGGATATAAGTAGTAAACTTTTTACATGGGGTCTAAAGCTTATAAAGAAATCCCCAGTCCCTCAGTTGCAAAATATTTGTCACTACTAATTAGGGTTACGACAATTAAAAACCCAAACTGTTGTCGCTCAAACAGCATAGCACAAGCAGTAGGACATATGTTGTAGGGCATATGTTGTGTGTCTTGTTAGATGCAGGAAGGTTTTCTTTTCTCTCATTCCCTGCGAGCAGCTGAGCTGTAACACAGCTTTCAGGCAAGGATCACGTGCAGCTTCAGCTGTGGCTCAGTAAAGGTAACATCCAGTTCTCTCTATGTGTCTGAATGATTATTTTTTTTTTACCCTTGAATACTGGCATGACAGGACCCTCAGTTTTCAGAGGCAGTGTAAAATCTGATTTTGGAGTAACCTAAGGAAAAAGTCATGAGATTCTTAACAAACCTTATGGATCTGCCCCCCAGAATCCAAGCATGTGGCCCATCCTACTGCTTGGCTACACATCAGTCAGAGGATCAGACCTTGGCACTTGCAGACCAGCAGGGCCCTCACTGAGGCCTGGTGAAGTCAAGATCAACCTGTAGGTCATGGGAGATGTTTAGCATCTTTGATGGCTGAGGCTTTGCAGAGCAGCCACTAAACTAAAGTGTAAAATGCAATTAGTTTAATGAAGCAGAATTCAGCAATTTAATGTAGGCAAGAAGCCAAGGAAGAGGAAAAAAAAAAGGTATGTCCAGAATTTGACACAAAAAGGAGACGGTACTCCTTTCAAACCTCCTGCATGAGCCACTGGTGTTTCCATCTTGCTCTTTGCTTTCACCCAAAACCAGCACTTGAGAGAGAAGGCCTGGGCTGTGCACTATCTTCTTTTAATGATTTTAAATAGAAAGTTTAGTTTTGTCTAGTACCAGAGGTTTCACACAATATTAATGTGCTTTGCCCAGCACAGAGCACAGTGCGTGCATTTTAGCATGCAGACATTCACCACCACCAGCATGCATGAGCCAGCACTTCCATGCATTTGCAACAACTTACCTCAACACACAGGTGGGATTTATCCCACAAGGAGCTTTGTGGCTGCAGTGACAGAGGAGAGGAAGCATGCGGGGAGCTTCTGGTATGGTAGCACAGGTTCCCTGGTTTGCCATGTCAATACAAACCAAAGCACTTTCATCCTGACTGTTCACCTCCACGCTCTCCACTCACCAGCTTAGGACTTTGTCTGCTATAGCTGACTTCACCTCTTGCCTTCCACCTCTGCCCTTTTCCTAGCCTCCTTTCCCAGCCAGAAGCATCGCCTGTCTGGAAGAGAAGCCACGTTGCCCCATCCCTCTGTAAGACTCACAGCAGAGGACTGAGGTGTGTCTGCGTCTCTGCTGGAGAGGAGCAAACCCTTCTTCCATCAGCTTGAATCTGAGGCTTTCACATGGCAACAGGCACTGCTCAGACTCCCTATATTTTAGCTAATGTACTACAAGAACTTGGGCAGTGGGCAGACAACATCCTTCTGAAGAAAGAGCTTGTCAGGGCTCCAGGTGTGCCAGCGCTGTTTGGGTTTCAATGTTATATTACACTGCAGATCTTAGGGAAGTTTTATTTTTGTGTCATTTAAAACATATTCTTTTTATTAGAGTTTTTTTCTTCATGAAAAGATACATTGCAAACATAAGATAAAGTAACATAAATTAACAAGGTTAAATAGGAAACAGTTAAAAACATAAACAATAAAGGAAAATAACTTAGTTCAACACAAAATAAACACAGACACATAAACTATGAATATATATAACATAAATTAGCACACAAAATGTGGTGGACAATACCACCAATCACAAGCTGATACAGACTGAAAATAGGAGCTGCCAAGTGGCTGTAGAGGGTAAGCAGGGGAGCAGCTGCCCCCGGCGTGCAGGGTGTCCACCTGCTCTCCCCAGTGCAGCCTCACCAGTTACTCCAAACGCCTGCAGAGTGGGCCCCACTATGCTTGTAAGGCTTGACTGAGAAGTTACCAGAGCTGCTCACCATTACTACTAATCACAGTGAGGCTGAGTGGACTTGGGTTAGGTTCCTACATATGCTATTGCTTTTCTTCTCTTCCAGCTTACACTGCTATGGAAACTGTTCAGAGCTGTAGTCTAATTAAATCGGTATAGCCCGTACCATTTTATTTTGTGAAGATTTCCTAGGCTTCCTAAGCGAGGTATTATGCTTTGTTTTGAGAAACACTAGCACACCACTATGCACAGCACAAACCAGGAGCTGACACAAGTCCTGTACTCACCCACTCCTAGAACAGCTTCATGATGGTTGGAGCTTTCGTCTGCCATCCCACCAGCACTGGGAGGAAGATCCTCTTCGGCTGTGGAGTGGTCTGGGCTCCTTATATCTGACAATGTGTTCAAGCCCATTTTGGCATTAGTTGAAGCAGCCTATGGACTGCTTAAACTTACTACGCTGAAGGAGGGCACTTGAGCACAGCTCTGCCAGGTGGGCAGCCTTGGGCCATGAATCCAGGGCCTGGCCCTCCCTCCAGCTAAAAAAAATGTGAAGGTGAAGGCTCAGATAGATCACTGCAGCCAGTATGCAATGGTGCAGAGTGTTTTTTCAAGCCACCTCAAAAAATGCCGTTACTGTGTACTGCTGGTCTACCTCTTGGGCAGGGTGCAATTCTGTTCTTTCTTTTGTGCGCAATGGACTCAAGTTTGTTCAATTGCCGTCAGTGGGACCAGGAACCAGATATGTAAATCCCTTGCACAGTCAGAGGAAAACAAAAACATCACTGAAATATCAAGGCCCTCTGGAGTATCAGTATAAGCTTGACTGAAATCACAGCATTGCCTAAGCCTGCTCACCCCTCCCAAGACCTTGCTAAGGTCCTGGTTCGGTATTTGCAGCTAGCAGCTCAACCTGTCTGTAGTAGGAAGGTACCAATTTTTTTCTTCCAAAGTCTGTATGTGGCAAAAATAAGAGTCAGTAAATGAACAGTAAGCATGTCCTGAGCCCCAGAGTGCCTTTCATCGAGAAGGATCCTGAAGCACTTCACATACCACACACACAGGGATCACTCTTCCACCGCTGAAAGGCAGAGATCTCGTGGGCAAAAGGCAGCTGCCATTCTGTGCCAGCAGTACTACACAGCGGTGGTTTTAGGAAGAATAACTTACCCACCAGAAATGATGAATACTTATCTTTTAAAGGAGCCATCATATACAGAACTGACTACACAGAACACATGGAACACATGCAACTTACTGCTTACCAAACTGACAGGTGTGCAGCGTGAGCTTACACAGCACATTTTCCAGGTACGGTACTATGTCGATACTAGGAATAGATGCGATGTATTCAAGCATGCAGCAACCAGTCAATACATGCACTGTGCCGGGCATGCACTCAGTCCTCCACAGCCCTGGGTACTGACTATTGCATGTAAGAGAGCCAGCAGACGCCACGATGCAAATACTGACTGGATCCTCTCATGCTTCAGGTACATTCTGATGCCTTCCATCACCTATGTAATGCAATTACCTTTTCCCAGTAAAAGCCAGTATTTGGTAATCACTGGAGCAGTTGAGCAAGTACTTTTTTTAAAGCAAAATATTTTCCAAAAATAAAAATAACCCTTTTCCCAGATGTCTTTTCTTGGTGCCAAATCTAAGAAACTTTGGCATTCCTATATCCTTCCCTTCTAGCTGTTTTTCTGATACCCACTTCACCAGCATCTTAGTGTATCACCTTTTTATACATTCCAGTTTTTCCGCCACTATTGTCTACCCATAATGGCTTAAACCTTTGTCCTTATATTGCACGTTGTGAATGCTTTCCAGGCCCTCAAATGGTTATCTGTTTATGCATGCTAGTAGTGCTGGGAAAGTGAAAAAGTGGGAAAGCTGGTAAGTATATGACAGTTCTATCAGATTATCAAGGAATCAGTTAAAAAGAGAGCCCTGATAATAACAGGCAGCAATTCTTCCTCCAGCCTTATGCCTTCTTCACTGTGTTCATGGTTAGTATCTGTAATACACCACGGTCATGCACAACTGTGCAAAATATCACACAGTTCACCTCAGAAAGATAAGATTCCATCAACACATTTCATGCGTGTGACACCATACTCATGAATTAAGAACAGGACAAGGACAGTTAGAGTGTGACTTGGACTCTGATCCAACAGCAGATGAGCCAAAAGGAATAAAAAACAGCATAAAGTAGTAGCAGTGGCCAAGGGATGAAACTAAGAATCAGGAAGATGGGAAAGCGGCAGCAGGGAAGAAAAAGGGTAACAACATGGAGCTGGAAGAGAAGATTGCTGACAGCATCAATGAAGGGCCCGCCAGGCAGGTAGAGTAGACACTATGGGTTTCATAGCTATATAATGAAAATGAATAAATGCACACGGAACTAAAACTAAATGTGGGACTTTGGGTTTCACTCAGTACGAAACTAGGATGCACTTACAGTCCTGAGCCAAGGTTAGTATAGTATAAAATAGCCAAAAGATACCAGAAAACTAAAGCAGGGGAAGTGCTACCATGAAAATGCCAGTTTGCACCACTGCATTTTAGGCTCCAGACAAAAAACATCTTAGCCACTGAGCTTGACAACTGTATTAAATGCAAGATCTCCAGTCATATTCTCGTCCCTGTAGAAGTCACCTCTGCATGAAAAACCAAGATGGCTCCACATTCGTTAAGGATGTAATGTGGGACTTTGTCCCCAGTGCTTCTGGATGAGAATACAAAACTGCCCTGCTGCTGCTAACACAAGGACGACAGCAGCTCCTACTTACCAGC
This sequence comes from Patagioenas fasciata, assembly GCF_037038585.1. Taxonomy (NCBI): domain Eukaryota; kingdom Metazoa; phylum Chordata; class Aves; order Columbiformes; family Columbidae; genus Patagioenas; species Patagioenas fasciata. The sequence continues at coordinate 32,563,371 of NC_092524.1, forward strand.
TTCTGCGTTCTGCCCACTGCTGCTTTGTCTCATATGGTTAATGAAGCCAGGCCAGGCTGTCAATTCAGTTATTCACCTATGCCTGGGAACTGAGAGAGTCTTTGGCCTTCATTGACTTGCTGTCCCATACAAAATATTCCATCCATAATGTCCAGGATTCTTTAAAGAAAGCTCATTAGAAAACTTTTATTCTTCATCTACAGTCTACTTTGCGTGCAGCTTGAAGACAGACCACTCCTTTCTTCACCTTATTCACTTTCTGCACAGAGCTGAATTTATCACCTGGAAAAGCTCCCTGCTTCTTCATACCTGATCCCTCCATACATTTCACACCACATCTCTTTTCTATATCTGGGGTCTTCTGCAATGCTGACATTAATATAAATCTCCTGAGTCCTTTAAGTCTCACTACATACTCACACTTCCTCTAGGACTTAAGAGAAGGGTTCCTTTTCCCATCAAGTATTATACTTTTTACAGACTTCAACGATGAAAGACGAAGTGCAGTCTGTGGCTGACCGTGTGCAAGCATGCAGGTAAGCAGCTGCGGCAGTGCTGTGCAGATCACACCTCTGCACGCACCGCGCTGGGCCGTGACTGCTTGGGGAAGGAGACAGGGAAAACACATGGAAAGGGATCTCCCACAGACACCGATGTCCAGCCAGAAGTCTGGCATTTGCATCTTTGGCCCCCCAGTCCTGTGCAGCACTCTCTGGCTGAGGCTGCTGGTTTTGCCTGGAGCTGCCAGGTGCTCCCATGGCTTGGGCTGTTTCACAAGGGGCTCTGGCCAGCGAACACCTCCGGCTTCTCCCAGGTTGTGCAGCTCTGCTCTCTGTCCTCAAGCAGTGGAACAGATGCACAAGAGCTTCTCTACCTTCTTTGGACAAAGAACTTTTTCAGTCCAGGAACGTAACACCTAACGATGTGCCACATCAGTTGGTTCAGACAGAAGTTGTAAAAATTCTGAACAAACAATATATCAACTGGTCTGGCCATTCTCTTGTACTTTAAAGCACAAAGACTGAGAACTCTGATCCTTGCAAAAGCTGCATGTGAGTGTGTGTCTTTTGTTTTTAAAAAGATGTCAGCTGGGAATAAAATGCAGAGATCTTCTCAGCATTGGGTCACCACCTCAATATTGAGTCAGAAGCTTTAACATCAGTTTTCTTACAGTGGAAATTCCTTCCTTGGAATATAGCAATTTTAGGAAAGTTTGAATTCAAGTCTGAGTATTGTAGCCCAGGCTTATCTAAGTTACATGCCAAAGCTGGTATCCATAGGTTTAACCCCTGTTACTGCTGGAGTACCATGGCTGCTTTTAGAGATAATACTCAAGATGATGCAAGATGCAACAAAGGAATCTCCTCCTGTTTCACCTTTATTAAATGTAAATGGTCACCAGCACAAGTTAGGCAGAGACTTGGTGGCTTCCTTTGCAAGACAAAAGCAGCAATGGATTCCCTAAATGTACTCATTAAAATATATTTTCCTTCTCCTCTTGGCCCTAAAGGATCATCTTAGCTTATGAGAACTAAGCTTCTGTCTATCTGATTATTAAATCATTCCTAAAGCAGATGGGAAACTACAGTGGTTTAAACAGCTAGGCTGAGACTGTATGGCTAAAAATAGTATAGAAAGCTCCTTTTAATTAGTAAGGTGATCAAATATGACAGAAGAGAGGGATGTAGATATATGGATTCATGTGTATGTGTGTCTTTAAAATTAAGTTATTACCTCAATACCAAGTATTATTTATAACATATATGATACATGATGTCTGATTTTTATGATGCCATTTGTCTTCACTTGGGAGAGAAGACAGTCTAACTCTGCTTTCATAATGTCAATCCTTGCTGTATTCAAAAGGAAAACTGTAATAGGATAAACCTGCCACCATGCTCAGTGCCATCATTTTTTAAATTAGGTGGATTAGTAAGTGCTCTGATGCAACAGACTGTCAGCTCTGCAACTCCCTGAGATCAACCCTTCCCCAGGGCCACTGTGGAGAGGATGGAAGAGCCAGTCTAGCTTTATAGACTGTGATTTCAGGGCACAGGAGCCCGGCACAGGGCTGAAGGGGTCAGGGACCATGATGTCTATCCTACCGCTGTGCTGCCCACATATTTTTGAGGACTCTTCAAAACCTGAACAGGGAGGAAAGAAATCTGCTGCGCCCTGCGCAAGCAGTGCTGGGTGATATATGCCCTGGAGTGATCTCCTCTTTCATGTGGATGTGGCCCTTTGGTGTTCACCAGATGACTCATGACCCTGACGTTTGGTCCTGGGACCACACAGATGCTGCCGAGGCCGTGGTGGGGGCTGCCATGAAACACGGACTGACACCACAGCTGCAGACTTCAGGCAAGAAAGCTGAGGAGGTTGAGGATGTCTGGCATGAAGGCCATCGGGTCAGACAGACGTCCCCTTGCTCCAAGGGGAGAGGGAGGCACATTGCAAACTATGCCCTTTGTGACAGGAGGGACCTGACCAGTGGTGTGCACAACCCTCTTCCCAGTCATTTCCCAAAGCACTGGATCACATGCCACAGCCAAATCTGAACATTTCTTCGGGGGTATGCTGCACCCTCCCAGTGCCAAACAGCAGCATGGTCTGGAGGTGGCCCATGTCCAGGGGTGGTTAATGGTATGGCTGGTCTGGAAGCCACAGCTGCACCTCAGTGATGGCTCCTTACAGCAAACAAACTTCTAGCCCCGGTTGTTTTGGACATTCACCTTACAGTCATCACTGGAAATCTAACCTGGCAGTTTTCTGTTTGAAAAATGGGCTTACGGCCCCCTCCTGAAGAGAGCTGAGCGTCCAGGCTCTGTTCCAGCTAAACCTTAAGCATATGCTTAACTTCAGTATGCCTGTGCAGGGTCAGCTTGAATATGTGATCCTGTAATGAGCAATCACTAAAGTATAGTGGAGCTCTGGGAACGAGGGCCACTGTATTGCTCCACTCCTACACAGTCAGGGAACTGCAGTGAATTCTGGAGAACTAGAGCATGCAGAATTAACTTTGCCTTAATTTAGTCCCCTGAGTACACCCCAAAGTTACTGCTTTGGTAATGTTGTCCTCCGAGGACATCACGACATGTCAACATAGTGACTATTTTCTCATCTGATGGTAGTGACAAACTGCCATAATGCAAAGCATAAAAAATTCAGACCCCTTCTAGTTCTGGTAGCCACCATGCCACCAGAGGACGACATTTTCTATCTGTATTAGGAAAAATGAAAGACAATGTTTACAGTATGCTAGCCAGCAAGGCAAAAATGAACTGAAGTGCCAACCAATCCACAACGAATTTCTTTACAGACACTTGTATTATAGATCTACCATCCCAAACCGAGCTTGTCAACTTACCCTTCAAATCAAATATAAGAAAAATCCGTCCTTGGCTATGTCACTATAAACCCAGCCAGTTTAGTAAAGCGAGAGTTACTCTTATATGTGTCTGGCAAATCTGGGAGCAGAATTTACCACTTGGTGTAAATATTTCTGCATAGTTTGTTTAAAAAAATCTTGCCTGTTCCTCTTTCTGGCAGACTCTTAGAAAGTAGTAAATATGCAGATGGGCATAGTGATATATTTTGTATCAACATATTTTAAATGTGTGCATATGCATTAGCTATATAAATACATTCCCCAGGAAGTCTGCCAGTGGATATACTACAAAGCTCTGCGTGTTACATTTGGGTTTGCTTGTGCAGTACCATGGCAGCATCGGAAAGTACCCCTTTAGCCTTATTTGCTCTGCAACAGCTCACACTTACCTGTGTAGTTTCCCCTTTTCTATCTCTATGTACAAATATTTTATATTTATATGCCATGTGTATGTATATAGTACATGTATAAATATACATACATACACAAGTGCAGGCATATGTACTGTATATACACATACTCCAATGTCTTCCTTATAAAGCTGTTATAAAGCCATAACAAGGTCTATGAACTTTCTATGAAACAATTGCTCTGTACAGGAGCTTCTACGGGAATCAGTTATTTGATGACTCTGCTGTCCCAGTATCACCTTACAACTAATGATGGGCAAAACATTAAGACCACAGCAGTATGCCAAAACCCTATGACATATCAAGTCAAAGTGTACTTGATACTGAGCCACACAAGAGTAATTCCCTACTGACACAGTTGCTGTATCTTCAGCTCTAGCCCTGTCCTATCCCCTGCTGCCCAGTATCCCTGCTCCTCCACCCCACTTGCAGCATCTGTCTCTGGTCCTGCCCCCAGTCCTGACTCCACTCCTAACTCTTCCCTTTCTCTAGGAAATCTGCACATGCAGATCCCTGAAAGCAAGTGGCATGAGTGCGTCCTGCCCAAGCTCTGGGGTCTTGCCCTGGGGGCTGGAGAGAAGCAGCTCTGGCCAGTCCCTTCATGGCCGGACCAGTTTCCCCTCCTGGAAGGACTGGCTGGAGGCTGGAGACTGGCAAAGGACAAGAAACGAGAAGACATCTGTCTGCTGCCCTTGAGATCCCACTGTGCCCTTATCTAAAAGGTTTAACAGTGTTGTGTTTCTTGCTGCTACTGTGCTCCTTTTCCCATATCAGTATCATGAATGAGTCAAAGCCCATCACTATTTACATGAGCACTGACAGATGGGGGCAATAGAGGAAGCGGCTGCAGTGCTGTGGGTGGATATGTATGTGTACATACATACGATATGATTAACCATGCACTATATAACCATACGGATACTGTTGCAACAGCGTTATGAGAACCATGCTCTTCTACTTCATTGCACAAGGAAAAGTTGCAACAAATACTGTGGTGGGAACACAGCAAGAAGACAACCTTGCATGTAATTCTAGACAGAAATCATTTTGCTTCTGCAGTGATGATAAGCTAGAATGAGCATTATGGAATTCTGCTGCCCGCTCCCACCCCCTTCCTTAGAGCCACTATTTAGATGAGCTACAGGGTTAAAACATAAGCTGTACAGATGCTAGCTGCAAAAATAAAGAATGAAGTAAAAAGTCAAGCATCCACATTTCCCCCAACTAAAAATGAAGTTCTGAGGAAAGGGAGTAGGGAAAAGAAAAGGAACTTACCACGCTGCGAGTGAACTTTTCTAGAGAAGTTCTACGACCTTGCTCATTCTCTGGCTTAACAGGGAAAAAAGTGGGGAGAAAAAAATACAGAAAAAAACCCTTCAGCTTATATGCAGTTTTTCAAAACAGCAGCAAAATATAAGGAAGCAGCAAGGGGGAAAAGTTGTAAAAAATGTAAAAAGCAGAAATCAATGTTTGCAATGGCAAACATAAGAAATCAAAATTTCTTAAAGAATGAGAGACATCACTACTTTTACTCTTGGAGAATACCACCTTTTCTTCTGTGCATTTTTTGAATGGTTCAAACAGGTCTATGCATTCCTGTGTCTCACAGCTATTGCTATTGATTTCTTGTTCACTGAATTTTCCTTCTGTTGCTGTTTGAGCTGGGACCTCTGATTCTGGTTAACATCTGCCAAACAGCTGATCAGCACTCCCACCTACTTGCTTAGAGAAATGAAAAAAAATCACAGCAACTTTTACAATATAAAAAAGCAATGTGTGAGTGAATAGACTGTTGGAAGAAAACCACCACTGAACTCATTGCCAGGGAACCTACACTCCACAATTTATCCAGAAGCACATTTCTAGTAAGTTTGACTACATCGAAACACAAGACAGCACATGTATGTCTGTGCAAGGCCACAGAAAGATACAGGCAGATTTGGGGCACGGATATTTTTGCATCTGAAGTACAGGACTATTCATACGCAGGAAGACAAGCATGTGTATCGTGGCTTTATTAATGTATCCCTGAGAAGGTTGCTCACTGCAGCGCCTCATTCATTTGGCACAAGGGAGACCTAATTGTTGCTAACGAGGAAGAACTAAGCAATTTATTGCCATATTTTCTGGAATATCTAAGAGAAAAAATTGTTATGGAGAAGAGAAGAAACTCAATAATATGAAGGAAACCTCATTGCAGTCAGAAAGCTGTGGGCACTGCTGATTTCCAGGAGAGAAACTTACTTCCATGTGGTAAGCCAGCAAAACAGAGGTGGTAAGACAGAAGTAGAACTGGACCGAAGGGGATATACATGTAAGGGAAAGCCACAGTCATGATGGTGCATGATAGTGTGCTGGAAGTAAGCACTGCACTGGAGGTGCTCATCAGAGGCACCTACCAGTCATGTCATCTACCACAGATTCAGCTGCAGTAACAACCCACGGGACAAATCACCAATGCAAAAACCAGATAGAGAAGATGTAAGGAAGCCAAAAGCATGTCAGATAAATTGGATGAGAACTTGTGTAGGTGAATCTAGGTAAATCCTTTTGATTCTTCTGCATGTTCATCACATCTGTCTACAAGGTTGGTCTGAAGCATCCCAGGTGGACATGGGACTGATTCTCCCTGCTGCATTGTCAGAGACGAGACCAGACCACAAGGTCTTTTCAAGACAAGCAATATTCTTTGTCCAGAAGAAAGAGTCAAGCAACCTTCCGACTTATAACCATTTGAGCAAGCCACACCATCAGCTCTGATGTCCCAAAAGTGGTGTCAAAAGTGAAAGCTCAACGCATGTTGTTTTACACAGCATTGAGGATGGAGCCAAGGCCTCAGAGTATGTACCAAATAACAACACAGCCTTCCTAGCTGGCAAGGAGTCAGCGATGTACGCAGTACAACACTCCTCAAAGGACTATTTAAAATGCACAAACCCAAGGGTTAGTTGCCTCTCCCTGCATGTGTGAGAACAAAGAGAAATGCCAGCCTCAACTCTTCTGCATCCGAGGTCTCCCTGCACCCTGAGACAGCAGAGGTGGCAGAGGGGGGCTGAGGTCCTGCTGCCTTGGCTGAATGTGTCATGATGAGCAGCATCAAGGACAGCAGTGCATGGCCATGCCCTGGGCCTCCACATGGGTCTCCTGCAGGGGTGGCAAGACCTACCGGTAGCCAAATTAAAGGCACAATTTCACCCAAAAGAAGAAATACCTAGACAAAAGACAGAGTGTTCTGCAAGGCTCCCTAGGGGATCAAGGCACTTGGAGTCTGCAGCATCGCACTGCTGTGGACTGGAAAACCAGTGTCTGGCCCAGCTGCATTTGGAGTGGAGCTTTGGCGTGTGCTGGGGGCAAAGGAGAGTGAGCTGCTGAAAACAGGTCACGCTATGCCCCTGCACTTGCCATCAAAATGTATTGTCTCTGGTTGTGCTACCAAGTAAAAGGTAATGCAGCTTCCCACCCAGCAGGAAGACAGGACAGTGGCCTCCAAAGATCATGAGCACCTTGGGGTGCTGAGTGCTCACGTAGCCTAAAGGGCCACACACAAGGCCGTTTCCCTATGACGGCTGAAGACACACCTAAGGAAGTGGGCATGGAGAGCACTGAGGGTGTCCCACAGAGGCATCTTACAAGCACAGGCTGCAGCAACCCTGCACATTTGGCATGGGGATGGCAAGCTGGGACCCGCTGGATGTGTGGAAAGCTCATCCTCGTAGCATCCAGCTCTGAGTCAAAGCCTGACATTTTCTAGTAAAATAAAAAGCAGCTGATGCAGGCTGGCTGCAGAGTGATGAGCTGGCCCGAGCAGTTTTAGCAGCAGTGGGCGTGGGTGCGGGCTATGCGGCTCTTCCTGCCTGCTTGCCTGCAGACCCTGTGCCTGGCAACATGCTGCGCAGGCAGCCACCTGCCCGCATCCCTCCTGCACAGCACGGAGGCTGCCTCGCACAGCAGAGGAAGGAAATTTAAAAATAACAAGGTGAAAAAGAAAGGAAAAGAAAAAAAAAAAAAAGAAAAGAAAAAAAAAGACCAAGTCAGACCTTTCTCAGCCCTGTGAACAGACCTGGGGTCCTGCGCAGGGAGTGTCTGACAAGCTGTGGACCGTAGAGCTGTGCCCGCTGCAGCACCACTGCAGAGTCTGCACAAACACACACTGCAAGTGCAAAGGGCGAAGGCAAAGAAACACATCAAGCAGTCCTCCTAGGTGAATCTTTGCCAGTAAATACACCAACAGACTCCACCAGGTAATGGCAAAGGATATGTGCATTTGGATAAAATATGAAACAACCACCCCCACTGCAGATGAAAACCTCTCAGGCCAGGTAGGTGCAGAAAAATAGACCTCATCACTTAGGAGCCATTCACTAATTATTAACTATCTCCTCCAAATTTTCCTTTTTTCATGATTAATTATTTACCCAGTCATCCCAATTTTAAGTTCCTTTGTGTAGATTCTGCTGGCACAGAACAGCGTAAGTAGAAAATATTATGAAAACCAGCTGACACTGATTATTAGAAGTAATAAGAGAAAAATGCTCAGCATCTTTACAATATTCAAGCCAAGCCCTGTCACTGAATCAAACTGGTCATGTGTTCCCTGATGGGACTGAGATGGGGACAGAATCTACAGTGGGAACCTTCCTGGACAATATAGAGCAGCTGGAACAGGGGGTCTGGATAAAAGCAATGCTTCAAGAGGTGCGTGCTGAAAATGAAGCCTGGCATGAGGCTCCAAGCCATTGTCTTGCTGACACTTTTTGCCAGGGATCTGAAAAAGGCTAGGGAAATACATCCCATAATTTGGTCTTCTGAACTGCAGGTCTGCAAAAATCTCTCCATCCTTCCCCCTCTCACTCCATCCCAGGATTCATTTTCTTGGCTATTGAATCCTTTCTTTGGTATGAGACTTTGGGGTCTGGGTAGGGTTTTTTTGAACTTTAACTTGGTGAAAACCACGTATTCCAGAAGGAATGACATCAGATGAAAAGAAAGGATAATCACCTCCCTGGCCCTGGCCCATGGAAAGGCCAGGATCAGGTCCCAGGCTTCTCAGGCAGTCATGTACATCTGTCCAAAGCAAGAAAGCAAAGAGCATGTACAATGCTACCAAAAGGCTGGAGCAGCATTTTGCATCTGTTTTCTGTCTATTTGTGCAGGACCACAGAGAACTCGCCCTCCTCTGAACCAGCTGGAGAGGAAAACAATGCTCTAAACCAAGCAAATACCAACCTGCTCTTTCCCTACCGCGACGGGGCTCGCACCGGTGGCTTCGCAGCCTCTCTGCACCACAGCTGCGGCCGCCTCTCCAGGATGCTCCCCTGCCTGCGGGCAGGGCTGGATGGTGGGAAGCCACCCCATGCCAGCCTGCCATGGCCATCAGAGCTGTGACAGCTCAGCTGCCACTTCAGCCAGCAGCCAGGTGCCTGCCAATGTCATCGTTTCCCCATTACAGGGAGTAATGGAAAATGCCTCAAGATCTTTTCTGTTCCTTTCTCTCCCTTCTCAAAAATAACTAGCAAAGCATGTGTCTGGCTGCTCCTTCACCGTTAACAAAGCTCCTGTGCACCCCCACCCCCTCCCATGGTGCACTAACTAATCAACACTGCTCTTTCCCCACACAATAAACTCTGGCTCTGCAGCCAAGTCATCCAGCCCTAACGCCTCCTTGCCTCAAGCAAGGAGGCTTGTCATGGCACTTAATTCTGACATGAGGCTTGCTGCCATCTAAGGACACCCAGCCACCATTTTGCCCACTGTGCAGGAGGGCTGAGGGATGGTGTGGTGGTGATTACCTGCTGTAAAGTAGCCTGCAGTAACGTGCATATCAGTAGAAACAGGAGCAGGTCGACACTTGACCCTGCACAGCACAAGTGGGACGTGTTGCATAGATACACAAATAAAACACGATGAGTCGGTCGGGGACCTCAGCATCATCCAGCCCTTCACTGCTGAGCCGGCTGCCTTCAGCAGCCCCGTGATTTCTACCTGCTGCAGGTGGAAGGCTGGACATGGAGACATCAAGCTCAAATTGGGCTGGGCGTACAGTTATTTCTCCTGGGGACAGGGCTTTGCCCTTGTCCCTCCTCCAGCCTGGTGGGGGAGGAGGACTTCTGTGCAAGGCAGGGAGCTACACCCAGCTCTCCTCCTCTGCAGCTCACTGCTTCCAATCACACCCTTGCTGGAGGCCAATCTCATGTTCCCTGCTGAGCACCATGAATCCTAAGGATCAAGGCCAATAATACTGTGGTTATTTGTAATAATGACACTGGGAAGAATGGAGAAAAAAAACCAAAACTAAATGGATTTACAAAGTATATATTCCTGGTTTGTACACAGCCTATGTCCACTGTCTTGCATCAGTCAGTGGTGTGAACAATATGTTCCTTTTACTGTTGCTGTTCTCCCCTAGAATTCTGTCATTGTATCTCAGCCCTGGCCCATAACTTCTCCTGCCTCCCCCCCCTCCCCTCCATTACTGCACTCCCAGAGCAAGGAGGGGAAGCTCCCACATCTGTGGTTATTGCATGGTATGGGAAAAAAGTAACTCTTCAAGCTTAGAGTATCTTACAAATATCAAAAATACCAAGCATGTTTTGAGGCACTAATCAAGCCCTGCTACTGCCCTACTGAGCACGTCACATTATTCCCATTCAACAGAAGAAGAGGATATAAGGCAGGCAAAGCTGAACCTTTCTTTCCCCACATAAGAAAGGAAGCGGGGAACCAGGCGAAGACCGTGGATATTGTGGCACTCAGTCCTGTGCTTTAGCCACACAGACAACCTGTCCCTTTTTCCTGCCCTCTCAGTCCCTTTTTCCTGCCACAACTCAGTGCTGGGGGGCAAAGGATCCAAATGACATAAACTTACCCACAAAATATTCACATGTGAATCTCGGTCCATAGAGACATTAATTTGATCTGTGCAAGCAACTCTTTTAGCCCAAGTCCATCATGCTATGCTTCTGACAGAACCTGTTTTCAGTACTAAAGGTAAGGTTATGTCATATCAGTGTGGTAAACAGACAACACTAGGGGCAAGGCATACTCACGCCCCAGAGAGATGTACTCTTTATAAAGACTTAAAACAACTTCAGTGAATTTCTACTGACATCAGCAAAGCCAGGACTTTGCATGCAGGTTCTAAACCAAATCCTCCATCCACACGGGCTCTGTTATACCACTGGGTTTTCTCTTTTCCTTCTCTCTGCTTTCCAGCTATGTAGAGGAAGTTTAAAGGGATGCGTCTCAAAGCTGCACCAAAAGTACTAAAGATCTTACCATGTAGCTCAGCATTAAGAAACTTCATGTTCTTTCTGTCAGCATCTCTCCATCTATCCTGCTTCAGAAACATTCACTTGCCCAACACAATGTAACATGACTGCAAAGAGCTTTACAAATTCTGGAGTAACATCAACTCCTGTCCCACATCGTGTGAAGCTGATGAACAACCCATCACCTTTTTTGTACCTCGCTATGTTTACTAATGCACCCACAACTCTTTCTAAAAGAAACTCAATTCTTACTTTCACGGTTGTGTTAAGATGACACCAAAACCTGCTCTGTTGGCAGTTTGCGGGAGGAAGAGGACGTCCTGCTGACACATCCAGGGCTTGATCTGACAGCAAACAAAGACTGGAAAAAAAAATCCAACCAACAAAACAAACCCACCACCAAAAAGACCACCTCTGGTTTGAATGGGTTCAGCTGGGAGGAGAAAATTCTCCTGCTCTGAAGCACAGAAACCTTCATGTATTCAGTGGAGACTTGCGGGGAGGCACCATAAACTGATAGGGGTAGAAAGATGGCAAAGGTATTTAGAAAAATTGAAAAGGTTTTTATGCTTTACACCATCAGAAGACTTTGCCTTTGCCTTGCATCTCCTTCTTTTCCCACAGCCTCTGAACTCTAAGTCAGGTCTAACCTTTTCAAATGTAAGCAGCACTGGTTCATGCTGTCTCAAACCAGACATTTTGAAACATAAGGCTGACTGCTGCCCTCCATTACCTTCCCCTAGTCCACCTGCCAGTAGTCCCAGACACAGCAGAGAGAGGGGTTTGTCTCCTTTTGTCACCATATGCATGTTTTTAGGGCACACAGTGACAATCAGGACAAAAATACCACTGGGATTTCATTGTATTGTGTCGATGAAATGTAATTTGGCAGCACACAGAGAATGCAGCAGAAAAACAGCAGGGAAGATGGTGATGGGAAGCCACACACTCAGGCTGCAGGAGCCAGGAGTCAGTTTATGTACGGTCCTGGAAGCCAAATGTAAGTGGGACACGTACACGTGTACCTGCATGCACATGCACACAGATGGACAGGCAGACTTACGGAAATAAGTCAGGAGGTGTAGGAAGCATTTGAACACAGCCAGAAATGCAGAGATCAGTAGTTTACCTCCCAGCCCCCTCAGAAAGAAGTGACACTTGGACAGGACCTGCCGTAATTCTACATACCCGCTCTTTTTCTACCCTGAACTGGGGGCTCCTGGCAGAAATGTGGTGCTGGCAGAGCACATGCAGACATCAAAAAGGCTAAGAAGAGCTCAAAGCCAGTTCTCCTGTGAGAAAATGTGGCTGGAATTCTTGATTACCACATGGGCTGCAATTGTTTCTTGTCTTCAAGGAAAAGGAAACACCTCTGGGGAGCCAAAAGCAAGGGAAAGGGAGAAAAGAAGCCTGGGAATCACTGCAGGGAGGTCTACAGGTAAGGCATCCAAAGGGAAGATCACATGGTGAGGCTAGGGAGGTGAACATCAGAATGGGTGAAATTTGGATCAGTAACGAACAGACTGATGGGTTCTGCATTGTCATGAGGCAATGCAATTTTAATTGCCTGCACTGAGTCTGGGAGACAGCTGTGCAAGACACATTTCCATATTATTTTTACCTTGGGTCACCATGTTTTCCCCAAAACACATGTTGAGGCTGCACATATGGATGCCATACCCTGTCTCCCCAGTGCAGAAAATAAAAGTGCTCATTCCTTCCTTAAAGGAAACAAACAAAAAAAAGGAAATAATATTTCATTTTCACACTAGCAGCAAGCAGCAGGCGAGAATCAAGAGGTGCTAAGAGATGCAAGCAGGTCCTTTCCAACAGATACCTTCTTCTTTGCCAGCAATAAGTCCTGGTAAGCATTCGAACGGAGGAAGCGCGCATAGCTGTCACTCTTCATCAGCTTGTAAATGTGCTCCTGAGGGACGGGAGGAAATGAGAGAGAGAATTGTTATCAAACCTCATTTAGACATCACAGGGATTTAAAACATAGTGAATTAGAAGGAAGAGAGAGACTTATCAAAGTTCTAATTAAGTCTGCTATTATTGATTATCTGTGTTGTGGTAGCGCACAGGAGGTCCATCCTGGGGCACGACCCTGCTGTGCCTGGGGCTGCATGAACACAAAACAAAGAGATGGCCCTCACCCCAAAGGCTGGCACACATTCAGTAATCAGAGTTATTCTGCAAAGACTGCAACTCTCTGAAGTCGCCAGATTATAAGCAGGTGTCCGGCCAGAAACTACTCGGATGTCTCAAGAAGGAAGAAATAAACACCAGAAATTGTCTCACAGATTAGGTTCCATTTCACCACTCATAGATACTTGAACTATCACCCAGCACGCCCCTCCTGTTCACAGAGGGAACTGATACTTGAGCACGTTTCATCTCCACTAAAGACACATACTTAAATCTTGACAAGCTGTTAATGTCCTGAAAAAGCCTGTATCTCTGGTGACTATGCAGGGAAGTTACAGGACTAGCTCAGATATGGATGGCTACATCATATGTATAAAGTTATGTATGTCAGACGAGTCCTTCCCATAGGGTCTTTTTTCTCCTAGCAAGTCAAACTACTGTTACCAGCTTGCTCTGAGAGCAGTTACTATGTGCATCTTCAAACTTACAAAGCAGTGTTTCATTGCAGCAGAACTTCATGCCCACTCTTTTTCAGCTTCCTTGCTTAGTTTTAGTTTCCTGCTGAGAATCCCTCAATACAGTCAGCTCTTCTTTGCCTAATTATCCCTGGATTTGTATTATATACTATCCCAAACACCAAGAAAATAATATCAAAATACTTTGACCAAATAAAGACTGAGAACACACTAAAGGAATTCAAGAGAAAAAAAAAAGGTACCCTGGACATTTCCCTTAGACTTTGCCCAAGGAAGTACTTTTATCGATTTAATGCTCAATTTTATCTATACTGATTTATACAACGTGAAATATTCTCTCTTGCCCTAAAGCCATTGTACATGAAACTTTAGAAGAGCCAAACCAGACTAAAGTCGCATAGCTTATTTCACAAGCCAAGCAGAATTCCCCTATCTTCACTATCAGGGGTAATTAGTGATGACCTGTCTATACACAGAAGAATTGCTTAATTCAGCTTTCTTGCACTATCTGGTGCAGTTCTAAGAGAGGGATAACTGCCACTGTTTTCCTATGACACAGCACAAATGTATCCTTTGAGCTACAACCTGGTGTGGAACAATTTGTATTGCTTAACTTCCACACTTGCTTTCAGACCTGACAAATCCTCATTTGTGTAGCATTATCTATCTGACGGATAGCAGAAGATTTTGCAACAGAAATGCTCGTATAAAGCCATTTAGCAACTGTCACCTTTCTTTGCTGCAGAAAAACACGAGGGAGGGCACAGCTGCATACTTCTCACCTACAGCACTGCCATGAGATTTTGCATACAGCTGTGGGACATTTGTTTTATTTATTCAGGACAGAATGAGCCAAATACGCTGTGCAGCAAGAAGAGGGAAAATAATGCATGTCATGGATATGGTCATCAAAAGGTTCCTGTTTCTCTGGCGTGAACAAAGATTTACATCATCAACGCTCTCTCAAGTACTTCAGCTAGCAGAAACAGATCGCAGCCAGTTAATCTGTACTGTTACCTCTTAAGGTCTCCCAGGGAGACTCCACACCTTCCTAATGAGTTCTTCATAATTACCCGGGGAAAAAAACAAACAAACAAACAAACCCTCCTGACTGTATACCTAAAGGTCTTTCTCCTTCCTTCTCCAGGACGAGAAAACTGATGAATAAGTAGGGCAGCCACCTGGTAGCCCATGGATAGCAAAGGGCCCAAGGGGTCTCCAGAGCCTCCCTCCTCTTAGTGGTCCTCCCTCACAGCACCAGTACATGCAGGGTGCTGGTGGGAGGGGGTGCTGGGGTGGGCGGGCAGGGGCTGTGGGGCTCAGGTAAGGCACTGCATGACAGGGGTACTCTGGTTAACATTTTGATAGACACACGATTAATTTTTTCACCACCTTTCGACTACAAATGGTTTCTTTACCTGCGTCTGGATAACTGGGTCTGCTCTGAGAGGAAATAATAATATTTTTGGAACACAGCATTCAGTTTTCATTGCCACACAGATCACATGAGCTGTTTGCAGGCAAAGGAGAACACAGCAGGGCCTGGCTGGCCACACAACCCGCTGGCACACCAGCAACAACTATCATTCTTGCTCACGTCAAGACGTCTTCATGTCTTTGACCTTAAAACAGTATAAACTCAATATCTGGCTGTGGGAAGGGGGAAAAATTACTTCGATCCTGAGATGAAATAAACCACCAGCCGACTTCCTAACCAAAGCCCTTCCCTGAAAAATAGGACTGTTGCACACCCACAGCCCAACTGCCACCGCAGTGAGCTAATTGGTATGAAGCATTTTCTCTGTTTTTCATATCTGGAATCACAGAACAGAACACAGCTACCTTTCAGCTGTTCACCAAAGATATATTCAAACAGGGAATAACTATTCCTAGGCTTTGAATGCTAATGAAGAAAGAGGCTGGGCATGGGGAAAGGCAGGACATGCATAGCTTCAGAAACAACCTTTACTGCTTAATTGCAAGAATTCCAAAGACTTGCTTTGAATAAGCTCTGGATTGGAGGCACAAATGATACACTGATCATTTACTTTACAGCACTGCACTTCTGAAGTAGCTGCTGGAAGTCTGAACCAGTTGCTCAGGTCAGCAAAGACTGCCTTCCAATTTGCAACAGTACAGGACAGCTTACATCGCTGCAGCCAAAATGCCTGCTGAGACTGCAGCAGGAAGGTCCCTGCTCCAATTGTGGCTGCAGTCCGTGTTCAGCTCAGTCACACAACAAACCCAGCTGCAGGATGGGAAACACTAGTGGCTGGAACATTTGGATCTTTTGCCTTTTCTGTTCTTTGCCACCAGGCTATTTTCTGTTATACTTTCTGAAATCTGCAACTTGCTACTGAGAATTTACAGACAGCATTTGGCAGCTCATCATTTCTTAAATACATTGAAAGCTACTGGAGGTCCAGCAACCACACATATTCTTCTGAGGAGGCCTGAGCAAGGGGCCTCTCAACAGAGGTGTCTGCATGGATTTAGCTGCTCTGTGCAACTTGTGAGAATTGGCTTGTCACAGATTTTTAACTCACATTGGCTCATTGTAACCCACTGGTCTCTCACTTCTTATTTTATTGAGCAGCTGCTTTTGTTCCTCCTCTTTATCATATCTTGGAGAGGGAACATAACCTCTCCAAAGACTGAAATCTCCAACTGCAGCCAGCATCTCTAGTGATGCACTTTATACACATGCTCACTCTCTGACACACCTGACACTGCTGGCAAGAAACTTGAGCCTTCCTGTCCTTTTGCTGAGAGAACTCTGCATTTTGTAAAGTTGTTTATTATAAGGTAACAAGCTCATTATTACTGGTTCCCCGAATACACAAAGCATTTTGGCGCTTTGTGTAATTTTTAACAATGCAGCTGCAGCTCTGGACATTACCATCTCCTGCGCTGTGAGCAGGCTGGCCAGAATTATCACTGTGACATTTCTTTGCAAGTGCCCTGGGAAGTTCTTGTGACACATCTGCACAACAGCAGGAGCAACATTTCATCTCCCAACATCTCCCAGCCACTGCTGGGTACCACTCCCCAGGTAGGGTGTGGACTCCCAGCTCCCTCCTCTAGACTTAGGACAGCAATCCCTTAGGGGAACATATTGCAAAAACAAAAATTCCAAACAATCTTCTAACAAAAGTTGCCAAACTGATCTATCAAACCATTAAACAGGGTAGCACCCTGTTTTTAAAAACAGACAAAAAGCAGAAAAAAATGGTCTTTCAAGATTTGGCTAGGAGTTGACAGGCATCACACATCCCATGGGTCTCCCCTGCAGCCTTGCCAGCTCTTTCTGAGCACCAAGCCACTGTTCCAGGCCACTGCAGTGGCAGTTGCAAGTGGAGACAGGGATGGACTTTACATGTGCAAGCAAGCCCTGGCGACCTGACTTTCTGAGCTGACCAGTCAGTCAGTCCCTCACACAGCATGCCATTGATGACTGCTCCCCTGCCAGGATGGATGCGCAATTGGAAATGTCAGCCTAACATGGAGGGTGACACAACAACCTGCTTTTGTAATTATGGTGGATTTTGTCTCCAGGAATCAAACAATTCCCTTACAAGACTCCTGCAAGCAGAGCAGGTTTGCTTTCAAAAAAAACCAGAACTGTTCTTCCCCAGATCCTAAACCAAGTCAACAGAGACAATGGAGTCTGCATGCATCTCTTCTTGAGAAAAAAGGTAGAGTGGCTTTCATGGTTTGGGCACCTGAATCACATCTCCTCCATGGTGGGAAGAATTACATAGTGGGACTGAGGGCTACCCAGCTCCACTTGAACATCTTCTCTGTACCTGGGCTGGTGTCATGAGAGTTACACTTCAGATGGTATAACCATTCCACTTACCATCATCGTTGCATGATATAAAGGAGAAAAACCAGTACATTTTAAATGGGGAAACATTGTCACTTCTGTGAATTAGAAGACAAAGGAGCCAGTCAGGTAAATCACAAAGAAAATATTTTCTACAGTTACATGAAACCAAGAGGAAAACCCATCCCAGCTATAGCTGACAGCTTAAGTGCAGGAAAATAAACCCTGATAAGATTCGGCATCTCTTGGCTGTTTTCCTTCCACAAGCTCTATCTTTGGAAAGAGATGAAGGACAAACTCTGTAAATTTTCTTGACAAGAGAGGAAAGGGGGAGGGGAAAAAAAAAAAAGAAAGATTGCAATCCAGATGGGAACGTGGGAGGTGGCTGTGATACCAGAAACTGTCTCAAAGCTGCACCTGCTTCAAATCAATGCACTGCAATGTGATCTCAGGACTCTCTCTCCCTTCGCAGTCAAATGCAGTGACCCTGAGGAGGGCATGGATGGCAGCCAAGCAGGACCTTGGGAACACCCGAGAAGTATGTGGGAATAAACCTGAATGACAAAAAAATAATAATAAAGTCTGACTTGGACAAAGCACCTGATAGACCTCAGGAACTGTGTTTTCCGTTAACCTTTCTTTTTAGCAGAAAATCTTGGTTCTTCCCCTCTGAATCGTGTATATGAGACGAGGACTGTTGGTGGTTAAACATCCATTTCTAATCCCATCTGTATCTTACCCACTGTGACATTTTGTGACAGGCTTGAGACTTTTGGAGGGTTGAGAAGGCCAAGCACAATGTTCTCATTACCTTTGAACACCAGTCAGATTCCAGAAAGCCCTTACATTTGAAGTTGCTGATAGAAAGTTTTCCCTGTTTGTGCCTAAACACAGCTGTGAACTTTAGATGACAAGTGAGAATACGGGGAAATTGCAAATTTTTTTTTTTTGTTTCAAGCACAGGTTTCCCGTTTAGCAGATTTTTAGTCCTTTCCAGGGAGCTTATACTAAGGCCAGAAGCTGTTGAGATTCATGTGAGACCCAAGGGCCCACTTTGGTCTTTTAAAGTAAACTGGTCAGAATCTCCTTGCTGTAGCTATCCCACTAACATATTTTGGATTGTTTTAGGGCATCCCTTCATCCCATCACCAAGACCTGGCATTAAAGCAGTGAGAATTGATTTGGAGAACACTTTGCATTGCAAGCATGTGAACACCTGCAGCCACACCGCTGGCCAACTACAAGGGAGATTTGCAGAATGTCAGACAAATCCAGTAGAAGAAAAGCCCATAAGCAATGTAAAGCAGTAGATTAAATAACTAAATATAAACCAGCAAACCACAATGAATGTTAATGTTTGTTCTACCTGTGTGCTGGGCACTGGGGAGGAATTTACTGCAGATTCGTACATGAGAGGGCAGAGCCTCAGTGAATGCCTTGTGGCCTCCGCTGGAAGGATGATAAGGGATGTCAGCTGAGGACCTGCCAGGGGGTTGGCTTTTTGAAAAGCTGTCTCCATAGCACAAAGAGGATGTGGGAAGGAGAAAGCACAGAGATGCTTTTCTGACCACACGGTGTGCAGCTGCTGCACTTTCCAATTAGAACAGGCAGCAGCCTAATGCCTTTGCGTTGGCACCTCTGCTCTGAACGGACATCGGTGGCCAAGGAGGTGAGGTTAACCCCAGCACACACACACTGCAGCTGCAAAAACTGCAATCCAGGGGCTGTTGGAGATGTACCCTACTCCCACTGTCTCACCATTCCCAGTCTATCCTCAGCAATCCTGCCTGACTAGCAGCACCCCCTACCATACTACCACCAGGATCTTCCACAAAGCCAAAGAAAGGAAAGGAGACCTCCTCCTCTCCAGCAGTTACCTGTGCCACTAATGAATGCAACCGTTTTCAGGAGTAATTACGATCACTTGACACTCAGTCTAACTTACAGCACTGAAATGCGCTTTAGAGAAAGCAGGAAAAAATGCCACATCGGCTCTGGAAGCTGAAGAAGTTGGTAGCAGACACAGCTGAGCTGAGGCAAGCAGTGAAGAAGCTGCAGAAGAAAAGACCTTTGCACTTGCCCTGACTGAACATTATGGGAAAACACCAGCTGGGGGAGGAGGCAGGGAAACACAGGGGGTTTTATTCCAATTCCCCTTAATGTGTCCAAATCCCCACTAAGAATGTCCCTGGATCTGCTTATTCTGGTCTCTGCTTTTAGGATCTTACTCTTCTCAAAAGAGCTGTGCTGCCCATTTTGAGCTGTCTGCACGCATCAGTCAAGGAGAGCCTCCCTCACAAAGCCCCATCGGTACCTGGCAGTATTGCTGTCTAGCAGGCCGAGGGGAAAATGGGCACTCTGGCTGCTGCAGGAGGGCTGAGCTTTCCTTGATTTACAGTTTAGAAAAGAAATGTTTCAAGTTGGTAAACGGCACATAAGGGTCTTGGCCCAAGTGTGAATTGCTCTGGAAAATCTGAGCAATATCTCTTTGGCCACTCTTAAGTTACTTAAGTGACACAACAATTTACACCCAGAGTTTTAGCTGATGCATTTTCTTCACACTCAACCAAGCTGGGTTTGTTACTATGGAAAACAAAAAAAAGATGAATAATTATACTGTAAGACAGACTAACCTCACTGCTAAACTAAAAAAGCATAAAACCTCTTTTCAGGCCACAAATGAAATTACACCGGGCTGAAGGCACAGAAACATAAGAAGGAGCTTTAGCAGGAGGGATAACTGTAAGCAATGAGAGCTCATTTTGAGTAATACACAGAAATCCTTTGTTTAGCCCTGTAGATACAGAGTTGGAAACACAATGTAAATCTTTTGTGGGAAAGTGCATTGATAAGAGTAACACATAAATTTAGCTTTGGTTCCTCTGTAAATTGATGAGACAACTGGTTTGCTTCATACCTCTGAACACACAAATGGGAAGGCAGAGCTGCTGGGGGGTCCGTAGCAAACACACTGCGCAGGACGACGGAGGCAAAGGGTTGTTGAGTGCTGTGCAGTGAAGGGGTCAGCCTGGTACTGCAGGAGGATTTAGTCCTAAATATAGCAAGGGCTATCCTGGGAGACAAGAGTGGGCTGCCGGGAGTCTAACGCCATATGAGCAGCTTTAGGTTTTGAGAACAATGATCATGCCTAAGAGGCTGATTCTCTCAATATGGGCCAAATCCTGGCTACTGGCAAAACGCCCAAGTGAACAGGTTTTGCTGGAGAGGAGGGGACAACCCAGTGTAGCACTTGGAAGACTCGCATCTCTTTTCCAAACAATACAGTATCTCAGAGTTGCAGCAACGAAGATGGGGTTTTGCACTCCTATACATGCTGTGGTACAGCCATGAGAACTTTTTGGCCAACACCCTGATACTTGCAGAGCTGCCTCTTTCTGTTTTCTCTGATAAAAATCCTGCCAAAAAGCTGAGTTGTGCCATGGAGAGGAGCATGCAGAGTCCCTCACACGCAGAAGTAAAATTCGGTTGCACTGGGGCTGCCTGTGTCCCATAGGAGATGGTGACAGAGCAGGATGCAGCCTTACAGAGACCAGTAGCATACAACTTCTGAGTAAAGGAGGCTACGCTGAGATAGGGACCACCAGGCTTGCTTGGATGCCTACCTACAGAAACATCCTTCCACGTCTCATCAACATTTTAGCTCTAAGATATCTACTGCTGTATCACCTTGGACTGTCTTTAAGTGACTGACCTCAAGCTTTTGGAGTCCATGCTACAAATGCATATCAAAATCTTGCATCTGTTTGCCGATGAACCCCATCCAGACCACACATGACATTCATACCTGCCCTGGTCTGAGAAAGGGAGAAGTGAAATGCATTGTTTATAAATCTCCACAGGGATATATATATATTTTTCTTTTAATTAGAAGGGTGAACACTTCAAGAGATAACACACCCTTAAAAAAATTAGCCTGTAATGTTCCTGCAGCATGTGGTTTTGGCAGAGGTGGAACTGAGTCATCCACAGGAACATTCACTCATTATCCACAAGCAGTGGAGTCCTGGCTTTCTGGGTAGAAAGGGATGCAAGTGCAAGCGCTTTCACTCCCTGTTTGGGAGAAACAGAACAGCATCAGCTCCTTCCTGACTTTCACACAACGAGAAAATGCTCTTGCTCTGGATTTGACATACAGTTGTTCCTTCCACTGAGGAAGCACAGAGCACACTATTGAGACTAGAGTCCCAGAGTCTGAGTGCTGAACTCAATTTTTAAGCAAACTAGACACTTTCCCATGTAACCAATTCAAAGGTATTTTTTGGAGTTAGGAAATGTCTGGCACATGAGGCACTGTTATTGCTCGTGCACATAGTTCCAGCCAGCTTGGCAGGATCAACACACTGAATCACAGGCAGACTATTGTCCTGTGGGAATACGCCGACTGTTCTTGTCACACCATTCTCGTGATCTTTCATTTGGAGAGATCTGCTGTCTTCTGTCACTGCATGTATGCGGAGAGAGTTCAGTTTGTGACTTTTCCTAGCCCTTTTCCTGCCTGTGTGTATCAGAGGCAGGTTAGCTTAGACAGTCGTTTAATTCCTGACACCTTCAGAGGCAGAAAGGCAACAGCAAGACAAAGGCTGCATGTTAGGTGGTTTTCATATGACATGACCACTAGACCACAAATTAAAATGGAGGGTAAAGGATAAAATCAGTAGTTTCTGATGTGTGGTGCAGATGTACATTTAAAAAAAAAATCTCGGGAAAGTAATAACAGTGACTATCTGACCCTATGTAGACCTCTGCCTCAAGCCTTTTGTTTCCTGCTCTGTGCAGCATCAGGCACACCAGCACAAGGCTCCACCATTATTTTCCTATTTTTGCTCCAGACACCTAATGGCTCTTCTGGGTGCATTTGTGGAGCTCTCGGTTTTAGACTGTTTGGTTTTAGGTCATTTTGTGAAAATGAAGGAGCTTGCATTTTTGCTTGTGTATGTATCAAACACACAGTACCGGTGAGGCTTCATGTGAAGGCTGTTTCTACAGTCAGCGTAACCCACATACTGGGAAGACAACTGGAGTGCAGCATAAGGAAGGATTTTCTCCTTCAGTCCCACAGAATCAGAGCCAAAGGAGGAGAATAAAGGTCAAGTCCTTGCACAGTCCCTAACCTCCACAGGAACGACCAGGCTGTCAAAAGCCTCCAGGAGTCCTGGGCACCATTCATGTATGTGTAGGGATGCTCAACCTTATTGCTTTCAATTTCTTGTATCGCAAGCATCAGGTCCCTGAGCAGCTCTGGCTCAGGTGGACTTGAACCCCACTTCAAGGCAGAGCACCTGGGCCTGCCCATGCACTGCCCGCCAGAGCTGCTCTGCTGCTACCTCGATTCTCCATCCCTAGTCACCATCCTTTACATGCAGGCATGTAACTGGGGTGCCTAGGTGAAACACTAAGAAAATAGGCATAATGTTTCTTCAAGTTCTTACATGAAAGGTGATAGAGATGCACGATGACTTATTATTTTCACGTTTTCCTTGCATGCTGTGATTTTGCTCAAGACCTACAAAATGAGTTCTGTATGACCACTGAATAGACACCAGGCATACATTGCTCTATATGCTTGTTTTCACATCCTGTGTATGCTTGAAAAGACAAAGGCAGTGGAAGAAAGGTCACCCCTTATTTTCCTTTCTTGGTAGAAAATGACATTCCACTACCAAGAGATCCTTGCTCACACTTGGAGTTTGTTTTTGAATTCAACGGGATTCTGTCAAGTTCTGTCAATGCTCCCAGCTTCCTGATGAGACCAGAATGCAAACTGAGGACTGATCACTGATGAATCCTGCAAGAGCTCATATCTCTATCACAGTCCAGAACAAAAACTCAGGGCAGTTGAGAGCATGAATTGTGCCCAAATCTGGGCCAGGTACATTTCTGGTTTGAGGAGCCTGGAGTTTAGCATTATGGTCTAAATCTGCTCTGGAATTAGCCAAGGATCTGCACAGCACAGTTAAAATCCCTATCTGAGCCAGGATTAGAAACGAATTTCCCTGAATCATCTTCACAGAAACAATAGCTGATTAGTTCAGGTAAAGGAATGTCAATCTCAAATAGTTTTATTTATAAAAGAAGAAAAATAAACAAAGTAAACAGGAATGTAATTCCAAAGACAACTATGTGTCTTACCTTAGTTTACTATACCTGGCTCTGAAGCCTACCAGTAAATGCCTTTACAAGCAAACATTACTATCACATTCTTGTGATACCAGTTCCCAATGTCAAGGGACTGAGGCAGGGATTAAAGACTTGCTGAAGGCACAAAGACATTTCAGGGGAGGCAAGGAGATGTTTGAAGGTGGGAAGAAAAAATATTTGAAAACTAATAATGCGTTGTACAGATAAGTCATAATTGTCACACTCACAGCTCTGGGTTCCCATGTTAAAGATGAATTACTTTGGTTGTCAGTAGCTTCACTAGCCAAAAGAGGCCATTTAGATGGACCCAAACCTATTTGCTTTCCAGAGCCGGCTGTGCCTGTTTCATATTGCAGGGTCCCACATCGGTTGTCCAATGATGCTGATAACTCCTGTGGGAGCTTACATCCTGCTAAGTAGGTTCACTGTTTAATTGAACTGACCTTTCCCAGCAGTGCCCCTTGTATTAAAAGCTGCTTTACTCCCCAGTGAAAATGGTTTGATAATCATAATATTTTGCTCAGTGGACAGTTGTTTAAGAGCAGAAAATAATCAGCTAAATTGGCAAGCTCGCCTCTGGAGGGGCCCAGCATTAAAATGACAAAAGGTGCTGCAGATCAAGATAGCTGGCAAAGCTGACGGTCAGGACAGAGCCAGGAGCAGGGGCTGTGCTGTTCGGGGATGGCGGATGCCAGCACACTGGACGGGGAGGTTGGTGCAGGCTCAGCCGGCACAGCGTGCTCTGCTCAGGGTAGGGGTGAGCTGGCACAGCCCGAACAGGGCAGGGGAGGGTGAGGGCACAGGCGGGAGTTACAGCAAGAGAAGGCGGCTCTGTGCAAGTGGAGCATCATGGGACTGCAAAGCACAGCAGCAGCAAGGGACTCACAACAGGGGAAATACCTCAAGCTGAGATAGGGAGGTGGCAAAACACTTCTGTAATACTGGAACCCATCTTAGAGAGAGCTCTGTTCGAAACACTAAATGCCGACCAATTTCAGGTTTGGATTAGGAGTCCTTTGAGGATGTTCGGAGCTGAGATTTTCAGTGTCCCTTTTCTTAAACAGAGGAACATTTGCCTTTGGATCATGAGTGGCCTTGGGATGAAAAGGTCTTAAGTGAGAGGCATGTTTGTCAGAAACCCCTTTTCCTCCCTGTTTTCTTCTAGGCCAGTTGTCTTACGAGTGGTTGTGCAGCATCTGGGAGAGCTCTTTGGGGCCGGGAGCCAAGGCTGTGCAAAGCAGCACTTCCATGGAGACTGTTAAAGCACCTGATAACAGATGATGCTTTGCTTTGAACTTACAGTCACAAGGCACTCACTAGCCTGAAGCACACTGTATGCTGCTATGCCTTCTCCTTCCCAAGTACCACAATGTGTTCATTCCCAACACTTTTTATACAGAATTGGCATTTTGCAGGTCTCCCAGGTCAGCTGAAGTACTGGAGTGTCACATCATCTTCTCCTATTTTTCCACTGCAGGAGCAGCAATTTAATTTTATCAGTTCGGCCAACCCTTTTCTTTCCTTTTAGTCTTAGTGTCTCAGAGCCGCGGGCATTCAAAGAATGTGCTGTTCAGTAAACTAAATTTTTTCTTGTTTTTTATTCACAAGGACATTTCAGTTGTTTTCCTCTTTGTGCTAAAGCTACCCAGGACAGGACAACACTTGTATTTTCCCTCCCACAGTGGGCTGTTTTGACTGATTGTGTTGAGTTGAGTCCCTTAGGAATGTGGGATGTGTGAGAACTCTCACAGGCTCCTGGTGCCAGTGTACTGAGATAAGGCAGCCAGGCTATAACCTGCCACAGATACATGGACAACAGAGCCCCCGAGGAGGCAAGGCTGACCTGGGGGAGACACCAGGACAGTACCTGGGAGATTCAGAGCACATTGTGGGGGACCTACATGCGTTCCTGTGAAGTGATATGCAAATAAAATGTCCCCTCTCCAGGATGAGTCAGTGAAAGCCAACACTGCACCAGGCACACCAGGGCACTATGCCCATCAGTACTGTTCTGTTTCCCCCTGCTTCTGTTAGACAGCCTTCTTAGCTATCTGTTCAAGCAGTCAGAAACGGTTTGCTTGGGCTTTGGAGAGCTACTAGAATTCCACTGCACAGGAAGGTAGCTCGGTGCACCTTCCACATTGTTCTGTCCTCCCCTGGCACAGACCTAGTCTCCAAGAGGATCACAGCTGGGCCTCAAGGTCTACCTTCACCTCCCGTTTCTATGAACCAAAAGAGATGAGTTGAGGACATCCTTCAGCGTAAAAATCCCCTGAATAAAATTAACCTGAGGAGCTAAAATTGCAGTCTTACTCCAAGAGCTTCAGCTTGATTTCATCAACACCCCTTTGAATGACAATTACATTGTGAAATGATCAGTTCAAGCCGAAATCCTGTGTCTTCTTCTGATTAAACACTCATTGTCTAAACATCCATCTTTTTCTCAGTACTTCTATTTATCAATTTAATCAATTCCCTCATTATTCACCTATCTGCTTTAGCCTGCATTTGCCATCATCATCTTTTTCAGGTAATGCAAATTTGCAGAAGATCTTGTTCACTATAACTGCAAAGCAAAAAATATGACTTAGTCAGGATGTCTTCATATTCCTGTGTTTCTCAGCTTTAAAAAGAACATTTAAGTTGCCTGATATTCACAAGGGATTACCTTGAAACTTTGCGTACATTCTGTCTATGCTGGCCCCAAGGAGCAAGACTGCATTCAAGAAAATACAGTTTTTGATGCTGGTTTGAAAAATTCATTGCCTAACCTTGTATAAGTGGTCCACAACATCTCCCCTGAGACCGAAATATTTTGTTAGTAGAGTATTTTGAAGAACTGCCTTTGAATGCCAATATAAAGAACAAGTTGGTTTTATTACATGCTTTTGATAAAATTGATTACGAGGATAATATATTTTAATTGTGTCCCTGGTAATATTTGCCAAATGATCCATTTTTTTCTTTTTCTTTTTTAGCCTTTATAAAATGACTTTCTTTTTTTTTTTTTTCCAGAAGGTTATGCAGCTTTATCCTTCCTTGTAGCAGTTTTTCTCAAATTATCTGTTTTCCTGAAGGCATTTTCTGTGTACACTTTATCTGTAAAATTTCCCTGATAAATCTGTGGCCCTTAGGAGGGAAGGATTAAGCCCACTGCATTTGCCTGCTGTCCTATCATTATTCTACGGTATTGTCTGGTGGACAAGTTTCTAGCTGTGTTGGAGGGAGCTGCTGCATTTGAGGTTTGGCAGGGGTGGATATAATTAGCTATAAATAAATAAATTATTTTAAAAGTGTACTAACCAGTATTTTGATATGATATCAGGCATTCTGTAAATATGACAGACTTTGGTGACAGGGAGTACAGAGAGCCAAACTGAACTTTATAGCACTCTTTCATCTTTTCTTTCTCTGAGACATGGCTCCAGCTCACTGCGCCTTGCAGACTTGTAAATTTTAGAACATTTGTTCCCAGAGGAGCATTAGCCTGTTATAACTGACAGATTCAAAGAAAATATCATTTACCCAGCTTGAAGAGATATCCTCAAAGTCACTTCCAACTGTGCCTCTCCTTTTTCTAACAAGTGAGCAGTGACAATGTGATAGTGGAATATCACAGTAAAACTGAGAGTTTTATCAGCAGTAGTTCCACAAAATCAAAAACAAACCTGTGCATCTTCATATGTGTATCTCCCTGGGTCTTTGACATTTTGGCTTGTCTTCTCGTAGCTGTGGGAATCCAGGTTGATAGCACTTTGGGCCCCAGGAGCTAGAAACTCTTGCCAGATTTCCTCCACTCTGGTGGTTACATCCTGTAGAGGTTGTTTCTTGAGATCTTGGACAGCCAGCCAAAACCTGTTGGTTGGGGATAAAAGAGAAAAAGAGAGAAATCTAGATAAGACTTTGTGGATAAGCCTGGGAAGAGTCACAAAGCACAGACGTAGAGCCTAACCCTGAAACTAGCTGAATTCACAGAAGACTCTCCATTTAGCATGATTTCAAGGGAAGGTGTGATACACTTTACACCAAACCCTTACACTGTGGCTAAGATCAGTACAGCGACTTCAAAAAGTTCTTATTCAAACCACCCCTGCATAGCGTGACACCAGGCAGGCAAACGGGAACCCCCAGAGCTGTGCAGCTGGAGGAAGGGCACAGGCTCTGACCCTCACAGCCCTGCTCCAACCTGGTCATCCTGAGGGGATGCAAAATGCAGAACAAAATACTCCTATCATTTCCAGGGTGAAGTTGTAGCAATGGTAATTAGATTATATTTTTTTTCCCCCACTTGTAAACTGACGAGCATTCAGATGGATGCCATGGGAAGAGATTAATCTTGTCATGGCCATAGTCCAGTTTTACAGGGATATGTTCTTGACTGGACCACATTATAATAGAGTAAAATAAGTTCACAAACATTGAGAAGATGACCTCTTTGATGGCTAAGGGCATAATCCACAATTGGATCTGTGAAATCAAAGGAAATGGAATATTTTTGCAAGAGTGACATGCATTGTCCTTTACCCTGAAAAAAAAAGGTATTTTTTTGGTGTTTATGATTTTATTTATTGTTGACAGAAATATGCTCTTTCAGGTTATTAACTCAGAAGATGCATGGCCCCTGGTAGCCTTTTGTTTTGGTCAACTTTTGGTCAGTTCTACCTTCTAGAAAGAAGATATCCCCCAAGGCCTCTGCCCTGGGTACCCAGGTCCTGCAGCCCATCTGAGCGGGTACAGCAGTGCTCTGCAGGGAGTGCCAAGGGCTTCAGGATAAACAGGTATAGAAGGGACATTTGCAGCCACCTGCAATAACCAGCTCTTTCTGACCCCACAGCAGAGGAGCCCATGGCCCCAGGGATGATGACGACCACTCTCGCACACTCGTCTCTGCTCAGCAGACCGTGCAGTGAGGACAGGGTTTGTCTGGGTCACTGCTTGTTCAGGGCACCTGAAAGAGCTACAAAACTTAGAAAATCCTGTGTCCTGACTTTGTCATTATGGGAGACTACTAAATAAACCAGCCGAAATTTAACAGAAAGCCTGATTTCCCACCGCAAATGATTCAGTGGCGCCAGCCTTGTACCACTAAGGCAAATGTTTCCCCATGGTGGAAGGCGGAAAATACAGACTCTCCCAAACTAAAATCCCATTGGTGGGTGGAGGAGCCAGCAGCCTGGTCACTCCTGTGCTGTTTTTGACCGTTGCTTCCTTACTGGCTGCAGGAGGTACCTAATCACCCCAGGAATACTGGGGTTATCATAAACGAATGAGGCCACTAACCCGTTTAGCACGGTGCTCTGCCTGCAATAGAGGGAAATGGTCAATTTGGGAAAAAAAGACATCCACACTGTGTGCAAGGCCAGCCTAAATCCTCCTTGCCTGTTCCCTGCTCCTGCCCAGTCAGGCAGGCGTGTGGGGTGAGGATGATCCTTGCACCCATGACTCCAGCAATCAGGCTGTGTTTGCAGGTACAGGTTTTATATCTTGCTTCCCTGTTGCCACATCAGCCCCACCTTGTGTTCTCCCTTGTTGCTACTGTCCCTCACCCAAATAACATGCTTAATCCACCCATGAAGCCCCTGAGAGATAGCAGGAGGCTTCACCACTGGGATAAGGGCTGGGACCACCATGTAGGCAGGACGCACTGCCCGACCCCACCAGTAAGTGGCAGTGACTGCCCGCCCCTTGCAGCGCTGCTCCGGCATCTGCAGGGCTGCTGCATGCACAGGCACTAATGCTGTAGCCCTGACTCGCACAATCCACATGATCATATTCCTTCATACGTTTTTCCCTGCTCCCTGGCAGGCTGTCAGTAAAACAGACTGGGGTACACTCAGACACTACACCAGTACTTGCAGACTCCCCTACTGGTGGCCCTCACATTGGCATTCTGTTTTCTAGGCCAAACTACAGTATTTGGGGTTGGCAAAGGGGTGTGCATGTTTGGCCCTTTTCCATCCTCAAGATGTTAAGTGTGCCTGATGTTCTGCCTTGTTATTTGAGCCATAAGTGACACTCCCACTTATCACATGCATGCAGAAAGTAAAGGGTGGTACTCACAGTGCAACAATCTGATGCCATATGTGGCTTTCCTTGCTTCAAAATTATTTTATCATTCAATTTCAGATGGGATGGGAACATGAGAATGCAGAAAATGCATAAAGAGAAAAGATGCTAATCATTCCAGAGTAGCTGGGACACTTCAAACAAACACATGGCTAGAGAGAACATTTTCTGCTGGCTTATCTTCTGCCCCTGGAGCCGGGGAGGCGGGCTAGGAAAGCACGCTCCTGAGAGAACCGGGTGCGCAGTGAAGTGACAGCTTGCCTGAACAGGAGCACCATCCATTTTAATAACCATTTGGCTCAATCTGAAAACCAACCAACCAGACCAACCTGACACTAACAAGAACAAGCTCTTTTTTCTGCAAGCAATTGTGAATTCATGCCCAAGGCTGGATGTCCTCTTCAAGGCAAAGGGGAGTTTTGTCTTGGTAAAAATTTCAAAGCTATTCACTATAGTTGATATCCGAAAATGGAGGAACATCAAAGAGGGGCATCTGGCCCCACAGACTCAACTCCAAGGCAAATTCTTTGCCACAAGGAATCATCCTGAAGCCAACGCACAAGCAGGGCTTCCTATGCAATATACACATCATTTACAAGAGAGACACAGGTATTTCTGCCCAGGATAAGAGCAGGCACATGCTGGTTGTGCTGGAATTTTTGCTTAATTATAGAGTGCAAATGCACTCCCTGAGTCAGTCCAACAATTTCTGAAGTGCATGCCCAGCCCCACACTCACAAGGAGCCAGGAGAAGATCCCACATTGCATCCTTCCTCCCTCTGAAGGGAAAGATCTCCAGCAGACACCTCTTGCACAGGGCAGGGGAGGAGGGAGATGTCCTCATGTGTCCTCTCCACAGAGTAGGACTGGCACGGGGACTGTCTGTGCCAAGGGAATAGCAGCATCGATCACAGGTTCTTTGCCCTTTTTAAAACAGCATGTACAATCTGGAGAAGGCTGATAATATGGTGTCCTAAACTGCTGTCAGAGGCATAAACCATTCCAGCCTCATTCAGCATGTAATTAAGCTGCTGTCACTTGCAGGAGATATCCCATAATGGTGCTTTATCCTACACAGTCCCCTCAAGGCACAAAGCTCCTGGGCCTCAGCATGCCTGCTCTGCGTCCCCACAGGGCACCGGGGAGGTGTTTGGTCACTGTGGGGGTGGTCAGTCACTGTGGGCTGCTGTTTGCAGATGCCCCTCTTGGTGAAAAGACTGCCAGGGAAGTACAGGGGGTTGCTTCTGAGGTGTGTTGCAAAACAGAAATGAATTTTAAAACCTGATCAAGAGGCAAAATATGCATGAGTGCAGAGACTAAGAGACTGGCAACATAAGGACAGTGTTGTATGCCCAACTTGGGAGAGGACATGATATCCCTGGCTTTACAGTGAAATCACTGAGTGACTGAGTTTGAAACACGAGCACACTCCTCTCTTCTTGACTGAGCAGCTCCACGTAAGTACCTCCCATCTCACATCTCTCCCCATTCACAATCTTGTTCTCACTTCCTTTTCTCAAAGAGGAAAAAATATCATTTTAACATCACCGTTTGGAGGGGAAATTAATGAAGGTAATAGGTATAAATGAACCTGCAGTTCAGACAAGAGAAATGTTCACATTTTTGGGCCCTTAACAGCCAGATCCTCGGTACGGCAAGCTTGGTGCGGCTGAGGCCAGCAGCAATGTGTCCTCCGTGAGGTCGGGGACAGATGCCTGCGGTGAGGCGAAGAGGATGGCAGAGCGCTGGTCCTTCGCTAGCGCAGCATTCCCCAGATGACCTCAGTGCCGGTGCAAGCGGGGACAAGCCCGCTGCCCAGCTGGCCGCCTCCTCCCCGTCCTTCCTCCTCTCCCAAGCCGTGCTCCCCGCATTCAAACTGTGAGCCCCCCTTTTCTGCTGCCCTGCAGGGTTTTTTTTGGCGCAGAAAACGCCTCTCCGCAGTTCGGCAGCACCCGGTGCGCTCCGGGCCGCTCTCCGGCGGGTCGGCAGCGGCGGGCAGGGCCCAGGCCGCCGGTTTCCTGGGGCGGCAGCGGGCAGGGAGGCGACGCCGCCGCCACCGCGCCGGGCCGGCGCGCGCTGCCCGAACACCGCGCCGGCAGCGCGCGGCCAGGCGAGGCGCGGGGCTGCGGCGCCCCCTGCTGGCCAGGAGGGGGCCGGCCCCGGGGGGACCCCCAGGCACTGCCCCGGGTGCGGGACTTCCCGTCTAAAAGCTTTTTAGTTAAAATCAAGGCGCTTGGGTGGGTTTTACTTAATACATGTAATACATCTGCTCTCCTCGACGCCTGAACTTTTCACTTCCTGGTGAAAACGAAAAAAAAAAAAAGGCAACAAGTTTCAGCCATTGGGATCATACAGGATCTAAACACTTTGTGCAGGCAAAATTCTTCTTTGGATAACTTGATTTTCAACATATGTTCACAATACCGCACAGAATGCCTGCATGCATGCACTGCAAGCTGCACAGTGCATTCCTACAAAGCGTCATGTGTTCCCTATTTAGGTCTATAAACAAGTGTGCAGTGTCCCTTTGGGTACAACTCCCATGTCCCATATTCCCACTTAGTTGTTTCTCTTTCCAGTTGACACTCTTTGAAGTTGGGGAAAAAAAAAAAAATCAATCCACCGGTTAGATTAACATCTCAGCAATCTCAAGATGTCTCAGGAGATTTCCAAGTCATAAAAAATGTATAACAACTCTCTGTTGGCCTTTTTTTTTTTTTTTTTAATTGAAGCGTGGCATTTTGTCTGTTGTATTTTGGGTACTTGAAAAATCAACAGTTAAAACAAATTGTAGATGAAACATAGCAACATAGAGGAAAAAGAAAGGAGAGCAAGAAAAAGAGTTAACATAGAAACAGACAGAAAAATACCCGACTGGCTTTCCTGCTTTCACATAAATAATGGACAGTCAGTAAATAAATAAGATACAGGGCTCAGATGAGCCCAGGAGACTGGTGGACATGATCCTGCAAGTTTATTAGAACACAGAAACACAGCTGGAAGAAGACCCAAGAGGTCACTGAGTCTAGTCTGCTGCTGTCTCTGGCAGTGCCTCACTCGAGACCCCCATCGGGACCAATTTTTCTCAGCTAGGAAGATATGGAAATACCCAACCACAATCAGCCCTGTGATTTGGGACCTGCACCACCGGGTATAGGAGCAGAATTTGGTCCCCTTGCTATACCACTGAATTACATTCATTTCAAGGTATTCTCAAGTGCACACTTCATGAAATCTTATCTAGCACTACCAGGAATTCCTAGGTTTTCCAGCAGTCACTTTCTCATATCTGCCTTGAGGACAACACAGGGCCTGCAGGACTCCTGCCAGTGTTAATGAAGATCCTACTGCCATTCCCAAAACAGAATACATCCCCACTGCAACAGTTCCCAGATCTCTGGATAGTTACTGGGAGGAGAGTTCTTGAAAGATAACTGCAAATGTAATTTTTCTAGCAAGGTGCTAGATATTGTGCCCTCATAAAGTTCCCTACAGATTCCCAAGGTTTGGGTGGGATGCATCTCACTTAACTGTAGATGCCTACTGTGCAGACAGTGTCATTTGAATCAGTCTCTCCAGGCTTATAGAGGGCAGAGAGAGACACTTGCAGTGTAATTTAGGTGCTTTTACTTTTGTTTCCACTTAAAGCTGAAACAAATCCTTACTGGGTGGTTCACTGAGTCCCCTTCAGCTTCTCTTCTCTCACTCTAAAGGGAGCCTGGATGATACAGAACAAAGCATGTGCTTCCAGCGTTTTGCTTACATGTTTAAGCACCCAGCAGCTACTTTTCCTTTCTGCCAC
Organism: Patagioenas fasciata; assembly: GCF_037038585.1. Taxonomy (NCBI): domain Eukaryota; kingdom Metazoa; phylum Chordata; class Aves; order Columbiformes; family Columbidae; genus Patagioenas; species Patagioenas fasciata. The sequence continues at coordinate 32,596,914 of NC_092524.1, forward strand.
ACATTCCTAATGAGAATTCAGGAGCTTGCTCTGCCCCACCTGAATCCTAGAGAGCCAATTCTGCTGTCTAGCGCCACTGCTAACAATCCATCCTATTCTGGTTTTCTTCATTAATATTTCTGCCTTTGCATCCTGTTGTTATTTAAAGCTTTAAGCAGGCTTGCTAATACTGATCCAGTATTAGTTAATAATGTTACCACATAAGCCAACACCATTATAATGATGCCATAGGAATGATAGCAATGTTCCCATATTAACTGATAATGAGACCAGTATCTTCTAAAAAGGATGTGGGATTTAACCTCTCCATCCCAGCCCACTGACTTGCAGCCTCCCTTCGCCACAAGCCATCTCAAAACCAAAGAGAACGCACATCAGCAGGAGGAGCCGCTCTCACTGACCGAGGCAGGTACATGCTTGTCTTCGCATAATTAAACTTTCTCCATTTTTTTGAGTAGGATGAACACGGGGGACACTTGCTAGTCATAAAATCTGGTGGATTTCATTAGCACAACCCCAGACATATTTCACAAAACCCATTTGACGAGTATTTCAATACAGCATATTAATTTTGCACTTCATCACTACAATTTAATTGCTGTACTTACTGTACAGAAGTGCAGTAAGCATATACAAGCTCAGTACCTGTTCAGCAATAACATTTCAAGCTCATTTATGTAATTTAGTAACACTCCCTTGTTTATCTTACCAGTTAACTTTCAGGTTTTTAAAAATAACAAACATAAAAGTGCATTGGTTTTTCACTGTCTTGCTGCTGGCATGCTTTCTGTATTTCTCCTCAAGCAAATCTGACAAATACAATGGTCAGTTCCAATGTCGTTTAAAGTCACTTTCTGGGGAATTTCCCTTTCAGATCTCACCAGCTAGCAGACTGCAATAAAGTGGCAATTATTCACCTGCTTTACTAGTGTATCTGATTTTCTAAGCGAAAAAAATCAACAAAACAAACTTAAAGGTTGTGCAATCAGATTCTTCACTGGCATAAGCCAAGAACATCATCAAACCTGCTCACTACCAGCAAAGGCACAAAACCTGACAGACTGCATGTGCAGTTGACAGCAGATTTCCTCATCCCAGCAGCAGGCAGGGATCTGCCAGTGACATTGCGAGCTCTCTGGCCGTTTCTGCCGACAATCACCAGGCCTATTGGAACAGGGCTGCTCCCAAAAGCAAGCAGGTGAACTGGTCCCTATGCCCATCCATGTGCTGAGACATGACAACGAAGCCTCTGCAGTGTAATTCAGACTTCTTAAAAAAAGTGGATTTTACTGGTTACCATCATACCTAGGGCTGTCAAATTACATTACCAATGGATTCTTCTGTGTCCCCAGGACTAACAAGGGGAAGGAGCAGTTGCAGATATTCATGGAGCACCTCTGACCTGCCGCACCTCAGTTAAGGGGCAAGGTTAAGGATCTCACACACGAGAGTACAAGAGCACAGACTGGCACCCCGACACCAACTCAAACCCTCGCCCTCAGCCCAGGCTGGCGGTTGCAGCCTGCCCTGCTGCCAACCACCACCTCTCTGCCTCTGCACAAATCGGTGAATGTGGCAGTAAATTTGGTTGTTTGTCATGTGCAGGTGAGAATCTGAACCACAGCCTCAACCACTGAGTATCAAGCTCTATCTGTTCAGGCTGCCTCTCCAGCTGGCACAAGCCCTTTCCTGTTTCCTTTGGACTTTGCAGCACTAAGCAGTGAAGATAGCATTTAAATGCCTGCAAACCTGAATGCTAATTCCAATATTTGTCCCAACCCTGTTGCAAGTGTAATCCTGGGAACCCCAATTTATCAGAGCTCACTGTAGTATACTTGCTTCTGCGGTTACAGGACCTGTTCTGGTTTGGCTGCATCTGCAGGATACAACAACACACTAGCTCTTCCAAGGACCTCACCCTGTACACAGCAGGAGAGCTGCTTCCCCTGAAATGAACTTCAGGGTTAGGGTTGGAACTAGAGTTAAGATTAAAGACAAGGACGATAAAACCTGTGGCTATATCATGATTAATCCTAGGACAAGGAGAGGACTCAGATTCTTGCTATGTAGGCGGGGCTGTGGGTTTAGTTTAGGGTCTGTGGGGGATATCTATCCAGACCTCTCTGTCAGTGTGAGGAGATACTTGGTATCAATAAGGGAAAATGGCTTAATACATTAGTTCTGGGGTATGTAGGGATGAGTAACGAATCATAAGGTGTTAACTTTAGCACTTAGTTTTGCAGCTGGAAGAGTTGAAGAGACACACATACTCTTTGAAGGATTGCTACCCCAGAACGAAGCATGCTGTTGGCACTTCCAATGTCTTGTCATCGATTCTGCAATGGGACTGGACCTCGGAGCAACGTGCTAGGCCCAGAGATCAGGTTTAGAACAGTGTTACCGAGAAGGCCAGAAGTGCTGGATCTTCTAGGAAAGATTTTGTCTTTATCTAGCTTTGGTTCACCAAAAAATGGCAACTTATTACTGCTGCCTATTCCTGCTGTAGTTGAAATAACAGAATTGGGCCCAATAGATTTATAGACTCTCAGTCTGATGTAGGATCAGGTGTGTGTCTACGTAATGCTTCACAATAGAAGTTTTGTCTTCTCCCCAACATAAAAATCCAGGTACTCAGAATCCCTCCACAGAGATAGTGCTATTAAGTTAAGAGCCAAGCTCTCAAATAGTTAGGAGGTATCACAATTAAAAGCAGTTGTCGCAAACCCAATTTGGCGAGTGCCAGTACTGCAACATTTTTTAGACATGTGACCACCGTACTGTTCCCCTCACATGACCTCTGCCACAAATACACATGTAAATCCTATATATTGTCAGGAGGGTTAATAGCCATACACTGTGCCTCATTACATTATTACAACTTGGCAAACCTTTGCATAGGATACCTGACAAGACTGGTTTTGCTAAACACTGTTCTGAGATTACTTACATAGTTCTAGTACCGATATCCATAGCAGTGCTATGAGCCAAATTCTGCCATTCTCAACTTTATTCAAATGGGTGTTTTTAGCAGTCCAAGGCAGACCAAGCATTGCATTTCATCTGTGCAAGAGAACAGCATTAGCCCCACTCATTTAGTTCAAGTTAAAAAAAAAATCACCTGAGGTTTTCTGAGCTGAATTCTGATTCCAGGAAACGAAGGAACTGGTCTCGTCCTACTGGGTCCTTCAGCACCTCATCCATGGAGAAACCCCATCTTTTCACACGCTGCTGACTAGGCTCTTTGCTGTTTGGAGACAAAAAGGGAAAAAAACAGATGGAATGTGCATTTCTGCCTGCTGTCCCAGCAGCTGCCACTGTTTCTGCTAAGCAGCAAAGGGAGGAAGATTATCAGATGAGGAGATGGTGTTTTTTCCCCTCGAGATTTTGCAGAAATACAAGTTAGCAAAAAGCATACACAAAGAAGCTACAAAGACCAGGGTCATTGTTAAAGCCAGCATACTATCTGGATGCTACATACACAGGAAAATAAGAGAGACAGTGAACAATATGATTTTCAGAGTAATTTCTGGTGGTTTCATGTAAAGAACAACAAACCATACTTGAATGATTATTCATTATGCACTTCTTATATGTCTCCTCAAATGTACCTTGGGAATTGCTTGTATGTCAAGGCAGAAATTTGCCAACAGTGTTCCCTGGGCCACTGGTGAGCTCCAGAGCATCTCCTCGTGTCCCACACCGTGCTGGCTGGTCACTTGGAACTGGCTTCAGATTTTCACATTTGCATCAAAAAAGCAGTTTCACTATGAAGCAGTGCAGACAAGATTTCTAAAAATGATTACTGGTTCGTGGCCTTTTATTTTTCAATGCCTCTGATTTTTTGATGCGTAAGTCTTGGAAGACTAAAAAGCATCTCCTCTTCCCCTCCATGTTAATCAGACTCTTATTTTGTGTCTCAGCTGGGACACCGACATGCAAAGGCACCCAAAATCACTAACAACTTTTCTGCTAAATTGTTTCTTAATACAACTGCACTTCCGTATGCTGTTGTTTGAATTGCCAGACATGTTGCAGAGATGCCTATGGGGAGAAGCAGTGCCTGGGAATCACAACGGGGATCCTACAAGACAGTCCGCATCAGAGCGTAATCTGGGCTCACAAACTGTTTGAAAGGTTCTGGTGTGATGGCGTCATACTACGAGACAATCATTAAAATACAGCTCAGCTGCTCACATTTGTGACAGTAGAGCCATTGTTAACAGTACATATCTATTAAACTACATGTCTTGTCATGTCCACCGTGACTTCTAATCCTAGAGCCTTAGGGGACAGTGGCGATCTGTGCTGAAGACAAATAAGCCAAAGGGGTAAATAAAATGCCCACTTTGCTTTCCTCTTGGTGTAAAGACTAAGCAAAAGTGATGGGCATATCCTACCTCGAAGCAGAGAGTGCTCAGGACGGCTCCTCCTGTGCTCACTCAAGAGCCAGCAGTGCTGTGGACAGGGATGCAGACATCAGCCTACATGTAAGCCAGCCCAGGCGCAGGGACATGAGAGCCACACATGTGCAGAGCTGTGCACACATGGGGACATGTGAGCCATGTGTGTCAGAGCTATGCACACATGGGGACACAAGAGCCATGTGTGTCAGAGCTATGCACACATGGGGACACAAGAGCCATGTGTGTCAGAGCTATGCACGAGCTTGGCTGGGGAAATTTCCTGCTGAACCAAGAGATCTGCAGCTGCTCTTCTTGCCGCTGCGCAACATTCTAGCATTAACAAAAATGCCAAAGCACTGGCTAAAATGGAAGGCTCTCCATAGCACTTCCCAAGTGCCATGACACATGAACTGCAGTGGCACAGGGCTGTCCATACTCAGCAGGTGGCCCCACCATTAGAAGTGAGAGGCTCTTTGTCTTCCTGAGCAAGGGCTCTGCTCTCCTAACTGAGGAAACAGATTTGCAGGCAACGCAAGGGCTACTGCAGCTCTCAGGGATCATTTAATTATTAATGCAAGTTGCAACCAGATGCAGATGCAGTGAGTTCTCTTACGATAGAGAATAAAATGGAAATACAGAGCTGTTTGTTCTTCCATCTCCCAGCAACACAACTTTTTCATCATCAGGAGAATCACCTTCCTTGACTCTGAAATCACAGTAGAAGCCAAGCATCTATTTTAAATTCCTACAAAGGACATGACATCAAGTCAATCATATTCTTCACGGACACAGGCATTTTTTTCTGAGATTTGCAGCTACCTCAACAGATGCAGGAATAATGGGTGCCTGGATCGCCTTGTGGGTGGGGGTCCCTCCAGAGAAGTATTTTTCTGCAGCTGTATCTGGTTCTAGCCCTGCTAGGGAGGACTGAAAAAATGACAGAAACTGGCTAAAAAGGAAATCCAAAATATTGAAATTATGTGAAGAGAGGTAGAGATTAGGGAAATAATGGGTTTCTGTGACTACCAGAGAAACAGATGAATACATCTTTCACATCCCAGACCACATGGGTTTCAAACAGGGAAATAACCTGCCCTTTTCCTGGAACACTGATTCACTATGAGTTGACTTTTTTACCCTGGTAGCATCTTAAACTTTACATTATTATTCAAGAACAGACAGGATGAGGTTCAGCATTCATTTTCAAAGATTTGCTAAAGGGAACTCCCAGTTCAGATTTGGTGCCCAACAGCAGAGGCTAAACATCAGGAGAAGCTGCCGAGTCCTTGTAGTAGTTGGCCACAGGATGTGAGTAGCGAAGGTGATACGTGGCATGGTGATTTCATTTAAATCTGCTGCGACAGCTGCTAGGCACAGAGGCATACAGGACAATTCTAGCCCTACTGCAAGGGCTGTGGGGAGCCTGCAATAGCAAGAGATGTAGACACTGGCCGGATTTCCCTTGCACCAGCATCACGTGAGCAAAAGACGATCTAAATTGCAGTGCTGTGCTTGGTTTTTTTTGAGAAAATCTCTGAGGTGCAAGGCACTGAAGGTCCTACAAGAATTCATTCTTCTTTTCATGTATTAGACACCGTAACAGACACAAGTCAGCCTGTTCACCAGCAGGTGAGGCCCAAACTCAGCTGGTCAATCATTCTGACCTGGCAAGTGTCACATGACACGTGTGAACTAGACTCCTCTGACTCCTGTGCCAAATCCACTTCTGTGCAGTGGGAATGGTCACTGCCCTATAGCCCATCCTGTTCTGCCTGCAGCATCTTTCCTGGGATCCTGCGACAGGGGCAGGGCTGGAGCCCTGCAGCTGGGGAGCACCCAAAAGCAGGCTCTCAAGGGTCAAAGGAGATGTGCTGAAACAAGTATTTCTTCGCAGTATCCTAAATCTGTGGACTCTTAGACTTGAGTCTGTGCATGTCCTTGACAGGCAAGAGAACACCCATTAACTGACTTACAGAGTACCACACCCCACGTTGTATGGAAATGGAAGGTCTGAATAATTCACAGAAGTGATAAAGCATGAGCTCCTCTTTAAACCTTAGCTATGTACTTGTATCATGTAAAGTTACAGACATACAACTTCCTAAACAAACAGGGCCATGGGAAGAACACACAAACAGAACGGCAAGACAACTCTAACATTACTTAAAACTACCAATTCTTACCTCATTTCAATGTCCCACAATGCTGCATCGTCACTTATCCAGGGATTGGAAGGCTCAGCAGGAGTTATAAAGGGGTCATATTCCACATACTGCTCTGTGTAGGCTATTAAACTGACAGATATAAAGAAGAAAAAAAAAAAGAAGAAAGAAAAAAAGAATCAGGGTCTGAATGATCAGTCATATGTCAGAGGTACAGGTTTGGGTTTTTTTTTCCTTTCTTTTTTTTCTTTATTTTGTGTGCTTTTTATTTTGGTAGGGATCAGTCAGTTTCCCAGCAACCACAGGAGTCCCTTTTCCCACGGACGGTACATGCCAAGATTTCTCTGCAAACACCCACCAGCTCACTGCAGTATTTTCCTCAAGTTTGTCTCTGTTGAGATGTCCAGAAATAAAGCCGATGGGGCAACGACTACACTGCTATGGTGGGATTTCCCACAGAGAGCCATAGGATGACTATGAAATGCGCACCATCCTTTTCATTTGTTGCATGTTGCCATTGCCTCTTGCCCTCTTCGTTTTTGTAGACTTTTGCATCACTTAACTCTATGCATTATGAGTAACTCATCTAAACACGGTCATGTGCTGTAGCTAAGAATATACTTAAATCTTTGGAGAATCACAGCCCTGAGCATCAAAGCTTCAAGCTATAGATCATTGTTTTGCTACACTGGTATTTCATTTAGTCTAATGGCACTATTGTAAAATACTCCAACAGTAGTTTACAGCAATTATAATCTATATATGTGTTGGAAAAACACCTGGCATTTATACTGGTTTGTTTCATGATGAGTCAGATAAGACATATAGCCTCTAATCCTCACTAGGATGAGATTCAAAGAGCTTCCTGGGAAAAGGACTGTGTCTGCTTGCATAAGTGATTCAGGAATCCCACTGGGGTTGGGGCTACTGGGGCATTTTTACAAAAGAAAGACAGCTTATATAAAATAAATCAAAAGAAATTTGTCCTACTATACATTGGAAATACTCTAAGGCACTTTTTAATCTTTTGCCTAGCTCTACCAAGTAATTAACTAAGTTAATTGAGTCTCATCATACTGAAAAACTAATCTACTTGCACTCTGATTGTCCATTCTAAACTTTACCTCTGGTCTTCCACACCTCAAAAAGGCAGGTGAATGAAAAGACCCCGTAAAACAAAGGGTCACAAAAGGCAGAAAGTTTCCCTGACCTGCTCTACAGTAATTATTTCTTTTTGTTTGTTCTAGCTCTTATCATGAGGCATTAAAATCATACACTTTTGTAACCACAGCAGGTTCCCACTGCCCCTCAGGGCACTCAGGGCTGTCTCATCTCATTTCATTAATTACATTTCATGACTGCTGTGGGTCAAGGGTTGGAGGAGGGAGCAGCGTCCAATTTCAGAGACCAGCAGCAATCCCTGAGACATCAATGAGAGAGAGTTGGTTAAAAAAACCCCACCAATAAAAAGGATCAATCAGGCGATATCTGCTGTGAAACCTGGATTGCTCCTAATAAACTAATAAGAAGACATCAGGGGTGATGCCTTTTTTTTTAGGGAAAAATCCAAACTAAATGAAATAAGGGGGAATTGCTAAGCACATTTTGCTGATTCAGTATAATGACAGCAGTGCAATAATTGTCTCATTTTCTAAAGGAGGCTACAAGGGAAAGCATTTCCCTCTTAAGGGAAAGCATTTCTGTCAAAATGCAAACTTGGACTTTCAGCCTTTCAGGTGATGCACTGTAATGATGGTAGAAGAGATGGTGGAAGAGTTCACCATGCAGAGTTTGCCTTAGAAGTCTGACTGTCTTGCAAGGAGGGGGCCCAGCTGAGCCTCCACAGTATCTTGAGGAGACGAGAGGATAGCAAAGATTTCTGACAGATTTTCATCTAGGGAGCTGAGATCGGTCCCGGTAGGAAGATGCTCTGGCTTTTCCCAGTCATTTCTGTATTGCGATTGTACCAACACTGTGACACAGTTAGGAAAAACAGTAGGTAAAATATACTGATAGTTTTGCTCATTAGTGTTCAAATCTCATTGCCAAATCCCAAATCTGTCAGTGTGCAAGTCCCAAGTGGGGAAAAAGGATGTGGAAGAAATGAGAAGTAAACTATTTCCAAGGTGCCTCCACTGGCCGAGGGATGCCTGCTCCCACAGTTGCTGCCGATCTGCCCCAGGAAGGGAAACAAGGAAGAGGGGGAAGTGAATCTTTAATAGTGGGCATTTATTTCATGGTGGTTGGGGATAATCTTTTGAGAGCCTTTCCATTCCTCTTCTGCAGGACAAGGGCTATATATGGGATAGCATGCATTAATGGAAGATGTATGTGATTGGTCTATCACTATTCAAATAATTTATATTCTGTTCCTATGAGAGATTAGACAGCAGCTTGTTTCCCTCACTGCTCCCTGCCTTATTTCCTCTTCGTGACTTCTCTCATCCTGTCTGGAAGCGCCTTTGCACTGCACTGGAAAAATGGCAGGTGGTGCCGCTGTCAGGCTTGGCTGTCGAAAGGAGCGTGCCAAGAAGGCATCTCCTGCACCCCCATCTGCCATGCTGTCACTTAAACTAGTCCTGAAAGCAGGGCCCAGCCTGAAGACGGACTAGCTAACAGGGGCACCTCCTTACGTAGCAGATTTGTTCCTGGCGTGTGCATTCTGTGTTCTGCATTGGGTTTTCAGGCTGAACAGGTTTTTATTTCAGGCAATAGTTCAACTCAGGTCACCCACATTCATTCCTCCTCAGCTGCCCCCACCCCTGCCAAGCCTCTCTGGTTCCCTCCCACCTGCTCCATGATGCTCCACATCCAGCCTGCGCTTCCCACCAATGCCCCCACCAAGCCCTGGGACAATGCTGCCACCCAAAGTCATCACATAACCAAACACTTCTTCACAAGATATGAAGTAACGCAAACCATGATTTTCATTCTTTATGATTTCAAAGTGAAAATTCCAAAACGAAACTTTGAAAACAGGAGAAAAGAGCTTTAAAGAACTTTCTGACGGTTCTCATTTTATTTACTTTTCCCCTGGTCATAAATTTGTACAGGTTTTGATAGTAGCACTTTCTTATCTGGTTTGGGACCAATCAAAAAAAAAAAAAAGCTAAAAGCCCTTATAAACCAGGAAAAATTTCTGTCTAGTTTTACTGAAAACTAATAGGGTTGTTTGTGGCATTGTCAAAGTTACATTTATTATGTCAGTAGCTCCTTATGAAATTGAACAACACGTGTATTATGAGGACAGAATTTGATGTTCACAAATGAATGAGTTTTACTGAATCTACCTTATCGAATAAATACCTACCTAGAAAAAAATCAAGCAAAACAGACCTGCTTGCTTGTAAATTACCAGCCTGGAAATTATTACTGTCTCAGTATATTAAGGGCATTGTAAGTAAATTCAGTACGAAATGACAGGTTTTGGTAAAGCACAAATGAATCCTCTTAATAAAAGAAGAAACAGAAAGCCCAAAACATAAATATGAATGCACTAATATATAGTGTATGCAGGATTTTAGGGAGCCTCTGAATATTTTCTTTTTAATTGGAAAAATTTTCATTTTAATTGTTGAACTTAATAAGACATTAGGAACTTACTTTTGGGCTCTCGCCATTTAATTTGCCCAGTTTAGTACACACATGCTAATTACAGGTGCAGGCACTGCAAAGCACATTTCTCATAGGGTAATCTGTTTTACTTCTCAAGGCATGAGCCCTTATCGTGTCCCTCATGTTCAATACAGTTTTGCTCTAAAAGCAAAGTTACTGAAGCACATGCTGCTCTCTACCATTCTGCAAGTCAAACTGTGACTTGATGTGCCTCTACGAGAAATCCATCTGTAAAATCACTGCCTTGAGTAGTCCAGGTACAATCCCAGTACTTCCCATAGGGGTTCGTATATTTGAGTGGGAGCAGAAACAGGCCTTACAACCCCAGTACAAACACAGACAGGAACACCACATGCAACAAGACACAAACACAGCTCCTGCCCCTGAGCTGTGCCAGACTAACAAGAGACGAGCTCTTAGAGTTCACCCACAAAAGAAAAAAGGGCATTTGCAAATTGAAACAGGAATGACTTGTCTGTAAGTAAACCCTAGGGTTGTTAAAGGGTGAGAAACAAAAGTACCGCAAGGTTTCTTTATTTTATGAATAATATTTCTTTTGCTTTTACAGTACACCTTCAATTTTCACCTACTTTTTCTCTGTGGCAGAAGAGTGAGTGCAGAAGTGTCAGTGGTCAGTGGACGGGCAGCACGGCCGGTCAAGGAGGCGAAAGGATTGCTGCACAGAAAGGGGACCAGCCTTTGTGTGTTCCTGCCCACTCTCTGATTCTGGAGATGCCCAAGTGGAGATGAGGAAAGAATGCAAAATCATGTAAATGGGGACACTCACCTTTCTGCTACTTTGGACATCTTTAAACAATGTCTCTCTATCTGCATGTTCAGAAAATTTATCTGAGGAGAGAGATGACAAGGACATTAACAACCCAGGAGCTCTACAGCATTAATCGATCATACCCCAACACACTATTGATTTCTCTTTCCAAAAAGCTTGCAAATAACTCAGAAGGAAATGGGACCCTTCCCTAGGTATTAGAAGAAGCTTATTAACTGCTTCCAACAGGAGTCTCCATTTCCTATGGCAAAGCCCCAGAGGAAGCTTCAGAAGACATAATTAAAAGTAGGAAAGGCATACATTTGGGGCCAAGGTTCCCAGACTCCTCAGTGTGCAATGTGATCCCCTTACTATGTCACACTCTTCCATTTCTCTAACTGACCAGCATCACAAGACCAATAACCATTTTACAGCACATTGGCACTCTGCTATGAACTAGTTCTTCACAGGACTCTGCAGCCAACATTTCCTATGATGGAAAAAGCTCAAGAAATTTAGTGTTCAGGTTTGGTTCAGAAGGCCACCCTAAAAATGCCTGCCTAAGAAACATGTTTAAAGCTGCCTTTACTAAAATGCTGACTTAGCAATCCCTGCCTGCACTTCAGTGAGTGCTGCTTGTTGCAGGAAAGTAATTTTGAGGGAGAGCTTCCTGAGCATGAGTTGGCTGGTCATTCCTTGGAGTGATTGTGCAAATAACTTTTTTCCCAGTTCCCTAAAAGCTATGACTGTGAAGTCTAACAGTCATGCACCAAACAATGCCCTTCCTCACCACCCATCCCCAGCCTGTGCTCCAGTATGCTGGATTCTTCCCCAACCTTTGTCACTGTCCACTTTCCAGATATCCTCAGTGATCTGGAAATTAATCTGTCTATTGGCCCACAAAGAGAGTAACGCTAGATTCAAAGGTCAGTATTACCCATAACACGTATCATCATACAACTGTACTGCTCAATCAAGATATATATCTTTAAAAACCTACTACTTCACATAAAACATATGTGGATCAAGGACAGGTGGCAGTAACGCATACAATTGATTTTGCTGATATCTCCATAACTTTATATGGTTTTTTTTACGTTTTTGGGTTTTTTTTGGGGTTTTTTTGGCAGATAACCGTTCTCAGAAGAGTTTCTGTGTAGCCATCTACTTACTTGTTTCCGGAAATCCTCTTTTGTAGCTTTGCGTACAGGTTGAGAGGGCATGTGTACAGGGCTTTGGGGCTGAGACTCCTCTGTAACCCCGTATACTGACTGCGAGGAATCAATAAATAGATAGAAGAGATTATGGCATTTTTCTCTGTTACTCAATGAGGAAAAGTGCAGTATAAAAACAGTAAGGTAACAAGCCAGCAATTTCCTACTGTTTATATCTACACAGGTCAATAATCATTTAGCCTGAAGCAAAATTTACAGATCAGACTGTGCTTGCAGGCACCTGAACTTGGAAAGTCTGTAGGCCCATTAAGAATAGGGTCTATTTTAAATGGTAAAATGCAGCTGAAAATTTTTAGGAGGTCTGAGGGCTGTGTGAGTCAACGTTTTTAGGATGAACACTGGGAATAGTGATTGTGGTGAACCAAGCAAAGAAAAGGTGAGAACCTAATCTATGCCATTTTCTTCCACTTGGTTTACTGCACTGCCTTGTAAAACTACACATTGAAGAGAGAGCTTAACCAGGTCAAGTTCAAAAAGAACCTCTCAAAAGGAAAATCTGCAAATTGACTTGTAGCCATTCATTTTCAGGACTGAGACCTGCACTGAAAGCAATATCAGTTACCCTTTCATTTAGTACTTTTGCTTTTTATTTAACATTTGTAAGAGACACATGAATGGCTCTGCTGCAATTTAACTTCCAATGGAAGTTCAGGAGTCTGGTGTCACCTCCAAAACTAATATATACACAGAAAAGCTAAAACTTGGCTGTAAGTCAAAGGCATCCAAGTTGCTAATGATCCAGTCTTTGAAATTATTAAGGTGAGCAAACAGTTTTGTAAAATCTGTGCCCAAATAATTTCTGAAAATGGGACCTGTGCTGGTTTAGTTGAAAACGAGGTAATTTTCCATGCAGTTAGAATCTTTCCTTCTAAGTAGCTAACATAGTTTTTAATTTTGGATTTAGTATAAGATAATGTGATAACAACCATGTTTCCCATGCTTTGCCTGAGAAAAGCCACTTCTTTCTTTCCAGTGGCTTTCCTACCACTAGCGTCATGCTTGGTATATAACTGCAGCTGGCTTTTCTGGCTGGGGAGTTCAGGTTTTCCGACCGGTTTGGCTGGTTCCACCCCAGTTCAGTTCCACTGGAATTTGGCCTTCTGCTATTCTCCTGTTTTGCACCTGGCCTTCGGGCCTTTCTGCCTTTTGCCTTTTTTCCTCTCTCGCTGGGATCGGCTGTTTGGGACCTGGGTGCTCTCCTTTCTAGGACTGGCTGTTTAGCACAAATGGAATTAATGAGAAACTTTATTGAGTATCACTTATATTTTATTATTAGTAGTATACTATTAATGTTGTCTTATTAAACTGTTCTTATCTCAACCTATGAGTTAATCTCTTTCCTTTTGATTCTTTCCCCTGTCCCACGTGGGGGATGGAGGGGTGTGAGTGAGCAGCTGCCATGGTCCTACAGTCTTGTTGCTGGCTGGAGTTAAAACACAACAGGACCTACATATGTTTGTCAATTGCTTTTAATTTTATGGGAGTGCAGAACCAGTAGACAACTGGAACATAGAGCTCCTTAATGCCTTTCTCAGCTATACTAGTCACTCAGCATGTACTGCCCTGCTGGTAAAATAGGAATAGTAAATTCACAGATTAGAACAAAACAGAACTGATATCAGCAAAACACTTTTTTTGGTTCCTGTTGGTAAATTGATACACTGTAGATGTCAAGCATGATTTGCATTAAACAAACAAACAAACAGACCAAAGCCAATCAACCAAAAACCCCAAACCAAAGCAAAACCAGAAGCTCAAACTGACCTTTTTCACCTTCTGTGGGTTTTTCATACGACGGCACTTTCTAATGTCCATTTCTGTGGTGTTCACACAGCCCGGCTGCAAAGAGATGGTAATTGTATTACTTCTTTCTCCACAATCCGTGCACTACTTTACCTTTCTAAAATATACAATTAGTTCTTGTCCAAAATTCTTTCCTGAAGTTTGTGTCCCACAAATTATGCTTGCTAAACAAGAGAGTGCATATACCCAAAGTTGGCATCTCAGCATCAGATCCACTTACTCAGAACTTTGGCATGAAATGGAAATCTCTCAGCTAAGTGGAGAGTTTGTTCTAGGAAGGATAAGCCAAAGTGGGTAAGCTGCTTTTGTTTTGTGTGCAGAATAAATAATCTTCAAAACTTCATGTTTATCATACATTTCCAAATCAATACTTCCATCTGTGCACAAATCTAGAATGTCTAAAAGAATCTTGTAGACACTTGACTTGTTTTGAACTGTGAGCAAAAACCATGTGGTGACTTTCATGGCAATGTCTTTGCACAATACATGGCACAATGTTTACCAGCATTAAAACTTTCCCATCAAAACCTGGAATGTCTCATCATTCAAAAAGAACTTTACCACAGGCCTGTGCACATCCCAGAATGCTCTTTCCTGGCTGTCCAAAATCTTTCTTTCTGTTTTATCCTTTTTCCTGTCAATTCTGAAAACAAAAGCATAAACATATGAGTCAACATCCAAGTAATGCTTTCTTCTCTGTTACAGTTCCTATCTGGGGTTTTAATCCCATGACAAAAAAATTCAGAAATCCACTTTTTTGTACAGAAATGTCACACTCCTGCTTGCAAGGCCATGTGCCATGAACAAAATATCACTGACGTTTGCTCCTAATATTTGTCAAAAGAGATTTTCCTATTAACGTAGAAAATTCATTTTAACATCTGCTTTTTCATCTGGTGAGGAAAACAGCCTTTCCTGATACTCTGTTCCCAGACCCTGACTTGGCAGGCTGGGCAAGTTCATGTTTGGCTTTGGCTCCGTCAGGACACCTACCAGGACCTCGTTATTCCAGGTGAAGCTCTCGGACGGTGCCAGATGGAGGTCCACATCAAGAGGTCCCTCTGCACCCCAGTGGCCCAGCAGCACCGCTGGCATTACCACAGATTGTGAAGAGGCAGCCATCCCAGGTGTTCTCAGCAGCAACATGGGCAGCACATGGGGCCGCACCTCTCAGGGCTCTGCCTGCCTGCCCTGATGTTGGCAGAGCAACCAGTGACAGCACAGGCGAGCGAGCTGAGCTTGCTGCGTGGCCTCATGCAAGCCAGAGCTCACGCAAGAGACGTGCAACTGGACCAGCACAACCGCAACTGGGCCAGCAGAACTGCAACACAAAAATTACAGCCCTGATGCAGCCAGTGAATCATCTCACTCAAAGCACTCATATCAAAGTCTGCCAGAGGTTGTTCAAAGCAACTGTTCCTCTGTCTCTTGGCCGCATTGAGCAACGTGCATCCAGTGCCTTGCTCCCGTGCTCAGCTCTACACATGAGCACAGCCAAGTCACCACTGGCTTGCAAGATCTTCCTGCAGTGATCCTGAATGAGGCACAGAAAAGGAAGAACTGCTTTTGCCTCCAGATCAGGACTGAAAAGCTGACAGTATCCCTGTGCTGGGTTCCCATGCTGCTGCTGCCCGTGAAAATCAAAGCAGTGAGGAAAAAACCATGTGCGAGCTGGGATTTCTGACCATCATGTTCTCCTGTCTCCTGTTTTTCTTTTGGTGGGGCAGTGGTCCTTGGCTAAGTCTGTGCTAGAAACATGCCAAGGGGATAGAAAACAGGGGACGGAAACTGAAGCTTCTGAACACTGCTCCTGCCAAAGAGTCTGAGTTCTCTAGAGTTTCATATCACTCTGAATATCACCCCTGTAAGGCTGAGATGAGAAACCAGCTCTGCACAGGTTCCGTCCCCACCACTGGACAACAGCGTCTGTGCTGAGGAGCAAGCAAACACAGACACACATGCCAACATCTCTTTTTTTTCTGAGAGAGCCCTTTGTGAAGTCTTCTGCCAAGCTCACACCACACAATGCACGTGAACTGAAGGGACTCTTTGGAGGCTCCAGGAATTCTTTTCACAGGTGCTTCATGCTGAACTCAGGTTCTCGGCTCAAATCCCCAAACTTACTGATAACTCAGTATTTCACATTTTAAACTGTAAACACACAACATAATGAGATGCTCTATGGCTGCAGTTTTTGAGTAATGCAGGTACAGCAAAGGAAATTCAGTGTGTAAGCAAAAAGGTGGAAGATGGAGCAGAACTTGGTAAACAGAAGGAATGTTTTCAGGTATTTTTGTTTGGTTTTCCTTTTCAGTTAATTCTGGGCTGTAAATTACATTATGAATCCCTGCCCTGTCCTGCTGGAAACCTGAAGACTGAACAACCACATGAACTGAGAACCAAGAAGCTGAAACTAGCCAGCAAAAAGATGATAGTGGCCAGTCCATGCTTATGTTTCAAAGAAGACATAATGGAGAAAGATTAATATGCAACAGTGATCATGTAAAGAATCTGATATTTACTGTTTTTTTCTTAGTTAATAATTGTATGCTATAGAGAGAATGCAGAATTTTGTTTTGACTAAAGGTTGTTTTAAGTAACTGAAAGTACAATTGCTATTGTAACTTTTAATTTTCTCTTCCAAACAGAGCACTGGTATTCTGGTCAGAAAAAAAATCCCTCAATTGCCTTGTAATTTAAAGGATAATCATTGTGTACTTAAATAATGCACAATTACAATGTTATTAAGCAAAGAATTAATCAAAATTCCAAAGGGTTAATCAAAGATAGAGAAATAAACCTCAGCCACACCGTCAAGAGATGATGTTCCTTAACTTCTTTGCATCTAATTCTGAAAGTGCAAATTCCCTCTAATGGTACAGAGTGTCAGTACTGGTGTTCTCAGATGCCAGCTTCACCAGCCTTTCCATTTTATGGTTGACAACTACATGCACGAAATGGACATGTAGGCTTTCAGGCAGTAGCTTTTAGACCCTAGTCTGCAAACTCTGGACCATACCCATTTTGCAGCAATAATGAAAACACAACAAAACACTAAAATGCTTCAAACTGTTTTCAGAAGGGAAGATGAGAAAAAAACTATAAAGTATGAGCAGAGGATAGGAAAAACCCAAATACTACATCTGAACAACCTTCATGTAAGTGTCATCCAATTCTCTGCACTAATTCAGTAGCACAAATCAGACTGCAGAGAGCAGAGGTACAACTGAGTCAACTAGAGATTGGTATAAATAAGAAAACGAAATCCAGTCTGCTATAAATGCCACCCTTGAAATTACTTTGAAGTGGCAGTATTTTTAAACTCAAAAATGCTTTACAAGCATAGAGTAACACAGACAGATGACAAAGTTCTGTTCTCTCCATTTATACAAAATAAAAATACTACACAAAAGTAGAAGCAGAATGGGCAAGTGAATTGCCCAAGCTCCCATGGTGAATCCAGTCTCAGGAGTTCCTGATCAACATTTCCAAATACAGATAACTTTCTTTCAAATAACATCTTTCAAATTCTGGCAGAAACCTTCAGGATTTGCTCTCTATAGTTTTTAGTTTGCTAGTGACTAAAATTCACCAACATCTTCTGATCTTAGTTGCAGTAAAGACTTTGACAGAGAAGTTTTATATGTACAGAATCTCTGTTCTTTACAGCTCTAAATACTGATGCAGTTCAGTGCTCCAGGATTACTCACTTCACTTGGGCCTCAGCTTGCATGAAGATGAATTCCCACTTTCTTGCAAATGCTCTCTGAAGTCTTGCTAAGTTTTCCTGACAAAAGATTAAAATAGTAAGAACAATTAATCCCTGTAATTACAGCAACTGCTTAAGACAATTAGCATGGTGGGTGTTTATTTTATTTCCTTTTTTTTTTTTTTTTTTGGAAAACTCAAGACACAGGAATCAGTGTTGGTTTCGGGTGTACTATCTTGCCGGCAAAGCAAGGCTGTAACACATCCTTTCAGCCTGCAGCCCCATAGTGGCAGCCAAGAGGGTCCAGTCAGTGATAAGTAATGGAGTGTGATGAAGACAGCCTGAGCTCTACTACGAAAATAATGATGGACTTGTTCCCAAAAGATAACACTGAGCAGCTCCGTGAAACTGACGACTTTCATTTCTGATAGCAGATGGCTGCCACCTGCACATTTCCCTCTCATCCCCACTTTCCCTTCCTCACCCCACTGCTCTCTTCAGGCTCTTGCTAAGGTGCAAAGCCAGAGCATCCCTCGCTTTGCTCAGTCCTGCTCACCACCATGAGCATCACACAGCTGCACAGCACCGAAGCCTGGGGATTGCCAGGATGATTCAGAAAAGGAAATAGCCTGTTTGTCTGAACAATGAACACAGCAAACTGCAAAGCCTGGGTCCAGATGCAGCCTCACACTACAGCTGAACTAAGAGCTCTGGCCCAGACCCATTGGGAAGAGTGTCGTGATCTGAATGTTTGGAGGTGGATGTGACTACACCACAGCTCAAGGTCAAACTCGGGACATGGCCAGAATTTCAGGCTCAAATGGCACCCTGAAGTCACATATCCACACCCATCCTGACAAGCAGGCCTACGAGACCATTAACCTGACACTCTTCTCCATTACAGCTGATTCAACTCTTGCAAATTAACATTGAAAATGAACACTATTAGTTCTACTGCTGTTCCTTTTATACCTATTCCCTTTATTTCAAGGAAGTGCTGAAGTGCGTGCATTTCAATGCTAGTAAAAATCTTCCTATTAATGACTTTAACTTCTCGTATAACACAAGGCATAAAGCCTGGCCCTGTTACCACCAAGTCCTTGTAAGAGTTTCAATACATATACATGGAGGAAAGCAATTAAGCAAATGATTTGCAGCTGTACTGAACTGTGATGATTCCCTTAACTGTGGCTACAAGGAAGAACTACTTGTAATTATCTGCAAAACCAACTTTTTTTTTTTTTAATTTTTTTTTTTAATTTTTGTTTTAAATTGTGTTCACATGTGCCCTCTGGAGTAAATAAGCTGAAGCCAATAAAACGTCACCAATTGAGGCATTATTTGAATCGTGCTTATATTTGGCCAATTATAAATAAAACTGAATGCAATTATGTAACTTAAGCATATCATCAAGACTCCCTGCCCTACCAGCACAAATGGAGATGGGGGGTTGTCTACAAAAGTTGCAAGCAGAACATAAAAATGAGAAGATGTCCCCTGAGATGCTTTGTAGAGATTCTCTTTGGAAACCCCAGGTAGGGGCTGATGCCCATGGAGAAGCATTCTCATACTACAACTCAAAAAATGTGTACTAAATGTACAGGGCAACCTCTCACTCCTGTAAGTCTGTTTCTCTCACTTGTGTTTAGCTTACATCTCCATTGTTGGATCTCCTTCAGCTCACATAATGACTAGGAAGAGCTGGTGCCATTCTTATCTGATTGTCTCTAATTAAGAGAGCAAAGTTTGAATGCAGAAGGAATCTCTAATTGTGCAATGCAATATTCACAAGAAAAATGAGAGACTGCCAAGATCTAATTATTTGCCATCACTGGAGCATTGCTACTCTCAGAAGACAATGATGTGCAAAACTACTTAGCCATAGCCTCACTGCATGTGTGTGGGAGCATGTGCACTGCTGAACAGCCTTTCGTTGCTTTATGATAGATCTTTAGAGTACTTACAGTTAATTGGTTGGCTGTGAGCAGTTTTAATGGTTTTAATAAGGAAATCCAGAATATGCAGAAAACTCAGCAAAAGGATGAATAAATGTACGCAGATTATTATATTCCTTCCTTTATGCCTGTACTTCAAGATCAGAACTCTTGGGAACTCTGGATGAATTTCCAGGGTAGACTAGGGAAGATGTATTTTTTGCATGCTCTCCACTGAAAGGACTAAATGGCATATATATCTATCCACATATGCACAAAAGTCCCAAAATGTAGATGGTAAGGAAGACGGAAAAAGTCCATTCTTGGAAAAAACCCTCTAAGATATATACAATATAAATGTTTTCATTGTAATAAACGTGGACACAGAAGTCCACCAGAACCAGTTTTATAAAGAAACCCTCCAATGAAAAACTCCATATCTGCAATTTAGCTGTTACACTGTTGAGTTAGTAAGACCAAAAAATAAAAAATCAATATGATAGAAAAAAAAGTTCATCTGGTGAGAGTGTTACACTGCTGGTGTTCACAGAAACTCACACCAGCCCTCCAGCCCTGCCCCTCTTGCCTCCCTCTTCCTACTCCTCTCCACCCAAACCCTGCACAATTTGAAGCCAAGGTTGAGGATATTTTTATGGATAATCATTTAATAACAGCAAACACACTCTGAATAAGCTTAAGTAAGAGCTTTTTACATGGTATTTTGAAAACAGTCCAAGTCTAATATATGAAAACTTTTGTAACTAGACGGTTCATCAGCAATTTAATTGCCCAATAATGGACCTGAAAATCCATCACTTCTGTGCGTTAATATCTGCTATATAAATGAGGAACTGTTAACTGGAAACAGGAAACCAATGTAAACTTCTGTGTAATTTGCCCCAGTCCTGGAGGTCTGGCTGTACAGCAGATGCTTGGAGATGTTGCAAAGCCAGAGACATTGCCCAGTTGTGTCCCTGATGTTGTCTCCAGATCAGCCTTCCCACAATTCTGACAACTAACAAAAGACACAGTAACGGATGACCCCAAAGCACAAAACGGCAACATTAAATTGGCAGGAAAAGATCTTCCCACACCCCCAGCATTAAACTCTAGCAGCAGTGTACCTACGGCTTCATAATCCGCCAGCTCCAGCCTAGCTTTGTTCTGCATGGTCCGTTTGCAAAGATAGATGGCTAAAGGGAGAAACAGAACAGAAAACAATTACTGACAGATTATTAGGACTAGATCATAAAAAAGAAAACAGTGGTCCATGCACTGTTCGTTCTCATCAGAAAGCAACATAAACCAAGAAATGAGAAGGCTGAATACCCAGCTGACATTACCCCCTTGGAGTCTCAGAGGCCTTTAACATCTGGGACATCTTGTTTAAAAGTGTGGAGAGTAGGTGCCAGGACCTAACAAGCTGTCTGAGAAAGGCACAACTACTTCTGGGGCTGGTAAAAGATTTAGCATTAGCAATCTGTTCCCCTCAGTACTTTGGGAATATGCCTGCCAAAGTGAGCAGTCCTGCACTTCTTTTCCCCTTTTGTAAAAAAAATTAAAAAACAAAAAAACAAAAAAACAAAAAAACCAGGATATTAAAATGAACCAGAAATATGGGCCACGTCTTAAAGGTATGATCTGAGCATTTTTTTCATATGCTCCATCCACGTATCCTACACATTTCAAATTGTCAGGAAAAGCCTTCTCACATTCCATCAGAGGCAGACACTGCAGAAACTGATGTGGTTTGGGATTCTGAGGGCCAAGACAAGCCCTGTGCGCGACACCAAACCAGCCCCAGGTTGCCTTCTCGGAAAGCCTCAGCTGGACTGTCAGCTCACCCCATTTCCATTACAGGCTTTAATACAAGGGCCCCAGCACACCCTGGGCATACAGTAAAGTACAAACAGCATAATAGAGGTTCAGTGCTCTCATACTGGGATGAACCTAGATGTGAATTTTCTACCTTCCTTGTGTTATGCCCTCCTCTCTCCTGCTGCAGGGCCAGGTGCTGAGTGTCTAACAGCCTACCAAACCAGGGCAGGGCAAAAGACAAAGCATAATCTACAGAAAACTGCAATAAATCTTTTCCAGAAAATTTCAGCTTTTCTTTGAAAACCATGAGGTTTTGGTTTCCTGATAAACAGAATTTCCTGACTCCTTCATGGACATTTTCCATTGGAAACTTATATTTAAAATATATTTTAAAATGGTACTACTTAATATAACTTAATTCTCTACTATTCTTATAATTCTAACATTCATACAATGAGCCAAAGTTATGCATGGTAACCAGAGCTTATCAGTTCATGTGTATTTATACATCTCAGGAGCAGTTTCATCTGTAAGCCATTTGCAACACCAAAGTGAGAATCAGTCATCTCACAGTACTTCTTCATACTAGGCAGTGACCTACCATTAGTATTAATGAGTTAGTTCCTGTCCTCTGAGTGGATCCAAGCAAATAAAAGAAGTATGAAGAGCTGCTGGGATTTCAGTTTGATTTGGGTCTACTGCTAGTTTGGGATTAATTCCTGGGAAGACTCCATCTGTACAGACCTCTGATATGCAAAGACTGATTACAAGCATATGTTAGAGATTTCTGGGACAGATGAAAATCTGTCACTACAGGGCTCAGAGCTAATGCGGTTGCAGCTTGTTCAGCTGTGGGTCAGCTCATATAAGGCTTTATTTTGAGGTGCATTGTTCCACTCAATGCCCCTGCAGCACAGTAATCCGACTGCAAAACCAGTTATTCATCAGATGCTAAAGGAAAAAACAGAACTTCCCTCTTCAGATTGCTATTCTGATACTTATGGAACACATATTTGGCACAGTTCAGACAGTCATATATGGTGACTGCAAAATCTGGAAATTGTTTTGCATATAATGAACAGCATCATGTTTTCTCCTAAGCAGTCCCCTCACTGGGATAAACACACAAGTCTGCGCTTGCTCCCCTGCAGATGGGGACTGCAAATGAACTATTACATGACAGACAACATAACTGGCTACTTCTCCGCCCCACCAAATGATTTCCAGAATCCATATCGATGAGTAATTATTGCCTGGGAAAGACAGAAAACCTGATTATTCAGGGGCGAGTTCTAAACTGATCTTACATTATAAGATATTTTAAAATAAGCCATTCCAGAAGCTCCTGTTTTACGAGCACACACATGGATTTACTTCTTCTTCCAATGCCACACTGGGATGCAACAATTGATTTTATCATTTAGCTGTGAAAGAAGTGCATTTCTGGAAGAGACAGCAATATTGCAAGCAGACAGCTAAAGATAACAACACTGACATATTTTCTTTATGTATTATCACTGTCTGCAGGCACTCACATGTTTAACGCACCATGTTGCAGTTTATTAGCTCATAAACCATGCTCAGCTGGTAATCTTAAAAAAATGGGAAAAATAAGTCTGATGTCATATATCAGAGAACTTTAACTATGGGTTGCCATCAGTTATATACTGGTTTGTTGATCAGACAGATGACTGCCAAGATGAGGTAACTTTTTATTGATCAACATATCAGATTCAGCTACAGATCAGAGTATGTTTTCCCACAAAAGCAATATTGGTATTATTTAAGATTCCCAAGGCGCAGTACTGTAATTGCCATAAATCCTGCTAAAAAGAACAGAGCTATAGAAGAATGAAGGTAAAACTCTGGCCCCACTGAGCTTGATGGCTACAGCTCTGTGGGCTTGCGACAACCCAGGATTTCACTTCATGTATTTGAGACGGGCACAAATCTGCCTCTGATGCTGCAGTCTGACAAGAAATTCTGCTGATGAAGGGTTTAGCAGGCCAACACTAATTGTTTTAAGGACATTTTTTTCCATCACAAAATTTCTGTACTAACTTTCTACAATGAAATAATTATACTCTCACCATAATCTGTGTTTTCTGGTTCCCAGCAGTTTGAAGGCCAAAAGTACGGTGCCTAAGAAACAATATAGGCATTTTTGTAATTTTAGAGATAAAAAATAATTCAAATGCAGAAAAACATTACAAGTACAAGAAGAATCACAAAGTCTACAGCCTAGCTTCTGCCCTCAGATGAAACACTGCTGCAGATCTTGGTAAAAGGGAGGAAGTTTTTACAGGAAGGTATCATCTTTAACATTCCTCACTTCAGGTAAATAGAGATACTATAATACAAGCATCTCTTGAGGAGGATGTCCAATATTCTGATGACATTTTAGACCATGTTGCCTTCTTATCTGAATGTGGGCCTCTTCCCCTCCTTATCTCCAGAACCTCCTCTTTCACCAGGAATTCACAGGCACCACGGATCTATTTTTTTTTTTTGGAGCATGAGAAACCTCATGGGCTTTTATATATATCACACACCACTTGCTTTTTTTTTGGAGCATCTACCAGTGTGGCTGGCAGCCTACAAAACAATTTACTTTTTAAATAGAACAGATGGTAGAGGTCCAAACTCCGCTGATTAGAGTCATTCTGAAAGTAGGAGTCCTGGTAAGCTTCCTGCTTTTGTCTCCTACCCACGTCTGCATATTGCAGTTGCTACAATTAATTACAAGACATTACTACATGTAGTTGTATTTCAATTTTAACGTGAATGAAAAATAATTTCCCTGTGATCACACAAATTACAGAACACTGTTTTGCATTACCCATGTAATGCCACAAACAGGCATAGGACATTACATGCACAGACTATTCCTTGCATCAAAGTACAGTGAGAAAACATGGATGGATCAAAAAGAACAGGGTTCAATCCTCCTCACTGATATATGTCTTATGAACTCCACCAGACAATAAAGTACTGTTAAAGTAAGGACTGATGTTGAGGTAGAAAGTGGCAAGTAGAGAGTAATGGAAAAGAAAAACTATGCTATTGGGTTATTTTTGCAGAAAACGGCTGAGGACAACTGTTGCAGGAAATGACAGCAGGCAAAAAAAAAAAAAGCAAAAGTTGTAAGAAAATATATCAGAAATAAAAGTTTATAAGCAGTCAAGACAATTTGACAATGTGGTTTAAACAGGCTTAAAACAAGAAAAATAAATAAATTGATACTCTGCTTGTGAAATCTAGCTCCTGAGAGCTGCACAGGACAATTCCTTATGGTGTGATTCTTTTAAAATAGAAGGAAATACAACTAAATAAGCAACCACAAGTCTCGCAAAACAAGAGGAGCAGGACTTTCAGAAAAGCAAGGCAACTGTCATGACAAATCTGAATGATGCCAGGTAACCAGAAGGTGGGGTGAGACAAAGTGAGGTCTGTGATCTCCCAGGCTGCTTTGTTCACTGTGCCATGTGATAACACAACATCACATTACCAGTAGCAACATCAGATGCAAAGAGAACAGGCTTTTCAAATAAAAAATTAATAAGAGAAAACAAATGTAAAGGAGAAATGAGAGGGTGAACAGAAGAGAGGTCACAGGAAAGACAAAGGAGCTGGCTGGGGTCATGTAACAGAAAAACTTAAATTCCACCAGCAGGATTAGGCAGTTTGACTCCAGGTTTGAACTTATTGCTTCTTCTGAAGTCACACTATCTGTCCAAAAGGTTTCAGCACAGCACTCAGTTATCTAGGAGGCAGACAGCAGAAGTTTTTCGAAAGGGCATGGAACTCAAGTACAGGATGCTTTAAAAATTCAACACATCTCCAGTCGTGAGGACACTGACACATAGAGATGTCCCATCTTAGGTGATTGCAAAGGTTACACATCCTGTGTAAAAGAGGAAAAGCCTGAAGCTTGCCCCCTCCCACACCAATATGTAACCAAAAATAAAAATTTGAATTTTGAATTTTGTGCTGTGCCAGAGTTTGCCCTGGTCCATTTTGCACAGGAGGGTGGCTACTCAATACTCTGCCAGAGTTAGAACCCAAGAGTCATTTTCTTTCTCCTGGTTTAGTTCAACTCTGAGTAAAACAGCACTGAAATCACATACCAAAATAATCACAGGACATACCAGTTCATTTATGCAAAAACTGTAGGTCAGAAAGTAGAAAAGAGTGATTTGGGATTCTAAAGCAGAGCTTTTCCAAGGAACTTCATAGACTCCTGAGACTTCTATCAAGACAGCTTCAATCCCTGGCTTCATAGACCTAACGGGTGCTTAGGGATAAAGAGCGGGTGATTTCAGTGGTATTATTGCATGGCCAGTAGAAGGGGCCACAAGGAAGGCAGAGGGCTTACCGACCTGAAACCGATAGAATGTCCCATCATCTTTCAGGGTAAGGACATGGTCTGAGATTGGAAAGACATAACCCTGTGCAGCGATAAGACTTCCCAAGTGTATTGCTTCCCCTGCGGAAGAGAGAAAAGAGCAGGGATGTGTCAGGAAGACGTGCACTGCACAATTCTCTGCTTGCAGCAGCAGCCCTGGCAATGACTCATGTGAAGACCTGGTTCAAACATGCCTCTGTACCCTCACCACATCCTTAAGCCTTCCAACTAAATTGTGCAAGGAGGAGAGCAGAAATCAGCCTTACAACATAGATGAAACACTGTTCAAATGTTTAACCTGCTGGTTTCATGTTTACAAAATGTCACACACCAGTTCATCTCTAGAGTCTGAAATTCAGTTCAAAGCACATCACCCACCACAGGTGACAGCTGACAAGAAGCCTGCTCCATCAGTGAACCCCACTTGCCTCTATCCAATCCAACAAACACTTGCAACACCAGGTCATTAATGGCGTGCTTATTCGCAAAGACAAATCCTGACACTGTAGCATCACCATTTGTTAGAGGAAATGGTGCTGAGGTAAAGGAGAACATGTATCCAACAATTGCCAAGGCAACCTTCACCACCACAGAGGCACATGTGCACATATTTTCAACTGATGTCAGCTGTAAAAAGCTGCATCAGCTTTCTCAGAGTTGCAAAGTACACATATTAGCTGCTCATGTGCCCCCAAGGCAGACAATAAAGCTCCTGTCTGCAGCTGAAATTCAGATTTGGGACTTGACTGGACTCACGAGTAGGGATATGTTTATAGACATGCCCTGGATGGGACAATACTGCCTCTATCTCTGCTTTTACATGGTGACAGTAGGCGGCAGAAACAAACTGGGAGGTTAGATGCTGGATTTTTTCCCTTTCCAGAAAACGAAACTTCTGGACCTGCAGATCTTTTCTTCCTCTTTTCCCAACAGTTCTTCACTGTGCCAAAAAGATTTTGGTTTCTCTGAAGAGTGGACTACTTGGACTGGGTTCATCCACTGATCACTGTTTATGGCTGATTACCCATTCATCTGTCTGCTGTGATAAATTAGCATCCACCATCAGATCCTATGATGGTGTCTGTGTCATTCTTGGCCAGTATGACCTGTCAGTCATGGCTACCTTTCTCCTCATAAAGAAAACCTGTCATTGCCTTTGCCTGTTTAACCACGCATATCCACCAACTTCCCTTCCAGGTCTGGGAACAACCTTAAAATTAATTGGGCTTTCTTAGGTAGCAACAATTTCACAGACAGGCTAAGATTCCTACAAAGTGCTTTCTGTGTATTGCAGTGTAAGGTTTTAGACTTAATTAAGATGTTGATTCTTATCTCTTTCCCTCCTCCTTCCCTTCAATGCATATATCAACCTTGCTGTTCCATTGGTAATTTAGAGAATAGACAATAGTCTCTATTGTCTAATGGCACACACACAATACACATGAAGTATCTGTTTCTCCTCACCTGTGGTCACCTTACCTGGATCCTCAATGCTGAGGTTCTTCATAAGCCACTGCACAATATCAGCACCTCAAAACAAAACAAAACAAAAAAAAAAAGTGGAGAAAGCATTAAACCCTGAGACCACAGGATTTGGGAACCCTAGAGAGAGATAAAATTGAGATAGATACAATAAACTGACATTAATTTTATTCAATTTTCCTTTTTAACTCTACTGAGGTTTCAGAATGTTTTTCCTTACTGTGTCACACTGTAATTATACAGTTATTGATAGGTACTAAGTCCTAAGAAGTATTCTGTGTGATAGGAACTCTAATGGTTCCATGTCACTTGTCCTCCCTCAGTTGCTTCTCTCTCTGCTCAGCATACCGGGAGTTACGTTTCTGCAAGCACTAGCTAGCAAGGAGACAAAGGAGACTCTACTGACACCTTGTACCTCTAACATCAGAGGAAATAACCTAAAAGTCTGGAACTGCGTTATCAGTCGAAAAAAGGCAGAGGAAAGTCTCACTTATGTCAAAGACAAGCAATGTCCTGGAGAAGAAAATGGCATTCAGTGTGCCTGTAACCAAGCCACCGTTGAGGTGTCCCTTGATAGTGATCACACCAGCAGCATGGTCACTCTCCATAGCTCCTGACTCCACTTAAGAGCAATTTAAGTTGCCACTATCCTATTTGGAAAGTTATTCCAGAACCTTTTTTTTTTTTTTTTTTTTTGACAAAACTCTTGTAACTTCAAGCCTAAGTTTATTAATATGCAGTTTATATACATTTGAAATCAACCCATGTTATCATTTAATGGAAAGAATTATTCTTATTCCTTAATAGTTCCTCCTGTGTGTTTCCGCAAAGGGTTGACACATTGTCTCCCTACCTCCATTTCACTAAACCAAGCAAACTTTTAATCTCCTCTTAAGATGTTCTCTCCCTCTACCTTACCATTCAGCAACTTTTCAAATTTAAGTTCCATTTCTTTGCACTGGGGTCACCAGAACTGCAGGCAGTACTTTGTAGTACAATTGAACCAATGCCTCTGGCAATCGTGTCAGCTCTTCACTGCCTCTACTGAAACCAGCTTGCCAGGTGCATCCTAAAGTCACACCATTTGTTTTGTGAATTGTAAATTTATTCAGAAACAGATGTCTGAGAGGTGCAAAGCTACCTCCTAGATGAGAACACATCTAGTGAACAGTGCTAGCTGAATAACATATGGAGAAAATGTTCAGAACTAGTAACTGTTGTTTTGACAAGTTTGTTAATAAAATATTCTATTTTATAAACATGGATGTTCCCTTTTGCCTTTCACAAAACAAAAATATCCTAAAGATAGAACAAAATATTTGGGTTTAGAAAATCATTTCCAGAAGACAAACTGAAGTGCTTCTGTATTGCTAGAAACAAAACAAAACCTCATAAAATGCTGTCTTCGCTCAAGATAAAGCTGAGTCTTTCTTGGTTCTGTTCATCCCCCAAACTAAAAAATCCACTAGTTCTCTTGGTTTTGGTCTTAGATTACAGTCTTGCGGGATCTCTTAGGCTTATGATGGCCAAGTGATGTGACACCTCATATCTTGAAATCATCTAGAGTAGTGCATTGTTTTGCTCAAGGTAGATGAAGCACATTCTGCATTATCCCTTTCCAGATACACAGAAATGCTTAATGTAGGATTAAGTCTCCATTTTGACACAGAACGATCCTGTCCCCAGCTCCATGCCTCTTTTGACGAATCTATTCAATTCTCATGAAACTGCAATGAAAAATTAAAGTAACGCTGAGAGCTGGTTCTCCAGTCCTTCTTCCCTGTTATTGAGATTAAAAAAGAAAGGTTTAAAGAGGCAAGTAAACTGAAGGCACCGACTCAACCAGAACTCCTGTGATCAGCCACTCCAGAATATAAGTGGCACTTGAGATCAGGGATTTTAATTTGTCTCTGTTAAAAACATGAAGTCATTCCTGAATGTTGCCAAGAGCCTGGAAGATTTTATAGCTGTTCTCCAGTTGTCCTGAGGCAGACAGATTATCTTTCTGCTGAGTTTGCTGAACCATTATTTATCACCTGCCAAGACTGATCATTTACCCTCAGGACAATGACAAGTCTTTCCTTCCTCTGTTAATTACTGTCATCATTAATAGCCATGTCACTAATTAATATTCAATCATAATGAAAACTCTTTACTGCCATCTCCCACAACACCTTCATTTTTAGGGTTACCCTCATACATTGGCTTTGCCTCTGCTTGTGGCTGTTTCTATCACTGCAACCTACTTCTGTCCACCTAGAAACACTACTTATACCCTTCCTCAAATGAGAAAAGTCAGATTTAACCTCATAATACAAGGTGAAGGCTTGAGCAAATCCTTTACAACACTCTCCTCTGTCAGACCAAGACACAGATTCTTTTATGTGCTTCCAGAAAACTTCATCTTAACTTCCCCTGCAGGTTAAGCCCAGCAGACAGCCCTCATACAACTCACCTTCCCAAAAAGATACTTTCTGGCTGATTTACAGATTCCACATTTCACAGGCTCTTTCAGAGGACACCCAAGGGAAACCCTTGACCCTGACATGTTTTCACTAAATAGGCATTTGAGATCTTCTGAAAACAAACAGTTCAGCGTGTTTTCATAACAGAAAGTGTTGCTGGATCCAGGTCAAGGAATGGCTCCCATCCCCTCTATATTCCCCTCCATATTCCCCTCCATACATCTACATTTCTCCTGAGTCAGTATGCACCGTTCAAGGATAGTCAACAGCCGGTGAACATCTATTTCCTCCACGCCTATAATGAAATATCTTTTTGCTCTAGGCTCTTCTTTGAAGCTGAAGTAGATCAAGTTGCTTAATACTAACAGAATACTCGTGGTTTTATGCTGAAACAATTTCACAATGATCATTTATCTGGCTACCTGTTTTAGAGACAGACCAGCAGTTTTATATTTCTTGCTATTTTCTCCATCTTCTGTTCGGCCTCAATGATCCCGTAAGTGTAGCTAGTGTTCTCAGAAGGCCATTGCCTGTCAACATGACAAATGAGTGGCCAGTCATGAAAAGATAAATTAAAAAGAAGTTCACAAGGTGTGAGGCCATTGGCAAGATGCAGTTAATGAAGTGAGTCACCACCACTGTATTTGATATATTTTCTACTCAACCTAAGTTGTTCTACCTCTTCCAGAAAATCCAGGACTTGCTTGGAAAATGTGAAGCCACCAACAATCAGATTCACCCATCTTCTGCACACTGTGTGAAATGCAGAGGCAGACAGAACAACATACCTCTTCCAGTAATTTCTAAAGATCTGCTGCTTGGAGTGAGTACTGTGCTCCTGGCTCTGGGCGCAGCAGCCTGGACCCCTGGGGGCTGCTTGTCATCCAGTGGAGTGGGCATGTCCCTGAGGCGGCAGAGCTGGTAAGCACTGTCAAGTGGAGCTCCACAGCGATTTGACACGGGACATCTGGTGTTACCCAGGTGTAGCATCAGTGACCAAGGACTAAAGTCTGCCCTTTCTCACGGGAGTTGCTGAGCTGAGCCCTGATGACTGAAGTTGGGACACATACACCAACTATAGCCTATGAGGTGGGATGCTTTGGATCTCAGATGGTTCACAGCCTCACGCTGCACTGACAAATACTAAAAATGAAGCAAGTGCGGTCTTAAAATAATTTTTAGAATACTGTCTGATCATTTTATGAAAGAATTTGTTATATACACGTGTCTACAGGAATGGACATCAGATTGCTTGGTTGTTTCCCACCTTTTTTCTAGTGCTAGTGTAAGCCTAATATTCCCTGAACATAGTTTAATGATTTTTAATAAATACTAATTATTTTTGCATAGTAGTTTTGTTTGTACTTTACTACTATTTTTATAATTTTATATTTTATTATTTTACAAAAGGAATATGAAAACTGTGAAACACCCAGATCCTTCCTAGACCTTATCTGTACACTCCATGACACACTCTGTGGGCAAACAAGCTATGTGCCCAGCCTCTGTTGTCAGTCATGTCCAAACTCAAGGCTCAGGCAGTAATCTGATGAAAGGATGAAAATGTGTTCTCCTTCCTGTCACTTCATTCTTGAAAAGAGATGAACCCATTTTAGCACCAAATTTTCCAAACAATTTGCTCCTGAACTCAGATGAATCTTAAAATATTTATATCAGAAAAGCAGGACTGAAAAAAAAAATCACAAACAGTCAAAATTACTTGTAAGAATACATGCATAGGTGTATGAACAGCTACTCAAGCTGCTTTCTACCTTGCCAATCATGGCACTCACGCTGTTAAATGGAAATAATGTGTTTTCGTCCCCTCGAAAGTACTGGGTCCTTGGTAAATCTAGGACAAAAAGGTTAATTGATTATCCACATATTTACCACCGGGCTTACAAAAATAAGCAAATGAACATCACCCATGATAAAGGGCAAAATGATGTCATATACAATTTCTCACGGTCTCCAGAACCCCCTGCTACTATTTTTCTTACATAGAGCCCCCCACTGACACCCACAGTGATTTCAGCTAAGTTGGAAGTGTAGACTCCTGCTCATGAGAGGGATTTAATGCAAAGTGCCAACTTTTATGGTAGAGGAAATAAAAAAAAAAAAAGAAATATCTAGGTTTCTTCCTAGTATTCTCTTACAAATATTGAGGAAGGACTTTATAGAATTTGTCTACAATAAGGACATAGATAAATACCAATGCCAACTAAAAAAAAGTCTCAGCAGTTGACTGAGAAAATGTGGTAATTGTAGCTCTCCTCCGTCAGCATGTGGTAATTGCACCACTCAGTGTCAGCAAGGAGCATCATCAAAGCTACAACAGCTTAGGCCTTCCAGCAATAGCAATTTTCCTCTATACTATATTCACTTTAAATCTTGTTTGTGAATTATTAACAATCATTAGCAGCAGGAGTCTTACCTCTTTTTGATTAAAGCAGTCAAAGTTTCCAAAGAGACTTTTTGTTCATCATAACTTTTATGTGCTTTATTTTACAATTTACTTTTCTTGTAATAAAAAAACTGAAGATATTATACTTTGTGTGAAGTAACAATGATGCTTGGTGGGAATGCGGAAACAGCACATGGAGCTAGGTTGCACGTGAGCATTCCAAGATGATAAAACAATGACAAGGACAGAATATTTGTAAAGTCAGTTGGTTCAAAATCTCCGATCCTCTGCTTTTCCTGACATCAAGGTGAGTTATTTATCACAGTGTTTGGGCTGATGTGACATTCCAACCATTTCTTCAACCCTCCTCTGCTTCTTTTACTAAATGTTATCTACAGAAAGCTGTTCAGTATGACCATCCATTTATACCAAATGTTGCTATTTCAGAGCTGAGCCCCATATAAACACTAATCATTGGGCTTTCTAATGTTGCTTTTCAACCTAGGAAGCATGCTGTACCTCTCTTGCATGAGTGTCCATATCTGTGTAAAGAAAACCATATGGGACTCTGATCACAGATTTATCAAAAGCCTATTAAAATGAACAATTCTGATGTTTGACTAGTGAACTTCCATGTCCCTGACACCAGGCCCTGAAGCAAAATTAGCAGCAAATCTATTAATAAATTCTTTCACGAAAGGAAGCAATGACCCAGACTGGCGGCTGCACTGCAAGGTGTTGATAGACACTTGTGGTGTTTGGAGAGTGACAGAAGAAAATCTCCCAAGGAGAGAAAAAATGCCAGGGGCTCCTGTGGTCGTGGTGAGGAAAGCAGATGAACTGCTGAGGGATCAGTTCAGGGAACGAGACCAGGCGGAGGGCAACATAGCAGAGTCGCAGAGCTACTCGTGTTCTCTAACTAGGAATCCAACAGGAATTTCTTGCGAGCACTAACACACTTTGAAATAACTTACGAAGTAATGGGCTGCAAATTCACAATTTAACCATCAGCACTGCAGTGTAAATTCAATCTTTGTCTCCTGTATGTATTTTATATGTAATACACACATACATACACAATCTCTGCTGCTTGCATTTTAAATATAGACAGATATGAAAGATGAAAGCCGGAGATCTAGATTTGCCCGCACATATACAAAGTGTTTGGTGCTATGCCATCCTCAACCTTGTTACCACTCCACTTTGGCAGAGCTGTGTCACGTCATCCCAGCCTTCACACCCGATGCTCAGGACCTCTGATCACTTACACACTGGCATTTGCTCACACAAGAGATGCCAAGCATTGGTCTTACGGCAGGAGCAGCCACGCTGGTTTATTTGTGCTAAACATTCCACACCTGTCGCAGAACACCTGAGCTGCTGTCAGGTCTGTGCTATCTACAGACAGGCCCAGCACCAATAAACATACTGAAAGACCCAAACACACACACATGCACCCTCCAGAACCCAGAATATACCATAACCCCAGCGCAACCCCCCTACCATTGCTTTGCTTGGCTAGAATTTGGCCTCTTCTAAATTAGAGACATACTGTGCAACCTATGGCCAAATCTTCTCTCCTCAAATGCAACTCTGAACAAACTGCTGTTATGACAAGTACAGGAGAAAATTGCAAAACGAAACAGATTAACAATTCCGCACTTTGTGTCATTCAAACCTGTGCCCATTCCTTGTGTATCATCCAGAGAAGACAAGCTCGTTGCCTTGAGAGGCATTATAAAGGTGTACAAGAGGCAGGAAAATTGTACCTTGTTGCAGTCCCAGCCTCCCAGCAGCACTAGTTACAGCATTCAGTAGCAGCATCAAAAGTTACCTCCTTTTACAAATCGCAAAGAACTGCAGATGTCTCAAGATGTACCTTTACACCTACAATTCATCATAAATTCAGGCTGCTCTGCCTTTCCATTACTCAGACTACTGAAGTGGCTTGTACAGCTTGGCAGTTTGGCTCACTGCCATGTAGTCATGTTTAGATGCTGTTACTCGCACTTTCAAAATGATTCAGCAACAAACCAGCAAGGGAAGCAACTCTGAGCACTGCTGGAATCGAGGGTTTTGAAGACTCCTGTGTCAGATCTTGTTAGACTTGAAACATTTTTACTGCTATGCAATTCATGTGCACAGCCTTTAAATCAAAGGCAATCTTTCTGTCACTTCAATCATATATTAGTACTTTACATGGCAAATTGTCTTCTCCAGGAAAGAGGAAGTTCAATAAGACATAGAAGGTGACTTGTGTATTTCAGCATGCAACTATCAGGTCACTTCACACTGTGTCCTCATTCACAAAGTGGGTTTCAAAGGCTGTCACATCAAGGTCCTCCTCAACCTCACCAGTGTTATAACAGTTTCTCTGCGAAAGTGTAAATGTCACCAACTGGTGTGAGACAGCAAAGTGCTCCGAAAGCTGCAGCATTTTAATTATTCTGGTGCAATATTTATTTCTGAGGAGATCTGACCCTGTAGTCCTCACCTATGCTGGGCTCCTATGCATTTCCACAGTAATTCTGACTGCAGAAGCACTCAATTTTTAAACCTCCTGAAGAGCTCTGGCTGTGACAGGTCTCTCCTTCACAAGATCACACACTTGATGTTAACTGTGGCAACACTATTGCCTGTTCTCTCTGTTACAGATAAGGATAATTAGCATCATCAAATACTCTCAGAAACCAACTTCATCCCATCACGTTTTTACTCTTTTCCCTCTTATTCTTCAGGAAAGGTTGAGAACCACACTCAGTGTTTGCAGTGATGCAGTAACAGTCACATTATCTGGAAAACGAAATAACCTGACATCTGTAGCTCTTTTCCATCCAGGAGTTTGTTGTCCTGAAAATGAAACAAGAGGTATAGATTTTTTCCCCTTTCTCTGCTAGGCCTTTCAGTCACATATAACACAGGGTGCAGTGGAGTGCAGTTGGCTTCACTGAAGCTCTATACTGGTGCAGCAGTCACTCACGGCCAATTCTCCAGAGAGATTAAGGTTCCACATGTAACTTCTTTTAGCAAAATGTAACACCAGATCATATAGCAATTACTGACACTTCACTTACTGCCATGCTAAACAAAGAGACAGTATTGGTAGTAACACTAGTGGCCATATTTTAAACAGGGCTCCTTAAACTATAAGTTAAAGATGCTTATACTGGTAAGGAGCAACTGATTTTGCTGGCAATGTCTCATCCCTGCATTTCAAATTTGGGTAGAGATATATATCAGCGGGAATTTTAAATGTGCTGAACAATTTAATGGTAACAATGAAACAATCAATAAGCACAAATCTGTTAGTATACATAATGAAGTAATAAGTTCAAAATTTGATGGCTTTTACAGGGCTGCACATAATAACAAGCAGTCAAAACAACAATCAGTTTCTCTTAAACACCTGTATTTTAAAATTGTGTTTCCCGTCTGGTAAATCCTTCAGGTTTATTTTAGCAAATAACCTCTAAAAGTAAGCAGCATTTTAAAAAGCTGAAAGCTGCATTAAACAAGTACCATTCAGTTTAAATAATTGAACCTACTGTCAAAAGACTGTGTAGCTTAGAACTGCAAAATATGTCTATGAATTTCAGAAGGCATTTTTGTTTCCATACTAAGACAGAGGGAATCTAGTAAAATATTTTCCTTTCTTTTTCTTTTTGCCCTCCAAGAATTTGAAGAACAATGTTTCATTTAATTCCTTTCCACGTAGCATGGGTTTGGACTTGGAAAAGTTGACGGGCTGCTCTGAAGCAGCAATGATTTCAGACAGCAACAGGCCTGGAACGTGGCTGCGCATTTCGTTGTTACCCATGAAGCACACCCTCTACAAAGCCATTCATCATGCGGATCAGCCTTGTCCAAAGCAGCTCCTCAGAGGGCTTCATGGTGCAACACCCAACAATAGCGGGACAAAACAGACAGTGCTGCTGCTTCCCTGGTTCCATCCAACACCTCGGTCTGAGGCCCAGTAGCTTCACCCGCATCTTTCTGGAAATCTCATGAGGGTGAAAGTAAATTGTTGACTGTCACCGTTGACTCTCGACAAAACCCAGTCTGGTACGGCTCTCTGGAAACAATGCCACTGGGCATATGGGCCGCTCTGTGCACTCTGAACTCAGCCGTGTCCTGGTGTGTGCGGCAAGCATGGCCTTGGACCTCACAATGTTTCCCAGCAGGCACAGTTTGCCTGGACAAATTTGCACAAAATAGTCTTATAATGCAGCAAAACACATCC
The DNA here is from genome assembly GCF_037038585.1 of Patagioenas fasciata. Classification (NCBI taxonomy): domain Eukaryota; kingdom Metazoa; phylum Chordata; class Aves; order Columbiformes; family Columbidae; genus Patagioenas; species Patagioenas fasciata. The sequence goes on from NC_092524.1 coordinate 32,633,358, forward strand.
TGGCGTTTTTAGTTTCAAATAGGCAAAACTTAAATTCCTCTCCGTGTAAAGCAAAAGCTTTTTTAAAAAAAAAAAAAACAAAACAGCACTGCTGTGCTCTGTAAGGTCTTGAGAAGTATTTTAATTCATCAGAAGCTTTGCCACGTTAAGGGAGAAAAGTCTTAAAAGATTTTCAGAGAACAGTTTCACAAGTGATTGGAGAAACTAAAACTATATAAACAGTCTCAGAAAAAATCTTCCTGTAAATATTAAAACAATAAAAGAAGCAACTACATTTCACTTCTGTTCACAAGACTTTTGTATTTGCTTTCCGGAAATAACAACCGTTTTACATTTATATTGTAATATCCTCAGGGCCCCAGCAGTGAGCGCTGCGCAAACACTGACAGAGTTGGTGTCCTGCCTCTGAATGTCATTAAAGCAGTAAGCTGACTGCCAGGGATGTTTCAACAAGCAGTGATGGAAAGCAAATGTTGGTTTTGCAGACGTGAGCATATCTGCTGGAAACCTACTTTAAAAACTCCTGGGCATCTACCACAGAACAGGGACTACACCACATGGATTTTATCTTAAATCAACACCTATTAAAATAAGTTTTCCAAGGATTACAAGAATTATTAAAATACTTTCAGAACACATCCTCATTTAAAACACATACTGCTCCTTCCCCCCTTAAACCTTCAGCCCGTTCTCCCTCCTCCTTGCCTCAAACCTCTGGGTCGCACCTGGGGGGCTGAGCTCCCGGAACATCAGCGTCAGTCTCTGACGCGAAACAACGGCGGGGCTGCCCGCCAGCCGGCTGGGGCGCCTCTGGGCTTCGGCGGGCGGGTGGGCAGGGCTGGGGCAGGTAGCGTTGACGCAGGCAGGGCTTGAGCAGGCAGGACTCGGGCAGGGCTGGGGCGGGCAGGGCTGGGGCTGGCAGGGCTGGGGCAGGCAGGGCTGGGGCTGGCAGGGCTGGGGCAGGCAGGGTCGGGGCAGGGCTGGGACAGGCAGGATTGGGACAGGTAGGGCTGTGGCAGGCAGGGTTGGGGCAGGCAGAGCTGGGGTAGGGCTGGGGCAGGCAGGGTTGGGGCAGGCAGGGTTGGGGCAGGTAGGGTTGGGGCTGGCAGGGCTGGGGCAGGCAGGGCTGGGGCAGGCAGGGCTGGGGCTGGCAGGGCTGGGGCAGGCAGGGCTGGGGCAGGCAGGGTTGGGGCAGGCAGGGCTGGGGCAGGCAGGGCTGGGGCTGGCAGGGCTGGGGCAGGCAGGGCTGGGGCAGGCAGCCGCTCCTCGCGGCCGGGAGGTGGCGGTGTTGCCCAGGGAACGGGAGGCAGCTCCGCGGGCGGGCTCGGCGGCTCCCGGGCAGCCGCGGACACCGGCCCTCCCCTGGGTCCGGCCCAGCGCCTTTCCCGGGCTCGGAGGTCCTGACCCGAGGGCCCAGCTTAGCGGACGCTGCAGGTGGGAGGCGAGGCCGGTGGCATATGAGATGGAGCCCGCACCTGTTCTGAAAGCACCGCTCATGATCTCAAGATGTAACTAGTTTTGCAGATAGCGGCAGTAAACACAGACTCCAAGCAAATGAGAGCAGGCACCGTCCTCTCCCTGCCCGGGAAGAAACACAGGAAAGCGAGAGATGACGTCTCCACCTAAGCCACTCACAAAGTACAAGAGGAGTGATACAAAAAGGTCTCAAGAAACCAACACTCAGAATTACATCAGGGTAAAACATAACAGGTCACACCATCAGGTTGTACCCAAGAACAGGCGTGGAAAGGCAGAGGGAGGAAAGGCCTTGTTTATCCTCTGTTTATTTTTCACTTTCACCTCAGGACCACGCATTTGCGAGGAACACGCTCAGATGTGTGATGCTCCTGGTTTTCCTCAATGAGTCATGAGCATCTCACACCAACAGTCCCTGAGAAATATGGCAACAGAGTGGACTCAGTGCTCCGAACCTGGCACCATCAGCCCGGGGAGAGCCAAGGAGCGGTGTCCCTTGCCCATCCCGGCACAGCCAGCTCACCTGTCTCCTCCCACAGTGAAGTTAGGAAATATTTGTAAGACCTAATGGAAATGTTGAGCTTTTTACTGTGCTATAGACAGTGCCTTTTATACATTTATTCAACTCTGTTTTACTGGGGAGGCAAAGGAAAATCTTCATTTCTGTGGCTCTCAGAAATGCAATTACTTAAAAAAAGCCTGGACTCAAGGAAAAGACAGATGAACATCAGTAATCTGAACTACTTCTGTTGGCCCAGAGGAAAATAACCCACACAAAACCAAAGGGCTTAAAGTTATCACCTCATGAATTAAACTGAATCACTTAGAAGAGGGGAAGTGTAAGCAGCAAAAGATACAGAATGAACAGAAGTTTTGAAGAAAAAGAAGTTTTGAAAGTACTACAGCAAATTCATCTAAAGAACAGTACAACAGAAACAAGTGAGGTCAGTTCCAAAAGAGATCATGCTAAACCCATGGGAAAAAATGACACAAAAGTCACTTCTAACAAAATGTTTTGTTGCATAGAGAGGCAGGCACTAGAAATGAGATAATAATACAGAAATACATGGCTTTGTATACTCATACAATCCCTCCTCAGGAGCACAGGTCAGAGAGTAATTTGCTGGATTGCTCATGTTTGGTCCCCGCTGCAAGAACAAGCATGGAAGTGATGTGTGGAAGAAGTGCGACTGGAAACCCTGCTGTACAAAAGCAAGGTAACTCAGTGATGGTTCATCATGACACCTGATTAAGTATAACAATACTGAAAACATGTAGTAATGTTATAAATACTACACAGATCTCAATACAAAATACTTTTCCAAAGGCCATATAAAAAAATTACAAATCAACTCTGACATAGCAAATGCCTCCCAAGTAGCCTTGTATTTTCTCTGAAAACATACAATTAGCAAGTCCCAAAGTGAGAGTTATATTGGGGAAAAAAATTGTCTTTGGTGGGCCACTGGGTAGCCTTTAACTGGATCTGTCCTCTCAGGACAGGTATGTTGCTACAGAGCTTTGGAAAGACCACATAATGTTCCTTCAGGTCAATTATGTAGCTGAAAATAAGTGTAATAATAATATTCAGGTGTCTCACAGCAGGGTTGTAGAGATCAATGAATTGATGTCTGCCTAGCACTTTGAAAACTTGAAACAACATATAACTTCACACAGTGTGTGTTGAACATTTATACTAATTCCTGCCAATGAAGTTCCCCAGTCCTACTCTCCTGTGCAGAGTCTCTCCTCTGTAAATGCTCATTTTTGGCTCTACTTTCACAGACTAAAACCTGTCAGTGCTTTGCAAATTTTGTTAGCATTATGCCCAGAGCAAACCACAGCCGGTCTCAAGGCAGGTAACTCAGAATATTGTTTCCAACCTGAGAGAACAAATTGAAAGGCCAATATTTACATTCTCTTGCCAGCTTACTCACAGACTGCCTTGTGCAAACACGAGCAGTCTATGCCAAGGCCAGGCAGATTTGAAACTAAGATACCAATCAAGTAACTTTACAATATATTACTCAGCATGTGTTTTGTACTGTATAGTACTCGGCAAGTCCTTTTTGTCGGGCCCACAGATACTAAGCTCATTCAGTCAAGGACCATGTCCTTTATTTGATGCATTCTTCTTACAACATTGTACAGCTTCAGTGCTCACAATGAGCTCACACAGCTTCACTCTGCGACTGTGACTACCTGTGCTGCAAACTTGAAGCAAAGGCTGCGAGATCATGGCTGAACGAGCAATTAGCTGCCAGGAGTTGGTCTGGTGAGAGTAAAGCAAGAGCTGATATTTGCTTCTGAAAGTCGTGAGGGTCTTCTCTGCCTTTAAATTTGAAAACACACAGAGATGCATGTCACAGATGTGGAGATGACTGCCTTATGATGAAGTGCAGTACAGTATGGCAAATTATTGACTCACTTCTTAAAGAAGCATCTCACACCAGTTACATCTCACCTTCCTTCAACACACCCTTTCAGTATTCAACATTGCAAGCCACAATCAGCATCTCCAGCTTTCCCTCTATGTCCCATTGAAAATGAAAACCTTTCTTCAAATTACACCTATAAAACCCCAGAATGCTGGTCTAGCCAACTGACTGTGTTTCTGCCAGGGATGCTTTTGATCTTGTGACTAACTTCCTTTAGATTTAGACCTGGACCTCACAAACACCTGGTTTAACAGAAACAGCTGGTCTTGCGAGGCTTCCCTGAGGATATCAGTTCCCAGCATACAACAAGCACTTAAATCCATCAGTCAAAACCAATATCACAGAAGCCTCCAGACAAACACAGAGAAGGCCCATAGACTTGTGGTCCTGTGAGTACACCATAAACAGATCAAAGAATCATGACAATTTAAACAGTACAAGATACGTATTTTTAACATGGTTAAACTCTTCTCCTGCTCTTCCTCCAGCCTATAGGAAACAGAACTGAGGTCTCCAATCTAGACAAGTAAGTCAAGAGAGAACAGATTTATCCCTTGTTTGTAAGGTAAACATAAAATGGCATGGATGTGTTTATTTCATGACCATTTCAAAGGCAAGTTTGCTGAAAAGTGGCTGATTCAGGATATGCAATCAAGTCCAGGAAGCTGAGCAGTGAAACCAAAGCAGAAAAGCACACAGCAGGATTACCATGGGCAACAAAACTGCAGTTCTCAAACATTTGCAGATGCTCAGGAGATAGGCAGCTGTTGGTAATGCCCCTCTCAAGCACTACTTGTAATGATGGCCAGTTTATGCCTTTTGAGCCTATGGCACTCAGGAAGGTTTCAAGTGAGGTTCCCATCCTGAGGGACTTCCTTGCACAGGAGCTTCTAGGTCACCCAAATCCCAGACTGCAGGAGTGCCTGCGCTGCTGGAGTGCCTGCGCTGCTGGAGTGCCATCGGAGCCAGCACAGGGAGGTGGGTTCCATGGGAGGCCATGGGCACCTCCACCTGCTAATTACTCTTCCAACTCTTACACTTTTGAGGCTTACAAAACGGCATCAGGAACTTGGCTGCCTCAAGCCTTTTGGCATGATTCCGTTACCCACTCTTTAGAACCAGACTTACTTACAATAGCTAGCTCCAGGGAATGCTGTGAACTGTCACCACATCAAGCTGTCCTGGCTGGCCAAGAGCTGGCCAAGGGTTAAGTTCTGGTACTAAGGAAGAATATAATTGCCTTTAAACACAGATCAGTTTGACCACTAATTAATTCCTCCCGGAGGAGATCAAGAGCTCCATACAAAGCCCACAACACCCCTTGCCGGAGCACATGCTAATGAAAATAGCCACACTGTTGGTGTGGTTTAATTGCTTTCTTAGTATTAAAATAACATAAGCTGATCTATAGCAAAAACAAATGGTGGGGTTTATCATCTTGCTGTTATCCTTTTTGTGGGAAGGCTATCAGTGGCTATCAAGAATGGAGATAAGTAGGTTTCCAAGCTGGCTTAGATTCAACTAGAATTTTTTTTCACTGAAGTTCTCTTCAATATTATCATCTGCTTATTAAATGAACATTTTTTCTTAAATCTATTTTGAAGTAATTATATAGATTATGCTTGTTTAGAATGCTCCCTTTTATGAAACTAAATTGTTGGGTACTTGTATGCTGTCTGCAATTTGCTACTCTAAAGTAATAATTCTGAGAGCAAAACAATGCACCTCCTTGCCCGCTTCTCCTTTTCTTCTCCCTAGCTGTTTGCATCCCTTTGCCTCCCTGAGTATACAAAGGCATGGACATTTCCCTCAGATGATTACTGGGCCATGGCAGCCTAATAACCATTCATGCTTCTGAGAATTTCCCCTAGATAGATTTGTTACATCTTTTGACTATAAAGGATGCCAACCCCAGACAAAATACCAACGCAATAGGAAGGTGTCCTACAGACAACCTTTCTGTATTTTTAAAAGATGATGCTGGACACAAGTTTCAAAAATGCCAAAATGACTTAGACTCCTTTGTTCCATTTTCAAAACAAAAGGCCTTCAGAAGCCTACATCCTATCAGATTTCAGCAAATATGTACTGGCATAATAGTTAAAGCCATTTTTTAACAGCAGACTTACCTTTTGAAAGGCACTTCAAGTGTTTCACCAAGCCACATAGATATTGGAGGAGCCTGCCCTCAGTTTCAAGCATCCAACTCGAGCTGTCATGTAGTCCCAGATAAAATTTCATAACTCATCAGGCAGTTTCTTTTCCCTTTACAATTCATCAATGAACATTTTGTAAAACAGATTAAGATTTCTGGGAAAACCTATGCACGTTTTTTCTCTAGTTAGACTTTCAGGTATAATTATACATTTAAAAAAACCCATCCACAATGTGTGAACATTTTAGTTCATACACAGTAAAATAAGCAGCTATGTAATGCACAGCAGTGTTCCAACGCTGCAAAGATTTCTTCTAAAATGATCAATTATATGTATCAAAAATCTTCCCTTAAGTGTAAGCAGATAATTTATTGCCTGAAAATCATCATTAATGCAATATAAAGGGACAAAGCACTCTGTAGTTCACATATTTGACTAACTATAAGCCACACACTTTAGACCCTGGTGGACATTTGGGTTTTCTGGTACATTCCAGGCAGATGTATAAATCCATTTTTGTTTGTTTGTTTGTTTTTGTTTTTGCTTTGTTTTGTTTTTTGCAAAGTGCCACCGTTCAGCTTAATCCCAGTCAAGCATAAAAGGCTAAAAAGCATCTGTGTTTACAAGTACAGCCCAGAGATGAGAAAATAGGAGTGATAGCAAGTGGCAAAAAAGGTTAGTACAGCAGAACAGGTTGAATGTGTCCAGATGGAATGTGTTGGGATGAGAAAGCGAAAATGATTTCCCTGAACTGCAGGAAAAGATGAAACCTTCAAGCATCCCTACACACTAAGGGTGAGATGTCCTGGCTGCTGAAGGTAATCAGAGCAGGATCCTCCTGCAGAGAGCAGTTGGTTCTCTGTGGCAGTAGCAGTAACTCCAGCTACGAACACATGTTCTCGGCCAGACTCTTCATCTTCAATTAAGTAACTGAGATGGTTACTTGACTGTCACTTACTATATTTGTCAGGTTAGAAGCAAAGGACTACTTTAAATATGTACATGTTAACCTGAATGTTCCTTTGGTCAAACACTCAAATCCAGCTCTATGAGAACATACTTTTGTCTATGTCACACACACAATGTAAAAAGTACATTATGTGCACATGTATAGGATTCTACACATGGCAACGTAAAATGCTAAAAAAAAAAAAAAAAAAAAAAGTCATATTCCAATCTACTTCTTAGAAGGCTTTTTTATCTTTACTGTAAAGTCCAAACATTCATTCTGCATTTCTGAAAAATGAAAATACAATCAAATCCAAACAGAATAGCAAAACATTTGACTGCCTTCTCCCCCACTGAGTCCCTCCTAGCGCACAGCTGGAGACTGAGGAATATCCCATCACAGTACTGCTATATGTGTCTTGTTTTTCTTATATGCTACCCTAGATATCCACTACAGGATCCATGGCCTGACAGAATATTGGCAGGCATTGGTTTGACTCAGACTGGTCATTCCTACACATCCCTTAGAGTCCACATTTTGCAGTTCATACCTGCTAAGTTGTTCCATGTTAGTTGACTCATCTCAGAGAAATCTTCTGTATGCTCATGTCTCATTAGGCAAGACCAGTCCCTTCAGCAGCTGCAGGTTATGAGGAAAAAGGCAAAAGCACGAGGGAAGGGACACAACTGGAAAGAACATGCCTCATCTTCTGTCCCTCCCAGCACCTATGGGGAGCATGCAAAAGTATTGCCTTCACTATAATGATTCCAAGGGCAGCTGCATGCATGGGTGTCCACAGCAGCCTGGCTTCACTAGAAGCTACTCTTTAAAAAAACTAGTATTTCAGTAGAGATCCTGCAGGTCTAGACTCCAAAGCCCTTTCAGCAAGTTCTCACCCAAACAGTGGTATTGCATATTATCAGCCCTACTTGGCAGATTTGACTATTTGCAGAGTAGGTTGTATATTATCCGGTGCCCCCATAACATACTACGAAATTACCATCTTCAACACCAAAAGTTTAACCTATTAAGCTCAATAATAAAAAAATACAAGTTTGTGTGACAAAAATTGCAGCTGCCATTCATGTGAATGTGCAAGTCTGTATAGGTTTTCTTCAGAGGTAGGGACAGTGGAATTCAATACTACCACTCAATAAAAAAAGTTTGCTATGCAACGAGACAAACTGGGATGAACTCTGGAAGTGATTCCCTCTCTTAGCAAATAGGCAGAAACAGACTCAGAGGCTCAGTCAAGCTGTGTCACTGCCAAGTGACAGAGCTGAAGAGCAGATGCTACCTTCCTTTAATTTCATAAAGCCAGCAAGGTGGCTCAACAGACCCATGCAGACATGACGCAAACCAGCTGCAGGTTTTATCCCTCGCTGTGACAGCATATTAATCCATCTCTCTCAGCACCACCTGCAAAGGACACTTCTCCTGTTCTACAGGGCAAACCTGCAGGCCCATATTAACAATCACTGTCACCCAGAGGTAGCCTGAAGTGAAAATATGTAATTGCAAGTGACCATAACAATCAAGATGTGATGGCTTTTCAACCTCTCCTCATACCCCCCTGCCAAAAAAGCTCCCATTCCTACATGCTGTCTTGCTGCACATGACCTGCTCTGATCCTGAGAAATGTAGACTGTTGTAATCTGTCTCTGCTCAGGATCCTGAATGCCATGTCTCCATCCTTCTCACAGCCATAGCAAAGAAAGGGACAGTCTTGTACCTATGTCTCCATGTTCACCTGCACTACAGCCTTCTTATCTAACACCAGGCAAGTCACCTACTCTTTACCTTCACTACTTGTATGAATGCATATAATAAAACCTCAGAATGGTGCTGTCAAACTGCACAGTTTAGCAATGTAAAACACAGAAAGCCCATCTGAAACCACAGGCAAGGAGCTCAGCTGCTTGCATCTGACCTTAAATGTCTTCATTGCTCAGTTCAGGTGGTTAGTACACTCTTCTATTCCTGGGAAATGAAAGGCACTAGAAACATGCAAAGTCTTTCTGGAAGTACCACTTTGATAATCATCTATGTACCTGGTATGCAGGTTCTGAGAGGCTGCTCCAAGCACACAAAATTGCAGAGAGGAAAGTGAGAAGCTAGAAGGAGAAAGAGGACACCAGAAGGTAGTGGGGACTAATGGTACCAAGCGTGGGATGAAATGATTGTGGGCTTGAAGTGAAGCGCAGTGGATGAGGCTGCACAGAACCCGTGAGGTCGGGGGAGGCACCACACACAAATGCAAAAAGAGTAGACAGGGACTGAAGGGTCAGCTAGGAGAGGGAGCAGGATTTCTTCATTTTAAAAAAGCAGCACTTTTTTAAGGGTGCTAGTAACGCATCTACTGCAGTACAGATGCAAATCTCTAACAAACTGCACCTAAAATGGGCATTTCCTTTTCCATGAACAGACTAGCCCAGGAATCCCAGGAAAGAGCAGTAGGTGGTGACAAAACCAGGCTTTTTTAAAAGAACTTTTATTTCGACAGCATGGGCCCTAACAGAGTGAACCCTACTTTACAGCAGTCACAGACTGACAGACCTCCAGCCTGACGCTGTACACGCAAAGTTTTTTTCCGTAGTCTGGTACTCTGCATTCTGGTTTGACTTTTCCAGCACTCACACAATCTGCTTTTATACTGTTGGTATTGTTTTGAATCATACAATGTAAACCTCTGTTTCAGAAATTGTCTCATGGCCCAAGACTACTTATGAGAAAATTAACGCAACCCATCCCTGAATCTATCCAAACTGTTAACAAATCCTTGGACTGCTGAAGAAAGATAATGAAATACAATTTAATCTTGACATTTCTGGATTAAACAGTTGACAGGCAAGCATTAGAGGACTCTGTGGCACAGAAGACAGTTGTTTCCAGAGCTGTGCCTAAAGTGACAGAGCCTAGACGTTATGAATGAGAGCTGAGCAGAGCTAGAGAGGCTTGTCACAGCAGAGGAAGGAATCCAGATTTTAATAATTCAATTAAAGAATGCCAAGGCAGGTGGAAAACAGTGAGCTATTTCTACCTCTGTGTCCTTACGACTGCCCTCACACTACTGTGGGTGTAATTACATAAGACACGCAATCCTTTAATGGAAGGTGGAATTATTTCAGGAAAACAGCTGGCAAATTTAGAGCTAAGTAGGAGCACAGAAACGTCAGTGCTGAACTGAGAGCATGTCAAACATGACCCAGATACCTAATTAGAAGTTATGTTCAAATCTAACTTGCACAGTGCTCAAGAAGCAGGCTGACTGAATAGGGCAGAGAGGCTTGAAGTTCTCTTCAAGCTTTATGTTCTTGAGCTTTATTGCCCTGGTTGGATACTGTTCTGATCTCCTCACTCTTTCCCAGCTTTAATTTCACAACGCTGACAAATTTGCCAGGGCAGAGTGGAGAGGAGCAGCTTTACAGAATAATGATGCAAAGAGTCTCACCTGTGAGCTTTTCCAGGTTGCCTGAGAGCTTCTCTCAGCACAGAGAGGGGGGAGCTCACTTGGCTTCACATCTGTCCCCAGCTGATCTGCTCTGAGCCAGCACCCACCCTTGTGGACTAAGGAACCAGGAGGGGGATGCTCTCCTGTGGGGTGCTGTGGATGGTAACCCCCGTCTTCCTCAAGCACCCCAGCCTAACAGGCCCCTGCATCCCTAGAAAGTACTTGAGGAAAGAAAAGCGGGGAATATAGAGAAATCCACAAAACCTGAGCACCACTCTGTCTTGAGTTTATTTATGTTCACACACAGAACAAGCATCTGCAGCCAAGTCCCAAGCCACCAAAAGGATTAGCAATATAAGGGAATATAACACGTTAATTAAGAATGGCTTTATGAAAGCTAACTATAATCAGTCAAAATAATGCTTTCTTAAAATACAGCACTCTGCAAGAAGAAAGCTCTGGCTATGTTTATTTTAATTTTTCCTTATGCTATTCTGCACTGGGACAGAGAAATACAATCCTTTATGTTTTTAAATAAAAGTATTCAAATATAGAGTAATACATTCACAGATGTTTGCTCAGTTGTCTTGTACAAAAAATCAGGGGAACCCGCAGAGATCTTCAGTTTTCTGAACGAGATAGTCCCCACAGGACAGCCAATACAAGTTAATGGGAAAGAACAGTCTGTGAAGATTGTAACATGCCAATGTGCTCTCTTACTGGAGCCAAGACATGAAAGAATGTTTGTAGGCCAGGTGGGTTTGTTAACTTGATGCTCAATTCCTGGCAACTGGAGTAAAAACCTGAACTGGGAACAAACAAGCAGTATGTCATTGACAGAGGTGGTGCTGCGATATGCTAACATACTATGTAATAAACAGAAACTCATTAATTTGTTTATGTATCATGGATAAGAACCAAAGTAACAGAGTGCTTACCAGACCCTTTCTTGATGGCCATCTTCCTGTTGGGACTTGGCGCCTAGTGGGCAAATGGGTAACAGGAAGGTCAGTGTGGTGTTCCACCTCCCAGGTGAAGGTGGCTGTGGAGCAGGGTCAGGGAGGTTACGCTACCCCCACTCTTGGCACTAGCACAGCGGTCAATGGAAAACTTCAGGCAGTTCTGGTGCTCACTGTTCAAAATTGTTAAAAACTTGGGAAAGTGTCCGGGAGAGAAGCACAAGAGGAATTCAAGGCCTTGAAAAAGTGCTTTGTAGTCAGACACTCTTTCAGGGACACAATTTATTAACCTCACAAATAGAAAGTGAAGGGGTTATTTCACTGCAGTGACTAAGTATCTTTTTGGGGAGAACAAATATCTTCAATGGCAACCATAAAAACAGGTTGAATACCAGAAGATGATCTGGACAAAGTCAGATCAGAAATAAGGAACAATGTTTGGCATATTACTATTTTTTTAAGGGTGACAATGATTTTTTTGAAGGTTACAGCAGATTTTTCATGTCAGGCAATTTTTAAACTGGACACTTTCCTATAAGATCTACAGTTGTAGAGAGATTTAGAGGCAGGGAAACCGTATGTAAGCAGAACAAAACCAAGGACAACCTCAACCTCCTGCTGCACAGCCCAGCACTATGTGCAAAGGTCTCCATCCCTCCTCTGCTCACCCAGGGTCAGCCTCTCCTCCCAGGAACATGAGCTGCACTTACAACTGTTCCAGGACACACAGCCAGACCTGTGGGCCTTGACACCTGTGTCATTTATTGCTGGGCACAGGGCTGCAGTGTCTGAACTGACTCTCGTCAGCTCCCACTGGGCACAAGACACAAACTGGTGGCAAAGCAAGTTGCTGGGGTCAGTAAACAAAGGTGTGCCAACAAGCTCATTTTGAAAGGTTGGTTTGTTTCTTGTTTTCTGGTGTATTGTTGTTGTTTGGTTGTTGTTGTTGTTAGGGTTTTGTTGTTTGGTTTTTGATTTTTTGTTTCTTCTTTTATAGTTTCAATTTGTGTTGTCTTCAAGTAAATCTTATAGCTCTCCAAGAAAGCAAGCTACTGTGTCAAAGACCCAACACTCTTTGGAGCTCTAAATTCAACCCCTTCTACTTTTTTAAAAAAATCCATAATGCAGTATCTATGTTGCAATTATATAAATTATGAATAGAAGATGCTACGATGCAAAACTATTAAATCACATTTTAAGCCTTCTGATTCTGTTTTTTCTACTTGACAAAAGAAATAAACTTTGATTAATATGCCACTGCCAATTAATTAATTTCAGCAGCAACAGCTTTGAATAGCCTCGTGACTGAAACTTGATCACAATACAGTAACTTTTATTTCTTTTCAGTGGCTACTACTGTTCCCTTAGAAAGCTCATCTGTCACTGTGCAATCCCATCCACAAAAAAATATGTACAAAAATAACATAATAAAACTTCCTACGCAATACAACACAACACCCCACAACAACTGGATGGAAAACTTTCCACTGCTACACACATACATTACTTTTCTTATCAGTCTTTGTTTTGGTTTTGGTTTGGGTTTAGTGTAATCAGCATTTTACATTAAACAACTTCTCAACGTTTCTTGCATGTTTATTACTCAGTTCTAGGTAAAAGTTAATCCTGCAATCCTGGCCATATTGTGGAGGTATCTGTATGCAGAAAATTCTTATTGTACAAGTGACCTTGTAGTGAAGTAGGATCCTGAGACTCTCTTCTTACAAAGCACACAGCCATCAAATAAGAATTAACTAAATGAAGACCCAATTGCTTAGTTTTATTTCTCTGCAGGACTAAAATATAATTTTCTTCCCTGCATGTGGTAGTGAATCATACATCAAAAATATCCAAGCTCATCAATTCACACCATACTCAAAACAAATCCATGGGAAACCAGCATGCAATTTTGAGAGATTTATCCACACAGAAAAAGAAGTTAAAGATAGCATGCAAATGTGTATTGTTTATCATGGTGAATATGTAAGGAAAGCCTGAAAGTTTTTTCATTTTCATGTTTGTCATTTCTGATGGAAGGTTCTAAAGCCAAATCTATGGCATTCTCAGGTGCTATGTAGTACAAACACACAACAGACCAAAGATCTGAGTATTTCTACTGGAACAGGCAAAATAAAACAAGTTATTCATCAGCCGTTCCACACAAGCCAGGTAATAGCATTTTGTCCACTCTAGCGCTATGCCAACCCCCTTAAACTACAGCATCTTGTGGAGACATTTTCTAACTGCCCCCAGTGCAGCTTTTAGCAACAGTAATTTCTGACTGGTGTGCTATTTATGGCTGGTAAAAATAAGCTAGTGCACTATGCAATTCTTTGTACTATTTAAAGTAAAAAACCCAAACCAACCTTTTCACCCCACCCCCAACAGTCACATTATTGGAACTTCAATGTTGTAACTGAGATGTATCATACACAGAAGAATCATTCACCTATCAAACCTAATGTATGTGTAAAAGAACATAAAATGATTCGCGAGACCGGATTTACAGTTACCAAAGTTAACTTCTGCATTTCATTAGAACACCACATTGATTAAAGTCAGGAAATTTAAACTCCAGAACAAACTGTTGTGTTTTGCAATAAAAGCCCTTTAATTAAAATGCAAGTAAGAATCTGCTCAACAAATAATACCCTGAAAATTACTTTTACTAAAAAAGCCAAAGAACAACGGATAAAAATGAACGGAACATATGCACAGAATAATGAAGTAGATGTATTCACCAAATAATGAGAGGGGTTTATTTTTCCAATGGCTGGAATGGTATCAGATTAAAGCAATAGATTCAAAGTAACGACTGCCAAACCACGCTTCAAATATTTGCTCCTTCATGGTGCTATTGATCACCATTGGGCACTTAGGTATCATTGCTTTTCCAGTACCTCAAGATGTTATAAAAATGGTTTGTCTAAGGGTCAGACCTCCACAAACGCCTCGGTGGGAACATGGGTTCTCAGGCACAGCGGGAGCAAAGCTGCTCTGCTGTGTATTTGATGCTTCGCAGCGCACAGGAGTGTTGGAGGCGGGGCAGAAACAAAGCAAGAGGTGTGAATAAAATGCAAAACTCTGTTGGTAGAGCACACATCTCCCAAGTTGCTCTAAGTGCAGAGAAGAGGTGAAGTACTGCTGCTTGAGTGCAGCCTGCTCAACACTCGCATCTAAAAATCAAAGCCACGCAGTACTTATAATTAATCTCTGCTCTTTTGCTGTGTCATTCAGATCTGGAAACAAACTTTCATAATAATGCTGCGCTTTTGAAGATAGCAAGATGAATGCAGAAAAGCATTAATCATTCATTCCCATGAATTTCTACAGGCATTGAAAGATTGTTGACTTTTCCTTTTAATGCTTTATTCATTAGCCGCAATATTCCAGCAGCTAAATGTTGTGTTTCAGGATAAAATTGCAGTCAGCAACAAGAATGCTCTTAATATATAACATTTTTTGCTATTGTGGCTCAATTACCAATTCATCTAAACACTGGAGTTCAGCAGGTAATTTATCACCAAATCTGTCTCTGTTCCAGCTTTTAGTCTCTACTGAAAGATTGAAAAGGCCTAA
Source organism: Patagioenas fasciata (assembly GCF_037038585.1). Taxonomy (NCBI): domain Eukaryota; kingdom Metazoa; phylum Chordata; class Aves; order Columbiformes; family Columbidae; genus Patagioenas; species Patagioenas fasciata. The sequence goes on from NC_092524.1 coordinate 32,648,366, forward strand.
AAGCAATTCTTGAAAAAAAAAAATTAACCATTTTTAATAGATCAGCTTTGTTCCAGGCTCATAGCTTTCATTTGATGCCTTCCAGCTCAGTAATTTTTATGCTCGTATTTTTCAATAAGAGGGACTCTAATTTTTTGTTGTTCTAACTTCTGCCCAGGTGGTTGAAAGGTCTTGGTTTTATTTTCACCACTGGTGACTAGGAAGAGCAGGCAAGTCACTGCAGAAAGACAAAGCTGGACCATTTGGTGATTTTGGCAATATTTTTCCTTGTATTTTTGTTGCCCACAGTAATATCCATGTAGCATGATTATTTATGCTTCCAAGTTACTATAGCTTCACTTGATGATGCAGAGGTTCAAAAGCAGCAAGAACAAGTAGGACCAGGAAGTACCTTCAAAATTATAATGTCAGGAAATGAATATTCAGGGGTTTCAGATAGTACTTGAGAGGCCATTTTACTGACTGAATACTAGAGTATCAGGATGTGTTCCATAAGCGTTCTGCAGGGGCCTAAGCCAAATTTTAATGCACCCTCTGCTGTGACGTGCTTTTCCTCTAATATTTTCCAGGTATGACTACTTTCAAGTGCATGGTTATGTGAAATGTCCAATTTTTGTCATTTAAAAGTGATGCTTTATCTCATTTAATCATTTGTGTGCACACATTTTTTAAGGGATGCGTAAGCTCCATGTGAACTACACCTGAGCTGGGAGAGCACAGGACACACACGGCCTGGCTTGTGGGGAAGGTGAAGCTGCAGAACTGAACTGTAGCTTGGGTGCAGCAGAGGGCAGTGACACACACACACCAGCACTCCTCACTGCACAGAACCTACAAATACTGAAGCTTGCCCTTGTTCATTTCCAGCATTCGCCACTTACCACTCTCGGGCTTATTAAGAAAAATTGCATGCTGCATGCTCTTCATATGTATTTAAGCATGCACATATGCAGTTGCACAGAAACAGACTGAATATTCACTTTTAAAAATATTAATTCTGGTTGCTTTCTCTTATTTCTTTGACAACCATATCCTATTCAATTCATCTGCTATCCCTTTTGTCCTCTGAAAATCAAATCCCCTAAACTTTTGCTTCACAAGGCATTGATTTGCCTATTAACAACAAGCAAAGAATTGCTACACTTTGGAGAGCTGATTTCCTCTTTCCCTCCCCCATTTCTCTCACCCTTTGAAAAGTAGGAAGTTGGATGCGCTTAAAGGGAAAAAGGGAGGGAGGAGGGAGCTGTGGATGAAGACGGCGCAGCTCTGTGGCTCCTTAACTGGGTTAATTTGTCTCCTGGCATGGGAATAGAGAGCTAAAGAGAAAGCTACAGGAAAAAAAAAAATTGCAAAGCATGCGCTACTCATGTAATAGCTGACACATCTAATGCTATGTGATTCACAGCAGCTTTGAAATGCTAGATTAAAAGGTATAACAACCTTCTTATTGAGGGAAGGATGGATTACATTTCCGTTGGGTGCAATTTAAAGAAGAGATGCATAAAAGAAAACCTAAGTTCTGATCACGAAGCCCAGTCCTGGCTTGAATTAGTTTAAATGCAACTTGCTGAGAACAATTGATTTTTGAGGAGAAATAAATGGATTTGCATGCTCAATCAGTGTTTGCAAGCCGGTTCCCACCACACAACTGCACAACACTGTTGAATTTATTGTGTAGCATCTGCTGTACTTAAATGTGGAAAGCCACCAGAAATGGTACAGTACTATATTTTTATATACAAATATATACCAATTTTAACCCAAGAGCACATACTTTGTATCATTTATAAACCAGTAAACACACAAAATTATTTTGGATACTGACTTAAGGTCTGGTAAAAGCTTTTTTCTTGTTTTGCTTTTTTTAACTAAATGGGCTCACTCATGCTTAAGCAAAAGCTTGCTCACACTCATTTTGACAAATGTTCTGGTTGTTCAGGTTCAGAGACCAGCACCGTCCCAGATCCAGGGACTGATAGTTTAGATCTAGAATGAAACCACCCAAATGTTCAGAGAGATCTGTGTCAGGCTCAGTCCTCCAGTTAGAATCCTGTGGTCAGATGCTGTAAGCAGTGGGACACACAGCTCAGGGGAAGCCAAATCCTTGTGTATCATGAAAAGCAGTTTCTATAAGGCATTGAGGCACATTCTATGCATGAAAAAAAGCACTAAGAAAGTGAATGTTGTGGCAAAGCACTCAGCCTGGCAGCCTGCTCTTCAGGCCCTGTGAGGGTGCTGGCTCTTGTCAACATTGCCAGTCCTAGTCCTGCTCACCACACCATCAACCTTTTTCTTTATACAATTCCTCTGAAGTGACCTTTCAAACCCAGGAGATGAGGAACCTGCTCTTCTGCCTTGCACCTCTGGCTGCCACATCTGGATGGGAGATGCATTTGTCCTTCTTTGAAGAGAAAAGGCAATGAATACACTCAAACCAGGACCACAGGAGCTCATCTTGCAATGGGTATATAAAATCCTCCAGCACAACTTGACTGTCCTGAACTACAACATCAGGGAACACTATCAACAATAAACCTTCTCTTTCCCAGCACTATAGGATTTCCATACTCCATCCACATGCATTTTCTTTGAGCAAGTGACATTCTGATGTGTTCTGGGACAACACCATCGGCATTTGCCAAGACACATGCTGGCTTCTTCAGACAGAGACACACGGCAGTTTAAACTTGGTTTAGATCACAAGTCTCAAGTAATGACAGGTCACCTGGCACATTTCAGTCGTACTGGCAATTTCTGCTCAGAGAGGTCCGGGACAGACATGGCAGGTCAGGAGTGAAATGCACTGGCAGGGCTGCGTGCGTGAAGTTTGCACGGCAGCACTTAACCCTAGCCGGTCCAGTCATGACATCACCCATCAATCCCTTCACAGCCACACAGGCAGCTTTGGGAGTGCAGCAAGGCGATGAGTGAGTGTTGGGGTGAGGTCTGGAGCAGCGCACAAGTGAGGGGACGGCTGCTGTAAGGAGGAGGTATCACTCGAAATGGAGCCGTGGGGACAGGCCTGCTTTAAGTCAGGGGTTATGGGTCAGGATGAAGTTGTATCAAAACTTCTTGGGAGAAGGGCAGAATGGTGCAAGCCTTGTAGACTGCACGTCACCTTTGGGTTGCTTTAGCAAAGATGCTGGTACGCAGGATCAGACAGTACACAGGACCAGGAAAAATCTGGAAGGAGGCTGTAGGCAGACTGGGGAGCATGAAGGAGGCTTTTTGCACTGGAAAGTTCAGCTGTTGCAGCACTGACTTCTTTCTGACTTGTTTCAGCAATACTGTATAGGGCCAATTCTGAATCAGTTGGAGAAGAAAGTACACACATTTGGTCCTCCAGTTACCTTTAAGATGCAATTGTACAGAAATCAAAAAGAAGACTAGAAAGTCAGTTTTGCTGCTGGTTAGTATAACGAGATGTTCTTACAACAGTTTGATGACTGGGAAAATAAAAAAATGCTAATTCATTTACAAAATCATTACTGAGGAAACTCTTTTCTCACTAAAAGAGAAATGTGAAACTCCATTTATTGCAGCAACTGCCATCATGGATGTTGGCTGATGACCCAGTCTGGGCATGGATCACAGCACTACTCAATGCCTGCCCTCAGTCACTTTTACTGTCCATTTGTGCATTGTGCTAGTGCTGTACTCTAAACTTACCATTAGACAACATCATATACATGCATACAGATGCCACATGGACTGGTTTCATCTTACCTTCACACTCCACGGCTTGCACATAGAAGTGAAGACTGAACCAAGAAGATAGTGGTGTGAAGTGTCCTCCTTTGCCTGACCTACTTTAAGTCAAAAGCCAGGGAAGAGGATACACAAATCTACTTCCAATGCAGATTAAAACGTGCCTTTGGCACAGTATCTCCACACAGACTCATCATACATTCAAAAAAGGCTTTTTCATCCATTTCCGAGATTCATGTTGTCGAGAGGGGACCCTTAATGATAGCTCCCCGAGGCTCTTTCTCCTCACATTACCCAACGTCTCATTCACAACTTAGGCATCAGGACAGATGAAAGCAAAACACAGATGAGCCTTTTTTTTCCCTGGTATTCAAACTTTAAATCAAACACCCACTTTGCTATGCTATAAGCAGAGCTGCCTGTTTAGTGTACCAAGGCACTGCTATAATGTTTCTTTTTCTTTAAGATTTAACATTTCTTCTGTGAGACGCAATTACAATAGAAGTGTCAAGCAAAAATAAACCACTGTTAATCACAGTCACTGTGAGCTTGCCAAGTAAATCACATCTCAGTGTTGCTGTTCCATTTTTCAGGTAGAAATAAAAAGTGTAGGAGAATGCCAGAGTCTAGAAATTAAGCTCTTCCCAAGAAGGGGTCCAAAGTTTTTGAAAATACAAGCTCTTCTCTTATATTAGTGACATTGAGTGGAATTAGATGAGCACTAAAATTGAGTATCTGATGATCAGAAGAATAATTCAGGCTGGAAAGATTCTCTGGAGGTGACGTAGTCTAACCTCCACCCAAAGCAAGGCCAAATGCAGAGTCAGGTCGGATTGCACAGTTCATCTGTGCTCAGGGGTTCCTGAAGAGCTCCAAAACACTGGTTCCACAGCCTCTCCAGGCTACCAGCCCATGCCCAGCCACTCTGAGACTAAAAAGCTTTCTCCTAAATCTGGTTGGGATTTCCTTTCCTGCCACTTGTGTACATTGTCTTTTCTGCTTCCACCATGTGCTCCTGAGAAGGGTCTGACCCTGTCTTCTTTATAGCCTCTTTTCCTTAGCTTTCCCTTCTCAAGACTGAACAAGCTCAGTGTCCTCAGCTTCTGTTCAAACACTGGTGCTCCTGCCTCTTCAATTGTTCCTGCTCTTTACCTACCTATCACAAGTACTGGAATTATATACAAATTTATTTTGGTTTTGATCTCTATAGGCAGGTCTATACATCTGAAAGGAGAAATGAGAAATCCAGAAAACTTTGGGCACACAGATGAGCCATTATTTTCCCATACTTTTCAAACTTAGAGGCTTCCTACACTGCCTGACACATCACAAGGGAACTGCCTTCCAGTCAGCTGAAGGGAATGGTACTGAGCTGTTCCCCTCCAAATCTGAGAATTTTCTGTGAGTTTTAGAGGAAGCTTTTGTTCTTATTTTGTCTTCAGCTTTTCACTATTCCCCGTGCAGTGAAAAACCAGCCAAGTCAAGGCGATGTAGTTGCAGCTGCTGCTCCAGAACAGCAGAGGGCAAGGGGAAAGCTGCCAGCCAGGGTGGTACCTAAAGATAAGTATAGCCAGCTTAAAGATGCTGTGAAGCCCCCCATTTCCTTTGAGTAATGGGACAACTTGACAATTACATCAACTGCTTAATGAATGCTATTAATATGAATATTATCAGGCATATCAGAAACTTTTTTTAGCTGAATAAATCTGAAGACATCCAGTTTGCGTATTGTAAACTTGAGATCATGGAATGAGTTTTTAAATCAGATATATGGTTATTCTCCCCAGGAACAGTTAGCTCATACCTGCTTCAGCCATAACCTGCAATTTAGTAACAAAACTTTCACTTCTTATTCTAGACTCAGGTTTCTTTTCCACAGTAAAACCCTAATCCTGCAACTGCCAGTTACACTTAGTCACCACCCTGAAATCAATTTCCAACAGAAGAGCTTGTTGCTCAATAAAAAGGGATTAACTGGACTGAGCCTCATTTAAGTAAAAACTTCATTCCCCCATTTCCACATTCCCTGCCTATCACCAAGAACTCTGCAGATTTGTATTCCATCCCTGGAGCTTAAGTGAGACATTTTTTTCTGATACAATGATATCAAATCACACTCCTGAACCAATCAACGCAAGCTCGAACTCTGCTCAATCCAACTGTTCTCACAGTAAAGAGATTGCTGAAGTGCTGAGATGCTCCACTGCAGGGAACCCTCTTTGCAGTGACCTGACACCAGCTGCACTGCCAGCATCCCTGTTCACTAGAGGTATTTCCCCATTATTTTACAACAGTATAAAGTCTCCAAGAGCAAGAAAGGTCTTGTAGAACTGTCAGTCTTCTCTCAGTTACAGGTGAGCTGTCTACATACAGCAATGCAATCATTTGAATTTTACTGCAGCAAAGTCTCAGCCGCAGAGAAGGAAGCCCTTCACTTTTCAGAACTGAAGGAGAAACTTCCCTAAATAGACTCATCAGTATGTGTATCTGGTCTGATTCAGATGGAGACTCTGCAGGACAGAGAAAATTGTATTTACTTTGCAGAGGTAAGCAACATAATAAATAATAAGTCACAGGAGTAGCTAGGTATCTCGTAATGGACAATAGTCTATCGGTAAAAAGATGGAAAACAGTGGTTTTGTATCACCATAGTGAATACTGCTATTGAGTTAGTGAAAACAGGTACCAGAAACCCAGGTACAAATTCTCCAAGCAATTTACATCACCCTGAATAAAGTCACCATCTATCAACAGCAAAGTTAGTTGTTGCACTGAAAGACATTGTGTCTGGAAATATGGGTAGGAACTGTTTTGTACTCTGACTCCCACTTCCTGCACATCTGCATTTTTGTACATAGAGCTTTAATAAAACAGTATACGTGCATGAAAGGTATTTCACATTCCTATACTTGTCTGATAAGAGTATCTGGGTATGAGTGAGAAAACATGGTTTCAACTTTCCTTCCCGAGTTCTTCCACAAGATCTTCCTGCTGTCATAGGGAATGACTTTGCCTGGTTAGAGATATACATATATATATATATATAGTAGTCATAAAAGCTATATAACATTTTAAAATATAACTCACCCCAAAGATATACAAAAGCTTGCTTAAACTGAACTAAGAATTCTTTGTTGAATATTTCACCTCATAAAAATGACATGCAGAAAAATAAGCAGAGGAAACCATTTTTCTCTTATACTCCTTTTTTTTTCTTTTTGTGGCTTTAGAAGTGTATTTGCTTAGAGGCAGCAAGTACCATCTCATGCTCTCTTCCCTGCTAACAAGGGTCCTTACCGGTGACGACGCTGGGAATCTTGGATAGAAAGCTCTTGACAGTGCGGATGGGAACTCCACCTGTTTTGTCATCTTGCATTCTCGTAATGATGTCTTCAATCTGTCAAAAAGAAGGAGAGGCTTAGTGGTTTATGCAAAATGGTGACAGTTATGTTTATATACCCTGAGTGCTTTGGAACCCTGCTGGTAAGGATGGGCTTCACATATACCATGTGTGCTACTGCACAACCACAGACCTAGACACATGGCTACCACCTCCCAAATTTAAATCCTGAGACTAGAAATCTCGAGACAATGTAGGCCAGCTTGAAAGATGGTGGTCAGATACTGACAATCCAACTGCAATCGTTCGTTTTTTGCTGACCGGGTTGACAGAACCATGTTGTTCGGTCTGCATGTGAATTGGGTTAGACTCTATACTGCAACCAGTGCTTCCCTTCCAGCTTGCCCCATTTTCCATTTGAATCCTCGATACTGTAACCTTGGGAGGGCTTTCATTTTCCAAAGGCTCCCAGACATCACCAATAGGCTGTGGTTTGAGAAGAGCGTGAGACAGAAAAACCACAGGGTGATTCCTCTGTGCCCCCCCGCTGCAGGGTGGGCTGGTGGGACGTGTGTGGGGTTACTGTATGAAGTACACAACCCAAAGCAAAATGATTGCAGAGGAAAACTGCTTAGATTTTCACAGCCGACTTGACTTTTACTTCACAGGCACATACACAATCCATCACATACAAGGAAACATACAATCATCTTCAAAAGGCACAGCAATCGGAGGGCCTGATTACTAGGGCAAGGAGCTTAATCCTCCTCCTGTTTACTCTAAAATTGGAATGGATTTTTGCTCCTTTTGAAGCTACACCTCCTGTGTTTATTTGAAGGCAACACCAGGGAGAACAAAAAGCTGAACACAAACTTAGTGCGGAAATTTGCTATCTTCAAAACCCTTCTTCTTTCAAGTTAATAAGTTCTCAGAAGCCCAACAAAAATAAACCTGAAGCTGCTGGCTCTGTTAGCTCAAGTGGTGACTGCACAGCCCTGCCCAGGGCTGGGGACTGGGGGCCAAAGCCAATGGTGGCCAGAGAAAGAACACAGACCTTCTTGGGGAGCACAACTCTGATTTTACATGAGGATTTTCTCCTCACAGATACTACGAAACACAACCTCAGCAGAGAGATTATGTGGTTGGGAACATAGCCCATCTCTCTCTTAAAGGCAGCTTGAGAGCTCAACCAGCTCTCTTCAACTCCGGGAAGCTGGCTTCGTTTACATGTGCGAGTTTTATTTCACACACTTAACACCTACATTTCACAACAAGTTTAATTTCAAGTCTTCCTGAGGCAGCAAGACAATTCCCCTGCCAACTTCAGACCCTGAATTTGATCACTGTTTTTAACCTCAGGTAACCACTTAACTGAACTGTTCACATCTTGTTTATACATTATTTTTAAGTTAACACATGCCCTGAACAGACTCTCAGCAGGAATGAAGTCACAAATATGAAAATATCCTGAAAGATTCAGTAGATTCTAGGAGACTTTGGTACCTACAGTTGATTTGTAATAGAATAATGCTACTTTTCCCTCAACCCAAACATTATAAAAATTAATATCACCTTTTCCCCTTCACTTGAACTTTATGCAAGGTTATGTGATGATCAAAACAGCTTCTTACAGTCCAAGGATAACTGCAGGAGTAATTGCTCCTCTCAGGCTGGACAAGAAGCGTTTCACAGCACCCCATGGTGTGCAGAGGGGCCCAACAGCACTGCTCATCATGAACCCAGACCCACAAGGCTATGGCACCCTGACACCAGACCTGCTGGAGGATGGGACGGCTCACTTATCCGCAAATGGTAGACAAAGAGGGTCAGCCAGAGCAAGAATCACTTCAACATGGCAATGAAGAAGCCTCTCCATGTCCAAATAGTTACATGTCTTCCTTCGTATGCACTTGTACCTGGCATCAGAGTGAGATTTTTCCATGTGTATTACAAGGAAACTACTCTGGAACATGTTATGAGTCTTATGTCCCCAGGAACACTTAAAGGGCTTTAAAAGCCACAAACACAAGTTTTGGTAAAACTACTGTTTTCTCTTTTTCTATTTCAATGAGAAGTTCAGAATGAAAATTAGCTAAAATAATTGTTTTGATAGAGAAAAATAAACTTCTTACTCTTTTACTCACTGTAAACTAAAGGAAGACCAGACATGATTTATGTTATTACCACCCCAATTAAAGTTCCATTAAAAAAAAGCACAATATACTAGTTTTACTGAAACTATCCCATTTCAAGCAATCAAGCAGGCACCAGCGTCTCTAATGGGGCCATCAGTTTGTGTTTCAATCACAAATATAAAAGCCTATTGCTATTTTAAATCAAAGTAAACAAAACTGCTCTAGAGATAACTCCTCTTCAAAAGGCTCCTTCTTCCTCATGTCTTCCAGCCTGACCACTGGCACCTTCTGCTCTCTCTACTTCTGAGCGTTGAATGTTTCTTCTCTGCTCCCTTTCTACGCAGATGCCACATCTTCTTCCTTTTCTGCTCTCTCATCTGGTCCAGATATGACTACATACGTCATCCTCCTACAGCACACCAGCACTTGCAGTCTGCTGCCTGAGAGCCTGTGGGTTACAGCCTCTGGTTGTACATAGTCTTTCCATTCCCAACATGCTTTCCTTGTGCCCTCCAGCAAATTTCTGCACTGCTCAAAGGGGACAACATAGGCTACTCGAAGAAACATTTGATGACCATTTTATCCTGTCTTCAAGTTTTCATCAAGTCTTACATAAAATATCAAAAAACTATATTTAGCAACCTACGTCAAGTTTTTGTTCAGTCTACTATAAAAAGAACGTCTGACCCTTCGTATTTTTAATCCACCTAACATTTGCAGATATACCACCCTGGATCCAAATTCCTGCCTAGCTATGGAAATGTTTCATGAAATAAGTGATATAGTGACAAAGTGGAAAAAAGTGATTATCAGAGCTTGAAGTGTGAAGAAAAGCAAAGAGGGAACATCAAGCGTGAAGGTCACTTTCATGAAACCCTTTCATCTTAACTTTAAGAGAGTTACCTAGCCACTTCACTGTTAATAATTTTCCCTTCAGTTTCCGCATATCATTAAATATCCTTTAGGCTTCCCTATCTGGCAGACAGGGAAGAAGAGTCCTTGAATAGTTCATTTAATTAGGTTACAAAGCAGGAATGTGTAAAACTAAGCGTTCCTCATATTTATCAATCCTAAACGAGCAAGCTTCAGTGAACTAACTTCTACCCAACAAAAGTAATGGTAAGAACAGGCACTTTTTTTTCCCCGTGTTATGGAGGTCACTGCTATTTCAATCCGGTCTGATTTTCACATCAGTAAAGTAAACCGTTATTCTCCCTCCTGAGTGGATTTCTAGGTCAATATCTCCCTGAGAAAGCCAGAGCAATTTATGTATCTGCTGTCACTGTTAGCTACACACGGTAATGTATGCCTAACAAACTCCTGACTGCTTGCTGACAACTCTGCTCCCCATATTTGTCCAGAATGATTTTATTTCACATTATGTCACTTTCAATGCATTGAAAAGGGCTTTTGGCTCCGGAAGCACTTTATCAGTGGAGACAGGACTCTACAGCAGGTAGTTTATGAGACTTTACCAACACATTCTGGTACACAGAATGTGTTGAGGATTTAATGCATATGTGGGATTTGCTGGTATTCATTAGACCTTCTTTTCCACTATCAGCAATTTTGCTGGCCTAAGAAGGGTAAAGGCGTGAAGCAGAGGACATTGAATTCCTCTGTCAGAGCAGAGATGTCTATCACTGGGAGACGAGGAATCCCTTTTCTAAGGCAGGGGAAAATAAAATATTACATTTGTTGATGTGTTATAAAAAATAAGTCATAACACAACAACAAATGTAACAATCACAGCCTGGCAACTTTAGGTCAGTGCCACACAACATCCCTAGCGCTACCATTATAAGGGGGAAAACAACTCTCAACTCTGCAGTAGCTTCTGTTTCTCCCCACACCAGAAGTCACACAGGCACCCAGGTGGCATCACACCAGCACGCATGGCCTTGCTGGGCTCTGGAATCAGGGAAGTGATTGTTCTCCTGGACTTGGCATTGGTGAGGCCACACCTTGAATTCTGTGTTCAGTTTTGGGCCCCTCATCATAAGAAGAACATTGAGGTACTAGAGAGAGTGCAGAGGAGGGTGCCAAAGCTGGTGAGTGGTCTGGAGCACAAGTCTGATGAGGAGCCTGGAGCAAAGGAGGCTGAGGGGAGACCTTATCGCTGTCTACAATTACCTGAAAGGAGGTTGTAGCATGGAGGGTGTTGGTCTCCTCTGCCAAGTAGCAAGTGATAGGACCAGGGGAAATGGCCTCAAATTGTGCCAGGGCAGGTTTAGATTGGATATTAGGAAAAAAATCTTCATGGAAAGGGTTGTCAAGCATTGGAACAGGCTGGCCAGGGAAGCGGTGGAGTCACCAGCCCTGGAGGTGTTTAAAAGGCATTTAGATGAGGTTCTTATGGACGCGGTTTAGTGCTAGAGTTAGGTTATGGTTGGGGTCTCTTCCAACCAAAATGATTCCATTATTCTAAGCACTATGCTCTTAGTCCAGGCTGACCTTGGAGATCACACTCTGAAGGAAGGGCAAATAACACACAAAAAAAGAAAAACCAACAGCTCTTACCTCCCACAACCCTGTGCCTGGACACCAACAACAGCTTACTGGACCTACCCAGTTCTAGTTTAGTTGCAACTGATTACCACATAATGATGTTAAAGATCACCATGGTCCCATTTTACCAGCTCACTTTTGTGAACTAGTGAAGGAAACAGCGCCCTTTTCATATTCTAGCCTCCCACTGGACCCTGCGGGAAAGATCCTGCTGCCTATTTTTGAATATTTGGGTACGCACCAGGTTCCTGCCTGATTACTTGCAGCAGGTACTTGGCTCTTGGGGATTCCTGTCACCAGTTAACCTGTGGCTGGAGAGTCCTGAGCATCAGTCATCAACAGTAGAAGTACAGGGTTGGATGGACAGTTCTGTGCGACGCTAAACATTCTCTTAGTGCTGTCAGATGGAAGCTCTCATGAATATTGGTGGAGCTGGATGGTACATGGAGAAAAGGACCAATCTGTTGTCAGCTGGCATGATGGCAACAATTGTAAATACATTCGATCTTCTACCCTGTACTGAAATAAAAGTTTAAAATAGACTGTTTCTCACGTTGCCAACCCCTATGGGTCCCATGAATGCCTCTGACTAGCTCTGTGACACCACCAGCATGCCCAAGCCTTTGGTACCTGTTGACTCCTGCCGTGTAGCCCCACACATACACCGACAGGGAAAGTTAATTTGACAGGACCTCTGGAACTAACTTGCTTCACCAGTCGAGGCAATTTCACTCTGCTCAAACACAGAAAGACCAAAAAAAAAAAAAAAAAACCTAATGCACCTCCCTTCAGCACCCTTGAGGGAGAAAGGTCAATCTTGCCTCTGAGGCAGTGTTGGAAAGCAGCAGAGCAGTACCACCAGAGAACTGCTGAGTGACCTTCAGCAAACAGCTTCATTTGTCCCTGTTCAAGTCTCCCCTCCTGTATAATGGAGATAATATGGAATCACACAGGGGCAGTGAAATTTAATTCAAAGATGTCAGAGAAGGGCTTGGAGTGCCTCAGACAGTGGTTGCTACACAACTACAAAAGATATGCTGCCCATCTCTGACAACCTTTCACAATGCCAACAACCGCAACAAAACCAGCTTCCTACAGAACTAGCTTCTGAAGGTGAGGGTGGTAAAACACTGGCACAGGTTGCCCAGAGAGGTGGTAGATGCCCCATCCCTGGGGACATTCAAGGCCAGGCTGGACGGGGCTCTGAGCGACCTAATCTAGTTGAAGAGGTCCCTGCTCATTGCAGAGGGGCTGGACTGGATGACCTTTGAAGGTCCCTTCCCACCTAAACTATTCTATAATTCTGTGATGACGGCTGACAGCAGGGGCACTGATAGAACTTGTCCTCTTTCCAACAGAGCTTTTATCTCTGCTTATTTTTAAATGTAAGAGCTTATTTCAGATAAAGGCAGAATACACCACATAGCTCTGCCACGCTTGAGTGTGTTTCAGGGAAGAAAGAAAATAACAACTGTGTTCTTCACATCTTTATTGGAAGGGTGAAATAGAGCCAATAATGTCACCTTCAGAGTGGTAACATGTTTTAGCATTTTATTTCTCTACTGTGCATGGGAGGGTACTGGTGAAGGAATAACTACCAAGGCACTGTAAAGGGTTTAGATTGCGGGGTGACAATAAAACCCTGGCAGATGTATTGTTAACCTCCTCCCCCGGCTTTACCCCTTTTGCCCCTCCGCCTCCCCGCTTCCCACTAAGGACAGGTGATCGGGAGGGGAAGAAGGACAGAGAGAAGAGAGTTGGAAAAAATTAAAGATGTTTTACTAATGCTACTGATAAGAATAGAGAAAATAATACAAAATATACAAACCAAATCTTGAAAGTCTCAGCAACAGCAGAGCCAGCACCCAAAGTCCTGGATTGGACTCTGCAGCCAATCGGAGCTGGATTCAGTCTCTCACTAGGCCTCAGTTCGCAGGGACGACCAGCAAGGTCCTCTCATAATGTCGGCCATAAGCAGAAGGGAAAAAAGGGACAAGATCCTCGCGATCTCCCACTTTTATATGAAGTATTTCCGTGAATGGAATGTTATACACAGTTGGTCAGTTTCTTGGTCACCAGTTTCTCGTTGCCCCTCTTGCGAGATGTCCATCCGTGCTTATCAATAAGTTTGCATTCCATTGCTAGGTTTACCAAAACATGTATCTGGTTCTCCAGGAAAATGCAGCTAATATGAAGGAAGGCTTTAGCTGACAGGCAAATTCACTAAAACAGAAACTTGTTTTTAACAAAACCAGGACAGGCACTAACTGTGATTATTTGTATACTGCTACTAATATAGCTAGAGCTTCACGAAGTGAGTATCTACTCAGTAAGTCATCACGTGGAGGGATGGGTTTCACCACATAAACTAACTTATACAAAACAGTGTTTAGGGAAGAACTGTGACACTTCTTATTCACCTGCTGAGGTTCAGCACCAGGGTCTGGGGAGTACCAGGTAGGAGCATTTTATGCCTTCCATAACCCAGCTACACCATGGGCTCTGCAGAGCACCCCTGGCTCAGCCTGGGCTTCACTGTAAGACGAGAGATGGAGCTATTCCCCTCAGGCAGTATATGAACAGCTGGAAAATAGGGCTTAATATTCAGCAGAAAACCAAAGCTTAGCAAATTAATTCAGCAAACAGAGATTCTCCAAATGAGCTGAACTAATATAATTTTCTCCCTCTCCAATTTCAAGCTTTTTAGTCCATCAGCGTCAATAGTTAGAAGCAAAAGACATCAATGCATCACTGTTGCGCAAACTCAATTTTTCATTAAAAATATTTTGACAGACAACTCCTGATGAGCTCAAATCCTACCTGAGCTATAATTGCTTAAAAGTGAAGGCTATTTTGGCATGTTAGAAAGCTGTATAAAAATACTTAAAGTGAACTCTTGTTCACTTATCATACAGCTGTAATCACAGAAGCAAATGCTTGGGGCTGTGTTGCACTTTACAGCGTAACAGAAGTTTCTTGTGAACAGAGCATTTTTCCCTATGTGTTCTACAACTATGGTAAAGATGTCACATATATGCATGTGAACAGCTTGAGAAATCTTTCACAATTTAGAGCACAGCTGCTCTAATTAGAAACCTTCTCAGGCTAGCTGCAAATTAGACTAAATATTTACTTTGCTCCATAAGCAGAAGTGTTAAGCTTTTTATGACTCTAGGAAAGTATCATAAATATCCAGTGAAGACTATGTGAATTGTAAATAAGGCACTCCGATAGAAACCAAATGGCCGAAGAATTATCACTGAGGTGTGATGCAAGTCATATTTCAGTGGAAGAAATTGTACTGTTACTGCCATACAGCACGTATTGAACAGGGGAGGCTTTTGTGTGACTTCGAAACTCTGCAAGCACATACTCAAACCTATGCCCAGATACATGCATAAATGTATAGATTATTTCGGTCAGGAAAAATGTAGGGTAGAATCACCTATAAACTGTTTTGCAGTGTGCAGCCTAAATTGGAGGAACCACTTTGAGGAAAAAAGAAGTTCAGTCCCTCTGTGCCCTGAACAGTGCTGCTAAGGGAGCCACTGGTGCTGACAGCAGCTGGGCTGTTGGTATCTGTCAGGTACTGACAGCACTAAGCCTCCCAGACCATTTTACACAGGTCACCAGTCACCTAGTACTAACTACTTCTGACCATGCCAACCTCAGCAAGATTTGAACAGATGATCCTGAAGGGCTCTTCAGTGACTCTTTGCAGATAGAAGACTGAATAAAAACAAAGCAGAAGCATGGGTTGAAATATGAAGGAATAAAGTTATAATAGGAAATCTAGAGCTGCACTTATGGCAATATCTTCACCACAGTCCTCTCATGTCAATAACCAAGAGGGTCTGGGGGGGAACACGAGAGCATGTGCTTTTTTTTTGAGGAGCTTTTACTGAAGTCACTGACTTCAGGGACTGACAACATCCTGCTGCCTCACTCCAGCCAGGATCCAATGCACAAGTTGCTGTGGAAACAGTAGAGATTTTTTTCTTTTGCGTCACTGCACCTAATATAAAACTATGCAGGTCTCCAGGTTGCTCTTACAGTGATGAATGAGAAGGAATGGAACAGACGTGCCTACCACAGTCTGCATGGGGACTATCGCAGAAGGAGTAAACTTCATATGTGACGTGGCAGAGCTCCTTAGTGCGCTCGCTCCCATGCGGGCATGCACATCTTGGTCCCTTATCACCCCACCATAGTCAGGGCAGCAGGGTGAATCCCATTAACCCAACCTCCATAATGCCCAGAAGCAAAGCTGTGACCCAGCTGCCATCTAAAATAACATTGCACAAGCTGTTTGAGTTGGCATGTGCCAAAAGTAAGAGAGTTTAGTTCAACAGCTTTGATTTTGTGAGTGCTTCTTTTGGGGGTTAGCTCCCACACCCTGAATTTCACTTTGAGTTCTGGCCATCAGCTAATCATTCTCATGCAAGACAAGGTTATGCTGAAGCCTGGTTTTGTACTGGAACAACTGAAAAAGCCCC
Source organism: Patagioenas fasciata (assembly GCF_037038585.1). Lineage (NCBI taxonomy): Eukaryota > Metazoa > Chordata > Aves > Columbiformes > Columbidae > Patagioenas > Patagioenas fasciata. Next base: position 32,664,553 of record NC_092524.1, read on the forward strand.
AGGAATCTTAAATCCTCCAAACAACAGTGGACTGAGTTTCCAATTTGTAATATGATTTGAGGCCAGTTTTTCAAGTTTGATTAGAAGTAGCACACAAGAGTATTAGTATTACACTAGATTACATTAAATAATCAATAATCCTAGCCTGTGGTAGTCTATGCATGACCTTGCATGAAAAAGCAGCACTGGTCTCTCTTCCATGATGCTGTATTTGACAAACACAGGACTTGCAGCAGAAGGTCGCTTTCCTCTGGAGCGTCAAATGTAAGGCACTTCCAGACAGAAAAAATGCTGAACTACCTTGGGTCACCAATATGTTCCCATACAGGAACCTGCAGCTCCCCAAATCTCGAGAAAAAATGAAGAGCTAGTTATGAACTGCACCCGCATCACTTCAAATCCACAAAGCCAAGCAGACTCCCATCTGAACCTCCCCAAAGCTGGGAATTGGACAAAATTCTTAAGGTTTACTATCCCTCCCCAGAGCTGGAAACACAGAGCTGCCACCTCCCAACTCACCTGCCTTCAACACAAGGCTGGGGAGGACAGGACTATCCAGCCACCTCCCCCAGAGCACCACTGGCACATGAAAATGAGCCTTCCCATGCAATGGCATGGAAAAGGCTGTTCATTGGTCCAGCAGAAAATAAGTGATTTTAAACAATGCTGAGCAGGTGTAAAAAGACAAGTTGTTCCTCACGAGTGACCTTTTCCCCCTTGCTACAAAATGCAGAAGCTGCTAAATAATTAATCTGAAGTGGTTTATAAAATATATTATTTATTAAAATAGAATCCAAAGACATAAATATTAAAGCAGAGAAGAAGTGGGGATGGAGTTGGTGGATGCCAAATCAGGGTTTTAGCATTGCTACCACTGTCTTTAAAAATCTGAGTAATGACGAACAGCGCATGTCACTGTGTCAGCTCAAATGCTCAGAGAGGACTGGGTTATTCTCCAGTTCTCACTCTTTTAAACCAAAACAAATTTTCTGCCCCACTAGCAGATCTTTAACTGGAAGCAAACTGTACAATTGAGGAAAAAAAAAATCTGCTGCATTCCTGACCATATTCTGCATCCAGAGCAAGAAAATTGAAAGAAAGTAACACCCATTTAAAGTGACTATGTGCTGTCTAAAACTAAAATTTGCACTTGGATTTATGTCCCATGCCTGAGGGAATATTGGTGTCTGTGCCTTTGTGAAAGGGATGAAAGGTATTTGTAGTGAAAAGAATGGTACGTGAATCATAAAGACAGGACTTTTACATTGCGGACTTCTTGAGATTCAAAAAATCACCATCAACTGCAGGCAAAATCAGATTAAACTATATAGCATGAACTTGAGAATATCATGGTTTAATAAAAAATGCAGTGTACCACCTTCTCCTATCCATTTTGCAAAGCTTCGTAAGTGCGCTCCTAACTTCTGCCACAATAATGAAGCTACTTGGGGCAAATCAGGAAATAGTTCATTAGCTACTTCAAGTATAAGACTCAAAAGTTTGGGTTTGTTGTTTCCTGCAGGAAAGATGTATCGCAGGCACTGAATCTCCACCTTTCCCTTCCCTAATGAATTGATGAGGGAAACTATCCAGCATGCCCTTTCCTTCTATTTTTGTAGCTGATGGACTCCCATGGCCTAGCTAAAATAAATTATGCAGAAACATATATATACACACACCAAATGTTTCTCTTCAAAACAACAAAAAGGTGAGGTTGCAGGAATTTTTTCTGTCTTTTTTTTTTTTAAAGCATTCCTCTGTGTATATAATACTGGGGCACATAATACAGTGTGACAGGTCATTTCATGCACCATTTAACTCTTTGCAGTGCAAAGTGCCATACCACAATAAAGATCAGATCCTGTCCTCACCCCGCAAATGTTGTGAAGTAGGTGCAGAACAAGTTCATAAATTACAGGATTCTATTCTGCTATTCACTGTCATCAAGAGGTTGTATTTTGTTTCCCTTCTTCTCCATGTGACAGTGTCACCTTGCCATTTTTACACATAAAATTAAAAAAATTACTTTAAAAAAGGCAAAGGCACAGAAAAAAACCCCAGATTTTCTACTCAGGATTTAAAAGTAAGCACTGCAAAAGGAAATGCTATTTTCAGTTGAATTTCAGAACAGAGGCAAGAAAGAGGTTTTGTGACAAGTTGTTTGAAGAATGTAGGTTTGAAATTTTTTTTTGCTTACCTCTACCAACTATGTTTTTTCTTCATATTGCTTTTTCATACATCTTTAAACACACATTACTCAAAAATTGATAGTTTTATTATCACAAAGATGTACAAGATTAGCAGTATTTGAAGCTGAAGACCTTGGTTTAGCCCATGAAAAGAGAAAGAAGAAGTGGGTATGACCGCAAGACTTTCTGTCCTAGCTCTGGGAAAGAGGTCCAGACAGAAGGCACCGATGGGCAGGGTGGGTCTGTCCATCCACACCATACCTAAGCACTCTGCAAAGCATAGATGCCATTTTTGTAGTAAGGTAATAAGGTTCGGTGATGTGAAAAAAAAATCTTTTCAGTAATTGACAAGTGCTCTGCTGCACACTCTCATGTGCTAGTGAGCAGCAGCAAAATGAAAAGGTGGAAATATAGAACTACTAGAGATAACATTTAAAATAAATCTGAGGATTAATCAAACCAGATCTCATACTGTCTGACCAAAGCTATCTTAATTTTGGAATTAATTTATTCAAATATGCTAAGTAATGCTGATAAGCCAATCTGCATAACATAGGAGTCCCAAAGCCTCTTGAACAGAGTCACTCAATTGCTTTGGCCCTTGACCTTGAGAGCTGCTATTACTAGAATAGGAAAACCCAACTCCAAACCTCACAGACCACTAAATGGAAGTCATGACTCAGAAATGCACATGATTCTCATAACACGATCATCATTACTGGATTCATTAACATTTTAAAGCACTGCACCTACTATTTATTATTCTAAAAGTGACTTGTGCTTTTCCTTTGGCAAAATCAGTTATAAGTTCTGCCACAACTCAATTATGGTCCTCAGCATGGATGAGGTTATTTACTTCAACATCGATTTTATTCAGTGGTTCCACTACTGTTAGTTCTGTCCTGTGGTAGCAATGATATTGTCAATTTATTAAGAAGAACACCTAAACAAAACAATTTTTAACAACACTGGAAAAAATAGAATTTTCCTTGTTCATATAAAAAAGAAATGTCAGATTCTTTTTCCAACAAAATTTTCCTTCTTTTGCTAATAATGAATCAAAGAACACATCACTTGCAGTAAACTCGTGGCAGTTAACAAAAATGATGTCACGTCTGCTTTTCTTTTAAATCTCAGCATCAAACTGCTGTTTGACTCAACTCTGGCATTTAGTTCCTTTTAACCTTCTATTTTATGATGCACATCGAAACCTTTCCAAAGAGTCAGAGGAGCCTCAGGTCTGCAGAACACATATGGATATTGTAGTTGAGCAGAAATGGCTACAGTTTCTGACAGACAACATTTTTAAAGAATTTTACCTCTTGACACTTATATGGGTGTTTTTTTTCATTCAGAGGGGAGGGGGGGGAAGAGTTACTTGTAGATTGAAAGTTAGAAATCCTACAGAGAAAGATGTCATTTACTTTCAGTAACTTATTGCTGCCTTCTCTACAGGGGCCTGTGTACGAGACAACCAAAGATACCGCTCACAACGCAGAATTACCCAGTAAGCGCACGGCGTGCTCTCACCTGCCCCTCCTGCCGGAAGACAACACAAAAGCCCATCTTGGGGCCTGTGATGCCAACGTGCTGTTTTATTCACTGAGAAAGGACAGGACAGAATAAAGGGAGCAGACACTGCATCCTGTGACTATAGCTGAGTGACTGTTTTAACATGTGAACATACCAAATGAGAGCAAGAGAGCTACCTCCAGAACATGAAAAAGCTACATTTACCCTTTTTTATATCACTGTCATGTGATATTTGTATTTATACACATATATAAATATATAATTTTTTTAATGCACAAAATATTGGCTTCAAAACACATATAGTAAATAATCCTTTTGCATGACACAGGTAATTTTTTCTTACTGATTTCATGTTCAATTAACAAAGTTTTCACGGTGAGAATGGAGAACATCTAGCATAGATAACAACACCATAAGCATATTAAATATTATTACACATTAACAGCTGGCTGTACAACCTGGTCTTGACTTCCACTCTACCTTACTTTCCACAGCAATGGTTTCTGCACTAATGTACTTCCATCTGCAGAATATTGTTCACATAAAAACATTAAATGCCTATACATCTCAGTTGTGTAAGTCTACAAGAACAGTTAGACAGAACATCTTTTCCACTATATTTTTAATGGCTTGATGGTGAAAGATGGAATTGTTAACTACACAACTAAGTTGCAAGAGTGGATTTTTTTTTTAATTGTCAACACAGATGGGGTATTTGGTCATAGGTCATATCTATCTAATGAACTGACACAGAGTAACACACTAAGCAGCTCACATAAACAACACAAAGTTTTAAGCATGTAAGTTACAATGCAAACCACAGACCACATTAAAACTATTTATCTTCCTCATTCCAAGACGGAACAGAAACAACTCTACACAGAGATGGGAAATACATTTTATAGTTTTAGAAGTACACCTGGCTCACTGCTTTATGATGTTTTAAATTGTTTTCCTGTCCCAATGTTTTACAAACACACTGACAGTGCTCAGATATATGACCTTGACTTTTACAGACAAAGGAGTAACATATTAGCAGGCCTGACTTGTACCTCTATGCTGTTAAATCTTACCAGTGCTCAAGTCTGATGCTAGTACTTAACAGTGAATTGTTAACAAGAGTGTGAGGGGTTTTCACTTTGCTATCTATATAAAAAAAAAATAAATCTTAACCAGCTTAGGTAATTGCTAAGGTCATTACTAAGGTCACTGAAGTACTGAAATATTCACTACTGAGGCTGATTCAAAGTCTCCCTGTTTCACAATATTTTTTCTAAGAAATTATCTCTTAAGTTTCTACTCTGTCTGACTGCAAAGCAACATAACTCTCTCTAAAACAGAATTAAAAGATACTTAAGACACTGTCCAGCAACTCATCTTGCAGTGGGTTAACATATAGCTACGGGTCTCTCTATAAATGGACAGAAAAAAAAGTATAATAATTCTTGTTGGTAAGATCAAACCTTATACAGAAAGAAATTTCCTTAGAGGTTCCTCACTTCACAAAGAATACATTTTTACCCATAAATTCTACCTTAAAATGAAACTATGTAGTTCTGCAGCAGTGCAGTTTTTACTATGTAAGTAAAAAAAACACAAAACAGCAACAAAACAACACAAAAACCAAGGTATTTTCTCCTTCATATACCCCCCTCCTTGGTAGTCTCCTGTGTTCCTCGTCCACCCTGGTTTGCTCGTCTACCCAGCCACTAGCTCCCTCCCTCATTCGTGCAGGTTGTCTGAGGATTTAAGCACGTGCAACTCTAAAGGGATAAGTGCTCTATGCAGTGAGATACGGTGCCACATTTAAGTCTTACTGTTTTCATCTTTCGCCACAACAGAACCAGACAAGTAGCTCAGCAACCTTTGATCTGAATCATTTCCTAGCACAGTAACCATAAGCCCTTTTAGATCGACAGTCAAGCATGCCAAAGGTTGGTGCAAAAGTAATTGTGGTTTTGGACTGTGACTCTTAAATCATTACATCTAGGTTCAAACACATCTTTATTAATCAAAATAGAAACCATCACAATCACATTTTTGCCATTGGGAAATAAGTTTGTTTATTCCTGGGATTCAACGAACTCTTGCAAAGCATTTTCTGCATCTTGATGGTTGTGGAATCACTTTCCCTGCAAAAAGTTGTCAAGATGCTTGAAGAAGTGGTAGTCGGTTGGTGAGAGGTCAGGTGAATATGGAGGATGAGGTTAAACTTTATAGCCCATTTTGTTCAACTTTTGAAGTGTAGGTTGTGCGATGTGTGGTCAGGCATTGTCGTGGAGAAGAATTGGGCCCTTTCTGTTGACCAATGCCAGCTGCAGGCCTTGCAGTTTTTGATGCATCTCATCAATTTGCTGAGCATCCTTCTCAGATGGAATGGTTTTGCCGGGACTCAGAAAGCTGTAGTGGATTAGACCAGCAGCAGACCACCAAACAGTGATCAGGATGTTTCTTTGATGCAAGTTTGGCTTTGGGAAGTGCTTTGGAGGTTCTTCTTGGGCCAGCCACGGAGCTGGTCATCACCAGTTACCATGTGCAATCCACTTTTTGTCACATGTCACAATCTGATCGGGAAATGGTTCATGGTTATTGGATAGAATAAGATGGCACTTCAAAACGATGATTTTTTTGATTTTTGGTCAGCTCATGAGGCACCCACTTACTGAGCTTTTTCACCTTTCCAATTTGCTTCAAAAACAGAACAACTCTAGAATGGTTGACACTGAGTTCTTCGGCAACTTCTTGTGTAGTTGTAAGAGGATCAGCTTTGATGATTGATCTATTGGTCGCTGTCACCTTCCAATGCCCAGCCACTACGCTCCTGATCTTCAAGGCTCTCATCTCCTTTGTGGAACTTCTTGAACCACCACTGCGCTATATGTTCATTAGCAGGTCCTGGGCAAAATGTATTGCTGATGTTGTGAGTTGTCTCCACTGCTTTACAACCCATTTTTGAACTCGAATAAGAAAATCGCTCAAATTTGCTTTTTGTCTAACATCATTTCCACAGTCTAAAATAAACAGCAAGTAATAAGTGCATAGCAAAACTAAAAACAAACAAAACCCAAAAAGCAAGAAAAGTGCAGTAAAATTATGTATAACATAACCACATTTATTTAAGAATGTATTCCAATATCAAACAACAAATTTCATTAATGCAAACAGTGCTGCAGTGGATGATGGACTGCTAATGCTCAGGTTGAGGATGGTGCTATGACAATAAATGGTAGACAAAAACCTTTCTGTAGAACCAAAGGTGTGGCACTTGACCACCAGTTCCAAGGCAAGAGAGGAGTCTCAGGCTGCCTGTGGCCATGACTGTGCAGCAGAAAGCAAAAAATGCAGCTGGGCTGTGAACTTGGTGTTGCCATAAAAACTGACTGCTTATTAGGTTTGGGAAGCTTATGATGCTACTGGTGTCTATTAGCAGAGGAGGTTGGCCTTAGTGTTTGTCCCTTGCACTAGTTAAACACCATAATCAGATGTTTGCAGTTAAAATATCCTAATGATAGACTTCTGGTGATCTTTGGCTTTTAACCTGCTAGTAGAGAGCAGATGAAGATGTTTAAGCTAAAACCTAGCTTTGGTGAACATTTTTCATTGTGACCACCACTTGAAACTAAAAATTTATTCATATTTTTCAGATAGTTTGAGTAACAAGATTTGCAGTAAGCTCCTGTAACTATTCAAAACAATTCAGTAGCCCTTATTTTGCCACATGCTTTCTACAATGTAAAAGGGGTTTCTTGTTCTGATGTGACGCCACTTTTTCTGTAAGACTTGGAAAGACCAAATGTGGAGCCTTGTGTTAATGTGTGGATACTGCAACCTGTATAAAGCTAAGAATACTTATTTAAAATAAACCGCTTCTCTACAGATAGATGCATGTAATTCTCACCTGTGTGAAGACACCTGGATAATGAAAAATACATGCATGTGCGCAAGTGTACACAGCAAAAAAACAAAGAAACAAACAACTTAAAATATGAGTGTGAGCTAACTGCAATACTCTTTAGACTCAGCCATGCTGAATGTTGTGTCTATTCACAGTTCCACAACCAGGACTGAATGCAGAGGATATACAGCGAACTCCTTCTCTTTACAATTTTTAATACAGAGCATTCCTTTAAAAGTGACATTTTATGTCCTTTATGTATGTGACTAAATGAGAAACTTAAGAAACCTCTGAAATAAGTGGTACTGACAGATTTTTCTCTACTTATGTTACCATTGGTCAAACAAGAGTGAGTGAGCAGGGTTTGGTGCTTGATGCTAACAACTTAAAAAAAAAACCCAAACAAACTGGTGAAAATCAACAGGAATTAGACATTTAACTCCTATCTAACACATGTTACGATGCCAGTTGTCTCAAGTGCATGGGCAGGAACCATAAGACAGCACAAATCTGTTACTTAAACAGGGTGGGGGGGGGCAGTGGTGGAACACTCTTATACCTGCAGTCAACTCAGCAAGACATCGCTTTGCATTTCTTAACCAGCAAACCAGTAAGACATTAAAAAGAAAATTGGTAACAACTGAATAACCAGATAAAGAGAAAGAAAAAGATTCTCTACAAGTCCTCTTCAGTTTCTGTGCCAGTGCCAAGTGGTCCCTATTAGCACTAGGAAGCGTGCATGAAAAGAAACAAGACCTGACAGCCCGGAGATCAGCAGCTCGGGCTCCATGCTGGTCTCTGCACCTGCTTTGGCTCAGCGGTGCACAAGGGCTCTGCAGGAGCAGGGGGGACAGGCTGGTGGAAGCCCATCAATAATATATGTCAGAACAGCCAGAGCAGAGAAGACGGGCACTGCATGCTGCACGGTGATTTCAAAGCTGGCATTCTTGAGAGCTCTCAAGGCCATTTCTGTGAGCATGGCCACCCTGTATTTACTGGTGTCTTCCAGCACATAAACGAGCTGCTGCAAGGGGATTACTCTAGACTGTGTCCCAGATCCAAGCAGTGCTCCAACTCGCAGAGATATGGGACAGTCTCTTTCTGAAATTCAACACCAATTTTCCCCTCTCACCTTCAGTACTCAATTTCATATGCAAGGAGGTCTGACTGCATTCTCACATTCAACACCGTTATCAGAATTTGGCTCCTGATATGTAGGCTACTAACAGGTTTGCAGATCAGGCAACTAACACTGCAAAAGCTTTCCAAAAAGCAAACAATCTACAGCTCTCTTTTCTCTGCTGCTCATAGACTTTATGCAGATATATGATTCACCACCAGCTTCCACATATCATTTGTCTGGTGATTTCTCTTGATATCCTGCATCCTGATGCATCATTCCACGGAGTCCGTAACAGCCTTTCTGATTTTCCAGGGATTGAGAATTAGCACATTTGAACATATCTGTGTGCAATTTTGTAGCATACAGTCACAGTATTGTCAGTCTCTGAAGTTCAAGCGTTCCCGAGGGTTTAATGCTAATTTTCCAAGTAGTATTTGCCATTTTCCATTCCATCCATATGAGATTTCTGTCCTTCCCACTACCCTGTTGCCAGCAACAAATGACAGGCCACAAGCATTTTGCCTTTGTTTCCAGATGTACCAAGAGAGTAGTTTGGATCCTCTTAGTTCAGTACATGCAGCCCCTCCTCATAAGTTCCCTAGGCTTCAGGGAAGGTTACTTCCCACCTTTCTGCATCTTTATCTTTGAGTGCCTCTGTCTCCTCATCTACTTTGTCAATCTATTCCCCACCATGCATTTGTTCCTCTGAACATATGAGAACTTGCCACTTACCAGTCCCAAGCTTGGAGGGCTCTCTGCAGGGTATCACACACGGACAGGAAGGAGAGTGCTTCAAAAACTCAGCTACTCAAGCCTTGCTGCCTATATATTTGACTCGCCCTCTGAGATTCAGTTTGCACAACTTTTAAACCTGCTGGCCCGCATTTGGTGAAATGGGGAGATATTAGACCCAGTTACAATTCTACAAGTTTTACCAAAACAAGTGATTACATATTAGAGACCAAGTTCCTCTCTCATCTCAGTACAACAGCGGCAGGAATTGCTGCAGTGAGCACTCAACACCTGTTTGCATTGAAACAACCTCCACACAACTGAGACCTCATGTATGACCCATCTATATGGAAAGAGCTCCTGCTAAAACTTGCAGTCAACTCAGACATGCAACCCAGTTCAAGACCAGCAACAGTTACGTGCCTCCATCCCAATGCAGGGCTATTTGTTCTTGCCCCTGCATTGGGCTATGCTGCCCTCTCTCTGAGGTGCCAACACAACCAGTGATGAATCAGGACATAGAAAAAACGCTACCTGGTTTAGTGCACAAAGTTGGAAGGCAAATACTTCTAAACATACCAAGTTGGGGGTGGGCAGGAGAGAGCAAATTTCTTGAAGAGAAAACCAGTTTAGAGTTCATTATTTAAAACATATCTCGTTACCTGTGAAGAAAGTCACAGGAAGCTTGACCTTAATTTCAGACATTAGTGAAAGTTATGCTGTTTTAAGTAAGAATGATAAATGTTTTTAAATGTTCTTAAATCAATCATAGAAAAAGAAAACTACTGTCATCTTGATAGGTAAGTACCACTGGGTATCACCAAGTTAATTAATGTTAGCTTATCTTTAAGCACATTGTACTAGAAACTTCAAGCAATGTTTGTAGTTTTACTGAATATCTACTGAAGTAGGAATAACCATTCACATAGTAAAAATACAGGTGTACCCTCCCCCTGCCTGTTTTCCATGCCATTGTTTCATATGGCAGGCTTGAGAACAAGTCACATTGAATTTTTCACATCTCCAAATAAATTCAATAGAAGCTAAGGCTCCTCCTTGTCTTTAGAAGTTAAACTGTGCAGTTATCATCTAGTATCTTTCAGTGGTTCTCTTTCTAATTCTGTTCGAGTTTTCATGTTCATGCAAGTTTCAATAGGAATTTGGTAATTAAGTTTTTCTTTACAAAATACTATAAAATATTTTAAGAAATTATTCCCTTATTATTTAAAAAATAACTTTTAATGATGAGTCTCAGATTTTCTGTATCTTTGTACGTTTACAGCTGAAAAGTGTAATAATGCACACGACTGGTGTTGCATGCGTAGTTTGTTCACTCCTCCCAGCTGTGTTCCTACATACGTTGACATCATGTATATAGCAAACTGCAGAACACTTACGTATCAATTTATTGGTAACATACTGACAAACTCTTAAGTAGATACTTAGCGTATGTTGAGTATTATCCAGCCGAACATAACAGTTTAAAGGACCTATGATGAGTAGGAGACATGCAAAGCCACTGAACTAGACTGGTTGTCAATGCCACCAGCTACACTTTGGCTGATAAAAGTCTTTGAGCCAATGACTATTGCTATATGCTCTGCACAAGGAAATACAGATATCAATTGTCCATAAGTAGTATTACTCTGATTTGTTTTTGGTTTTTTCATTACTACAGCCTTCCCCAGATCTTCCACGTTATTTAAACTATTTTAATGACATTTTTACTAATTTAAAAATGCTACGTGTTACCTGGTGCATTTGCCTCACCTGAATGATGCTAAGGGCAACTCTCTGCATGCCCCAGTTGCTGAGCTCAAAACAAACAAGTCTTTCAGCAATGTACACACAGAGATTTGCTGCTGTATAGCAGAAAATATAAAAAAGCAGAAATGTCAAAAAAAGCCTCTTTTTAGATCAAGTCCTCTGTTTTGTTCCTTTAGGAACTGAAAACTAAGCTAGCATTAAATATCCTTCTCTCCCCTGGTTTGATGTCCCAGTAAGACACCTGGGCAGCAGCTGCAGACATAGGGACAGATGAGCAGTGTGCTGCCCAGGGGGGAACACGAAAGGAGACCCTGCTTCACAGGACTCTGGGCCAATATTGTTAAAAGCCCTTTCCTGCAGTTTATTCAGCCAACCAGCCTCCGTGGCTGAGGTAAGGCAGGGAAAGAGCCACAGCTCCTCTGTCAGCCCTCTCCCAGGGCCTGTTCTGCCCTCCCAAGCAGGGCAAATGAGGCTGCCCAAGCAGCATCTGGACTTGAGACGCTGTCTCTTAAAACATGCTGGTGAGGGATCATTCTTATGCCCCATTTTCTTGTACTGCATCAGGTCACAATCTGGACTCTTAAATGAGTAGCAGCCCTTCTGCAAGTTTTCTTTTTCTCAATAAGGATATCGTGGAATTGTAAAAATGTATCACTTAGATGTTTTTCTCTTTTTAAACAAACAGAAATGGAGGAAGAGTTGATGTTCTGTCTTTTCAGCTGCATCTGTCTGCACAAGTTTTAAAATAACTTGTGACTAACACAAGTCAGAATGCTATTTCATACAAATTTCTGCTCTTACATTGTACTAAATCACATGTTTGAATTAGGCCTGTCATCACTAAAGCATAAGCAAGCTACAAATACAAAAGCAACTGCTATTACTATTAGCACTGGGAGTCAAAAACTTTGACCAGGGACTTTTTAATTGCAACTGATGTGAAACTTGGACTTTTTTCTCTAATTATCTGAATGAGAAATGAGCATAAAACTGCATTTTGGGAGGAGAGTTGCATCTGTACCTGTTGCCAACTAGGAAAATAGTAGTCAACTATCCTCACAGCTGATGAGGAGTTACAGAAAAGCAAACCCCAAGTACACAGAGAACCCCACTGTCTTAGGCACAAAGTGCAGACACAGGTGAGGAAATTTAACCCACTGTTTGTTTCAAGTCACAGACAGCAACTGGAGATGAAGAGGAGAAATGCTTGCTCATCTTTCTGTGGATTTTAAAAGTGCTTTACTAACACAATTAAAACTGAATGCCTAAATATCACTTGAATAAACAAGTAAAAGCTGGAGCAGGCCCTGGGCTCTCAATGTCCCCACTCCTCCTTTGCCCCAGCCAGCCTCGAGGAGGTGGACAGGCCACCACCACTCCAGCAGCTCTCCAAGACTGGTGGCTTTGCCAGTGAGCATTCCTGGCCTCTTCACAAAAAAAACACCACACAGGCTTCTGGGTAAGGGCAAGGCAGCCCCCAGTTATTGTCACAGGCAAACTAGGGGTCTAGGGACAGCCTATGCTGCCTCCTCATCCCTGTTCAAATCTGCTGCATGGCTTAAAATGTGGACAAATCAAGTTAGACTCACTCATGCCTGTAGGACAGCTAATTGAAATGGATGCAGCACAGATATAGCAAGTAAAATGGCTTTCACCTAGCCAAGCAAAGTATCTTTAATTAGAAACACACCTTCATGAGAGTCTTTAAAAGGAAAAATCAACTTGCATGTAACTTGAAGGCTTTTTACCTTACTTAATTAGTAGCAACTGTCCTAGCTAATGAAAACTAAATACCTTCTTCACATGCTGTTACTTGGGAGGTCATGAGGTGCAGCTGCACACACGGTCAGGCTTTTGCAAGAGCACTCTGGAGCCAGAAACAGTGAGGAAACCTGGAGTTCACCAAGTTCACCTAATGATACTACCACTGCAGTAGATTTTTGCAGGGTGCCTGGCCAAACCCTCTGCAATTCTCTCCGGAGGACTTAGCTCACCACAGCTCCTTTGACAGGCTCTTCCAAGAGACAAAATGGCATTTCTCACACAAGAAGCATTCCAGCTGAAAGAAGGAGCTTGCTCTACACAGAACACCATGCCTCAAAGGGCAAACTGTTGCATTCCCTTGCCCTGTCTCTATCCCACCATACCAAGCAGCAACTCGGCATATCCAAGCTCCTGAACTTCCCTGAGCAGAGAGGGACTTTCACAGACAGTGTGAGGTTGCTAATACACACAGGTCTTGAAATCAGGCTCATAATAGTCCTAAGTCCCTTCAGAAATGACAGTGGGCACAACATCATGCTGCACGGATTGTAAAATCACAGGAGTATTGTAGAGGGTGCTTAAGCTCACGCTTGCTGAATGAACCATTGCAGCAACTTAGCATATTAGTGCATCCACCTCTGCGTGTGACAGGAATTGCAAATTCCCACCAGCAAAGCCTGCAGAAGCAAATCTATGCTTACACTACAGTTCACACTTTGTCCTAGTGCAAACCCCATTTCAGAATAGCTTTAACATATTATGCTGTGCAGGGGTGTGGTTAAGGCTTAGAACGCACGTTCTTTCCAGTCTCTTGTACGGAAGGCAACATTCAGAGTAAGAATATCTGAACCCACCCTAGTGAGCTTTCCCTCAAGCTCACCCCTAGCACCCTCACCCTGTCATAGCCTGCAGTAAACGCTTAGAAACACAGGCATTTTTGTTTTACATACCTTCTGTTCCTCCTCTAGGTCTGATCTCCAGCAGTGCACTGGTAAGTGCTTCTGAGGAGGGTACCAGTTTAGCTATCTTCTTTTCAAGCTGTTAACCACCTGCAACAGGTATGGCTGGTAGTATGTCTCTTATCGTGCAGGTGACTTTGGAAACACCACCCTGCAAGCAGTGAGTCATGGCAGTAAGTTAACTTTGGTTCCTAAGTGCCATGAAACTCAAATTTTGTAACTTGAAAGCCTCAGACAGCTGGGTAGATCAACGTAGAACAACTGTGCCTGCAGTGTGGGACCTTTCACCTCACTTCTCCCTCAGGAGAAAGCCCACCAGATGAGTGTAGGCTCACAAACCCCCAAACCATGGCACATTTCTAGGATCTTCTTGTCTCATGGATGGCACATCCCTTCTGCAGTGACTGGAAAAACAAATGTCTCACTGCTCTCGGTGCCTCAGCCTAACTTCAGAGCCTCCAGCCACTTGAACTTCCTTTGAGCTACTTCAGCAATTTTCTCTCAAATACAAGTCTTTTAGTTGAGAGACAATCTGTCCAGATAATCAAAAAAGCCTGCACCAGCAAAAAAGAAATCAAGCATTTCACTTAGAGACTCCATTTCAGAGCATTTGCTTGTTTTCTTTAGCTGCCTGTTTCCTTGGCCCAAAGGGGATGTACATACCACCTTTGGCAAATGTCTGGCAGCGTTGCAGCATCTGACTGTTTTCAGAAGCAACTGATTACAGCAAGACTGCAACATGCTGGTCACATCACTTCTCTGACAGCCCAGATGATGAAAAACATCCTGTATTTTGTTCTTGTTACACTTTTGTTTCCCCTTGTTTTTATTTTCATCACTACTACTGCATACCTGTCAGCTTCTTCCCACTCAAACCAGATATTTTTACTTTAAGTACACATTTACAATAGTGAGAGCATAGGATGCAATTAAACACACATATGTATTATATTACCCTGGACACTCTTGTTTTTTTATTCAACACCTAGATAACAGGCATTTCCTCATTCAAAGCAGCATCTGAAAACTTCGTATTTATTTTAAACGAGACTTAAAACTATTTAAATGTACAACAAAACATCAAAAGCTATCAGACTGTGATCAATTTGAGAATAGTGTGCATCTAAACTGCTTAAAAGCCTAATGGAAAATTGTAGAGTTAAAAAAGTACCTTTTAAGTGCAACACACATTTCCACTAAAATATTGACAATTTTAAAAGTTCATCCTCTTGTGGCAGCAATGACCTAAGAAAGCAAGTTCACTGAACCTGTTACTACTGGCAGTATTCACCACACCAGAGCAAAGCAAAGAAAATCAAGCTCTCATTCTCTGCTGGAATTTCACCTGGTGTTTCTACATGAGACCTGGAAAGCAAAAGCCAGCCCATCCTTTCACTGACAGATGAAAGCCAGCTGGGTCTACAAGGATTCCTCTTGCCCTACAGTTACAGCAACTGAACCACGAGTACATATCAGGGATTTATCAAATTTTCAGAAGAGCACAAGACAAAAGTCACACTTAATTTACTCTGTAAACAGCACCTTTGCCTACATTGTCACTGTTTTTCCTGTAACCGGTCAGTATATTACCCTTATCCATTTTCAGTTCTACAGCCTCTGATCATAAATGACAGCAAAAACACTCAAGTACACTATTCAAGGAGTACTATGTTGCTTCATTTTAGTATCAGCATAAATTTCAGCATTGCATTTTTCCTGGACATCTTTTATCACACGTACAGTGCCCTGTCATTCCTGACTATAATTCTGTGACATCTTTAAGAGATATATGTACATTTAAGCTAATTTAGGCTAATATGACCAGTTTACATCCCCTTTTCCTCTCCGCATCAATCTAAACTGTGTCCTCTGCCACAGTGCTGCAGAACTGGATGTCAGCAGAGTGATTCATGACCAGCGATAAGCTGTGCTGCTGATCAGATCCATGCTATGTTGGCAGATCAGTTTGGAAGCCTGGGCGGGAATGAAAATGTGGCAAGAGACGCGAGGGACGCCGTCAGAGCTGGGCACGCGTGTGCATCTCTTTATGTGCCTAGTGATGGCTACAGTGGGGAGGAGGTTCAAGACTGAAATAGCACAAGGAATTGCTACAAATCAGCATTAAAATGCTTCGGCAGACCTGTCACGGAAGCTTTTAACATAGGCTGCCTACACCATGTCTGAATCAGAGCTCTTAGTCACATTCGTATGAATAACAATTAATCAAACACTCACATGTAATTGTTTGGGGAACAATATTGGTGTAACTGGGCCAATTCAAACAGTGTAAGTGATTCTCCCCTCCTCAGGTAATTTCAGGATAAATGTAGCATTTGAAAGACCTGTAGCAGGCTTCCATTTCCGTTACTGCAAGAGGCATACAGAGAGTTATTAGAAAATACATTACTATGGTTATTTAGCTGTTGCACCTAAATAAAAATAAACCATGGAGGGAAGTGCAGTGAATGGTGCAGCAGAGGCCCAAGCTGCCTTGCACAGCACACTCCTCCCTGGTCTGTTGTTCTCCAGGATCACCAAGAGCACCTTTTCTACTGATCAGTAAAATTTGCATTTACTAATGAGGCCCAGACACACATCAGTTAACAGAAGATCTAACTAGGAAGTAACCAAATGAAAAGGGTGCGGCAAGATCAGGGCACGCAACGCTGAAGAAGGTCAGGGCTGCGCTGGGGCCCACCACCATGGCTGGAGGCAGAGCTCCAGGGAACAGAGGTGGGAGGCCAGGCTCCCAAAAGGCTGAGGGACAGTAGGTGCTGGAGCTGTGGTGTGGGCCTCAATACCAAACTATCAGTCCCAATAATCACTCAAACTCATTCATGGAGCTGCTGAGATTACCTTGGTTCCCACTCTTTGCGTTGGAGGTAAGCTCTCGGTAAGAGCAAAGCATTTCAATTTTTTGACTGAGGATCAGACTCTTCAGGAAAACACTGCTCAGTCCCGGTGACTCATCATGTGTGACCCCATGTGCCTGGCTCCTCCAAATTTCCACCTCCGATAAAATCTTATCTTTTCTCTGAAAGACAGGAGACTCTTCCTCACCTTTAAAACAGATAACTTTAACAGATATAGAACAGATAACTAAATGCTGCAGTCCCACAGTCACTGTGCACTATGAATCCAAAGCGACAGCTTTGCTCTGCCTCACACATGGACATGAATACCTGATACGGGATTTTTGTTTCATTTTTAACCACAGACCAGATTTCAGCTTGGCTCTGCCAGATCTTAGCAGGGGGTGATGGAAGGACAAGCAAGTGCCAGAAAAGCTTATACCTACAATCTATTAATGATGACAGCACTCATCCACACAGCTTCTTGAAGTAATAATAACGAAGATATTTTAAAAAGAGCTACTGTACAAGATGATTCCAGGGGACACGGCTACTACGAAGTAATCAGTCCCATGGGATTAGAAGTAGTCTGCTGAGCCTAATGCCTTAACATCTGAGAATTATTCATCATCTCATGATAACCACATTTTCTCTAATGTATTATTACTTATATGTTAATGGCACCCTTACAGCACTTAAAAGCCTGTCACGCCCAGCATCACACTACCGTTTATTTCCTGCATACATACCACTTGCTGTCATCAATGTCTCTTCTCAAGCCTTTCTAGCTGTTGACCCAATTTAATGCCTTGGAGATTGTCTTCTCAGACGTAATTACAATATTTTTAAAAAGGACTTCACAATAAGCGCATTTCTCCAGTGCCCACAGCATCTGTTAACTCTTTTCTCAGTGTATGTGCCTGCCTGCTAGACACGTTCCAAGAAAATACATGTTTGGTAGCATAAATTCTCTGTCTTCCATGTACTATTCACCTCAGAATAAATATTTAGATCCTAGTAATGAAAACACAGCTAATGCTTTAGCTGGCTTTAGGCAGTGCTATACATGCTTAGAAAAGAGCCTGGACATTATAGCAATTTGTGGTGTGTTACCCAAAACATTGCAATCCACCTTTACCTCAGTGGTGATTACAGCATGGCAATCAGTCAGTTTAATCTAATTAGGCTGCTCTTTCTCTGACAGCTTATGGTTGCAACAAGCCCTCTCTACATGGTAAATAGCAATGCACATTAGAATAAAACAGCTCATACGCTACACTCATTAGCAATCTCTAAGATTACTTTAGCTGAATGACCTTCAGGTATAGCCTAACTCTATAAAAGTAATACACGGTTAGGGTTTATTTGAATTTTTCTGTGATTTCCCAGGATTCTTCCCTTTCTGCAACTAAGGTCTACATTAGATAATAATGCTGACAACTGAAGCTGAGACACAGAGTTGAGGAGACCTGTGCAGATAACAGACACCAGCTCTGAATGCAGAGTGTGCATGTCCAGCCAGGCTCAGCATCTCACATATGGTACAGACTCATTTAAGGCATGAGCAGGCAATGGCCAGAAGTGTGTCAATCCCAACACCAGGTGAAGGTATCCCTTGACATCAGGACAACCAAAATAGAAGGATGCAGAGTCTCCTACACATCCATATTTGTTAATCCGATCTGGATATGTAACACTCAAAGTTTACTGCTTCCTAACTTGATAGAGATAGAGGAAAGGGAACCAGGCTAGACACCAGCAGAGGGACATGAGAACAAATCAGCCATGTCAGTCCCTGCACCATGTGTGACACTAGGAATAAAAGTTTAGACTGAAGTGTTCTCTGCCATTTATTAACCAACACCTTATTTAGGATGGGGTTGCAAAGTGATGAAGCACTGTCAAGTAAGGAACAAATATTACAAATGAAAACTCATCAAAAGAAAGAAAGCTTGTGCCAGTCTTGCACTAGCTCTTGCATTTTTCCCAAACTCAAATAGAAAATCTTCTCTATCAAATAATTAATAAAGAGAGGAAAGTGTTTACAACAATACAGTCCCATTAGAATCAGTGGAAAAAAATAACTAAAAAAACCTACCAGCCACAGGTAGGTAAATATTTGATTCTGACACAATCTTTGTTAATACTAAGAACCATTAACTCTGAAGTGAGAATCATCATTCACTTAGTAGATATCACCCAGGGCCTTCAGCCATGCTTGCCGCATACATGGGGAGGTATAAACATCACCCTAGAAAAACAGAGCAAGGGTGGCTCATTCAGTCTTTGTTGATCTCCTACACAGATACAGCTTGGTGATGAACCACTAGTTAGCATCAGAATGACAAGACACAGATTATTCAAGCTGAAAAGGAGTACTGTTAGAATGAACTTAATTTCCTCAGACTTGACAGAGGGTAGAAAAGACTCATCATGCCTTTCTTCTTCTTTCACATGAGGAAAAGGAACTGCTTGGGGAACTGAATGTTCTAAACTTACAATCAAGAGATAAAATCCTGAAAGTAAATTAGTACTGTATTTTCCCACAACTTCCTCTCATCCTAATGTCATATTTTGATTTTTAAAAAATGCATTTTTTTTTTCTTTTAAATTGACTTGTAAGCTTTTTGGGTCAAGCAAAGTCTTATTCTATTTGCATGTAACTAGGGTAGTGGGCACCATAAAATGTAATTCAGTTTCTTGAAGCTGGTGAATTCAATATAGCAGGTTGCTACATCTGGAGATGTAGTAAGTCTATATGATAGTGATGAACAATCAGAGTAGGCTCTCCTGAAGCCTATGTATTTGGTAGGTGATCCTGTTTAAATGTTAGACACAATACATCACAGCATCCAGAGCACTCCATGGTAAAATTCAAGATTATACAGGAAATACCTTCTTAGATGAGAGCTGCAAAGATGCCTCTTACTGCTCTTCTTTGAGGAAAAAAAGAAATTTGACAAGAAAGGAGAGGGAAAGGGAAAAGACCCTTCAGCAGTCAACAAACAAGGGGCAGAGATGAGCTCCAACTCAGCAGCTTGTGAGAAGAGGGAGAGTGGTTGCTCTTTGTGATGACCCAAGGGCTGCTATGCATGGTCAAAACATCGTGGCCATGTCTCTCCAGCATGGCAGGACTCAGCAGATCTCCAGGTCACTGGTAGGAGATATTAAGCTGTTTTCAGGCACTAGAGAAAGTGAGTACCACTACTCAAATGCAGCTGAGCAATCTTATACAATGGGACAGGTTAATCAAATCTCATGCTTTGAGGCATAGTACAATTGCCTACAGGATGAAGAAAGCACTTCTTGCTCACAGTATTTTACAAACAGTTGTTCTTATCTTTCTCCAAAACAAGAAGAGAAATAGACGTTACAAACATGGTCAAATCATACAAATTATGACATATAATATGTAGGACACTAATTGGCACGAAGGAATTATCAGAATATTTTTATCGCTTCTACTTGCTTCTTTTTTAGTAAAAAGACACGGTTGGAAAAGGCTGAAGTTCTATTAATTACTAACAAAAAATTGGTAGAAAAATGTTCAAGTCTCTGCCTTCTCTATTTTTAACATACACTTAACCTGAGCTGATTCACAGCCTGTTGATTAAGGCTATTTACATGCAGGTTTTGTTTCACCTCACATTAAAAGATTATTTGTAGCTATGGCACAGTTAAAAAATATCCTCCTCTGCTAAATGAACAAGTATGAAATAAACAGCATTAAAATCAAGTTATTTTAAGCAGATCTTTTCTTGAACTGAGGCAATATTGGCTAACTTTCATTTAAGACTTTTATCCCCAGTAGCTAGGCTAGAATTTTTCTTTCTTAATCTATACAGTTTTTGCCATGGGCCCGAGTGCCTCGTCTCAGAGGCATGTCCTGTGCAGGGGACAGAAAAGGTTAAAGTTACATTCAGGCTGTGAAGTCAGCCTCTCAGAAATTAAGGAAGTCCAGAAAACAGGAATACAACTAATGACTATTTGTTTCAAGCAGTTTGTTCACCACCATCCAGGAACCCTGTGGCAGAGGCAGAAAGCAGCTACATGGGCTGCCATCACCCTGCCTTCTCCTTCTGCCTGTTAACCTCATCCTCTACACATCTGCTGCCTTCTGCAAGAAGTCAGGCAGGGCCTTACAGGTCAACTCCTAAGTTGTGAGGAACTCCACAGGGCAGGGACATACGTTGTAAAAAAAGGTGCAACTGCAGGCAGAGGTGAGATTGTGGAGATGGAGGCATTTAACACCCAAGAGTTCAGGAAAAAAAACACCAAGATGAAAAGACATCAAGCCCTTCAGGAAAAACATGAAGTTGAAAGACCACAACTGAGCAACACAGAGCCCCTTCCAGAGGCTGCTCAGCTCATGGCATGCCTTACTAGGTCTGCTTTGCTCAACAGCTCCCAAGTTCTACCCTTGTGTATTGCCCAATAAATAACTGCTTTGTGCTTTAACGTTTTGGACAACCTGCTTGCAGGGTCTTTGTGCACAGCAAAAGTTACTTCAACAAGCTGACCCAGAGAGGAATGGTTCACAGGGTTGCTGTAGAAAATGTAAGCCTGAAAAGTATGAGAACTGCTCCCACAATAACATCACCATGCACACACAATGATTAAATATCTATTTCTTGCAAATCTCTTTGTAGAGGAAAGAGTGGAGGCATCTACATTTACAAGGGTCCTGAGGACTTATCAGATTTCCGTAACAGTTAACAGATAAAATCCATATGGGAGACATCACCTGAAAAATGAATTTTACTTCTCAAACATAATATGAATAATATATGACGTAAAAGGGGAGCAGAAAAATATACCTGGTTTTTGTTTATGCCAATATCACTGCACAGATGCTCTTATTAACCACAGTATCAATATTCCATCATTTGCATAATAATCTAAAGTTCTAAGAGTACGACTTTAAGGCCAACATTCTGTAACTAACCACAGTTATTGCCTAAATTGCCAGTCAACCTGGAACATGATCACCTCAGATTTGCAGGAAAAAAAAAAAAAAGAGACAGAATGAAGAACACATATTGCATAGAGTTGCTCCAAGCTGTTAACAAGCACCATGTCATACAAACTGTCAAAAGGTTTGTAAGGATAAATCAAAGTTATGACCAGTGATGAAATCCCTAGATAAAGGAAGAATATCTTGTCAAATTAGCTTACAGGAATTTCATGGTGTGAAGGAAAGGTTTTGGTGTTCTCCAGTCCCTCTCCACTCACTCATCTGACTGACTAAGATGAGATGGCTTGGGAAAAAGAGTTCTAATGAATACCCAACTTTTGCTTGTATTGCGACCAAAATTGGGAAGAATTTCCCATGCTAGGTACAAGGAGCTAAAACCTAAGATTTTGATTATTTATTTCTTTATTTTTACTGTAGATAATTTGGTACCCAATTCTGTAAAGTTCTCATGTAGGAAATTACAAACTGCAGGGTAACACTGTGATCACAAAAAGGATGAGAGAACATGTGAAAGCAATTCACAGCCACTCCAAAGCCCAGAACAAGAGGTTTATGGGACCTTTGTAGATACTGGAATCCTCTCCAACTGGCTGCTATTAGATGGATGCAGAAGTCTAAAGTTACATTTGGTAAAGGCTCAGGAATCATGCTTCAACTCCCAGGACTCAACTCCAGACTCTACCACGGCTTGCTCATAAAAACCACAGCTTGAAGTACCATCATAAACTGATCTGAACCCAAGTTCACATCTGGTTTCAGACACTCGTACAACTATTCTACCTTCTATCTATTTTTTGTGGAATGGCTAAAAATATGGATTTTTAATCATTTAAATGTAAATGTAAGACAATTATTAAGCTGGTTTCTGGTTCCTTACATAAACAGAATGCAATCTGGGAAAATGGTGGGAAAAAAACTATTACTGTTAACATATTATTTCTTGCCTAAAGGAAGGAGAATATACTTTTTCCAACACATTGATTTTTTTTCCCACCCCCTTAAAATACATTTAAAGCAGATTTTAATTTCAAATACTGAGGTAAAACCCCAGGTGACCTTTCAAATTCAGGAAGAGACAAGTGCAACGATTGATGCAAGTCCCTTCCATCACCTTCCTCATATTTCTAAACATAGCATAAAATGCCATCGAGTTTTTTTCAGTTGCAACCCTAGTATACATTGCTGGGAAGCTAAAGTTCAGAGTTCCTTCCTCCATGGTTATACAGCAAGCTTTTCCATGCAAATCCAGGAACTTTTTCTGAAAAAAGGTGCAGAACTAGCAGCTAAGCAGAGTCCAAGAGAGCAGAGAAAATTTTAAAAATCTGCCAGTACTGAAACCTGTAAAAGAAATGTGTTTTTTTTTTTTTTTTTTTCACTTTCTGGAGAGTGTGCACTTCTAAGAATTCCTGCAGAACCTGTCAAAGCTCCCAGATCAGATCTCTTAGGGGACAACTGGCATTTTAAGGCTCTTTCTTCCGAGTTTCTGAAATGAGGTCATTCTTTTTACTATTGTCACCTTTTAGCAGAATAAAGTTTCTTTTATCAAAAACTTACCTTCTCGTAATGTGCTTCAGAGAAAACTTCCCATCAACTTCAGTTTGGATTTTGTAGGGAAATTGTCACGACTCCTGAAAATTTTTCCAAATATAGTTTCTATATTTAAAAAAAATTATATTATTATCTGAGTTACTGTGCTTTGAATCAATGCTTTTTTTTCCGCTGGAACCCACAATTTTTTAAAAAGTACCTAGCAGACCGAGCTCCTCACACAGTCTCGCCTGTGGAACCACATTTCAGAAAGCTGCTGAAAACGGAATGATTCTGCTCATATTCGTGCCACATCACTAGTATTTTATTGACTTCACCAAACTACTCCAAACTTGTATCAGCATAGGTAAGCTAAAACTCGGGGCACATGCACCAAGAGCACATGTGCAGGGATACCTGCGCTCATCCAGCACTGAGACTTCTGGGATTTTTTCCCTGAAGTCAGCTCTGCATGAACCTGTGGCTCTGTCTTGTGCTGAGCAGGTAGAAGGGCCTGCAGCGTTGCACCATGTCCTGCTGCCCCAGCTCCCCGCTTGTGGGTTGGTGCCCAATCCTTGCTCCATTATATACTGTAGACATTCCCCCACTCCACTGTCTCTGTATTTATCACAGGATCTCAGTCAGCAGCATGCTAATCCTAATTCTTGTTGATTGAATCTTCTTGGTTTTACTGTAATTAGTTCAGATTTGGACAAGCCTAAAGCAGCGATGAATCAGACAAAGCACTTCCAAACACTAGTTTTGCAAAAGACCAAGCTCTACCACCCCTTGTTTTCAAAAGGGTTTGTTTTTGTTTTTGTTTTTTTTAAGATTTTTAGTTCTTTAGAACTGAAAGACTTAATTATTCTGCTGGGTAAATTAGGAACACATACTGGTTTGCCTCCTGCATAATCCCTTCAAAGAACACCAAAATATTTTCTAGTCCTTCAAAACAAGTGAGTAATTTCAAAATGTTAAGTTGAATTCAACAAGAGAATAAAATTAAGAAGTTGCTTTTTATTTTCATCACATCACTGTACCAAGGATGAAAACTGGAAATATTTTTCCTAAATCGAAAAACAGGCAATGCAGAAGTAATCGGCAATTTCTTCCTTCTGCGTAACAATGGCCTCTCAGCAAATAATTTTCCAGCTGGCAGCTGGTCTGCTCATATCATTTTCTTCCCATTAGTCCTGGTTTAAGCTAAGAGATATCAGGGCCAAGTGGGATGTGGCCGCTATGCTGATGAGATCTCCCAGTTCCCAGCTGATGGGTGACCCATCAGGGCACAGCACCAGCTGACCCATGTTGCCCCACCACTGCCAGGTGAAGCCAGGCAGCATGGTAGGGGAGCTTGAAGGAGAAACACAATAAACCGTGCAGTTTTCCAGGGGGAACAGACTCTGGTCTAAGGAAGAAGCAACAGAAAAGTAAAATTCTCCGTCTCCAAATTGTATGCAGTTTGTTCACATTTTACAGTTTCTGGTAGTCTCCACAAAATCCTGCTCTCACTTTTTGGGGATACGAAGAGGAATAAGTTAGACTGGTAGGTCTTAGGACTGAATGTACATTAGGAGGCAGATGTCTGGTATGAACTACAGGATTTCAGAGACTTTCCAACAGAAATATGCACTTTATCTTGCACATGGTAGGCTGAACTATGGAAAAATGTTCACAGCTATACCACAAGCCATGAGAAATTAACACAGTTATTTTTGAGTTGTGACACTCACCAACCCTTAACAGAAGAGTAGGAACCCTTTGATGGAAATGGTGCCTGTTTCAGGTGAGCACAGCAAAGCACAGCTTGGGATCAGCTCTAAAAAGGAGCTGGGAGCTTTCAAAACTGAAGATCAGGCCATAAATATGCCCATATGTTATTCAGTCTGATCCTTCTACAATAAAAGCAATTGCGTAAGTGACAACAGAGACCAGATTACCTTTTCCACTTAACCATTTCCTGCAGAGGAACACCGAGGCAAGCGTGGAGACCAGAGGATACAGAGGGATCAGATTAAATGCTGCTGCGCAGGATCCAAGCAGCTGGGGACACACATCAGGTGGGGCTGGTCATAGGGTGGTGTGAACAGGCACTGCCCCCTCCCTCTAGGGAGGCACAGGAAGACGGCCACAGGGTCTTCTCCATTTCGGACTTGGGATGAGGAATGAGGACTCGTGGATGAGTTCCTCCCTTTTAAGCCGTATGACACAGAATGCAAGAACACAAAACCAGCAGTGCTGGGTCAGACCAGAAATCCACCTACTCCTGCACCCTGCCTAGAACACTGGTCAATAGCACGTAGCTAGAGAAAAATGGAAGGACTAGGCAATTGCAAAGACACTTCTAAGTCTATTTCTGTGCACTAATTGTGGCTCCTGGACATTTTATTTGGTCCTCAGGCTTCAGGATTTTTTTTTTTTTTTTCTAAAAAGGCCTCCTTTCCACTGACTGCAGAAAAACATCTTTACAGATATGAACTTGACAGAGCAAGTATCACCATTGCTCCAACTGCCCCTTGTAATGCAATAAGGTTACAGCTGCAGCTGATAATTTCATGCCCTTTCAAAGCCTAAGTATGCCTTCCAGCACTCAAGTGAGTACATAAAGCTACTTTTGACATATTAAAAAAAAAAAAAAAAGCTGGGGAGAGAGCAAATCACCTGCCCATGGCTATGAAAAAAGTTAGTAAGGAAGTTAAAAGCAAGTCCATAGCTCTAGAGTTTTGACTCTGCTTTAAAACGAGAGTCTACCCTTACTTTTCAACTTCACTCATGAAACTTTCAAAAAAACTAGAGAAACTAAAGACTGTTACTGCTTCCACCTCATGCCTGAAAATGCCATTTTCATGGCTGTATGGACAATGACATTAGAGATGGTGACATAAATCAAGGTAATGGTTTGTGAAGTGTTGTGAGTACAGACTGTTTAACTGTCCAGTGACAAAGTCATCACTAAGGTCTTCACTCAGAAAAGCACGGAGGCATGTACCTACACCACTCCTACTAAGCAGAGCATTGAAGTGTGTATTTAAGCACCTGCTTCAGTTCTGAACCACTTATTTTGGGAGTGAGCTGTGTATTTACTGCTCTTTCAAAGAGGGATGGGTTGCTGATTGGATAACTACGTAAGATCATAAAATGTAACCTCAAAGGACATTAATTCAGAGTCTTTCAGGTATAACGCCATCCCGCCCCACAAGCTAACTGGGTAGCGCCTGGAGCTGAACCAGCAGAGGGAACCCAAATGCTGCACACTCCGGCTGCCACCCAGCAGGAGCAATGTTATTTGTATGCGAATGCAGCAGTGAGAGCTCCCTGATTTTAAGATGCAGCACGGTCCGCTGAGGCTGCAGCACGCCTGCTTCTGCTAGAACAACCTAGAAAGACACACAGTTCTCAGTTGCCTCAAGGTCCACAATGGATATATGGACATGTCAGTCTACACAGACTGAACTTCTTAAATTCATTTTCAAAGGATACATATATTAAATGTAGTTCGTTCGTACAGCCTAATCTAGCCAGCTTTACTATTTCATTGACATTATGCCTGTCTTCTATCACACCACATAATCTAATGTTCATGGTATGCACGATGATGAAGAACACCTGAAAGGAAGAGAGACGTGTAAGGACCTAAACTATAACTTTGCTATCTTAATTTAGATATACATATATATATGCATAGCTGTTTGGTAGCACATTTGTACTCTTTTCTCACTGTATATATTAGTTTGGGGGTGAGGGTTGTTGCCACTGATACAGGTTTTTCTGGCACAAAAAAAACTTACAAGTGGGAGTTTCTCCCCCACTGCCTGAGAATTTCTTCTGCTTAACTGTTTCAGAAAAGCTACAGTGGATTTCCCATGAGTTTTCTGGCAGTCTACATGAATTCCTTTTCAGCATCTTGAACTGAATTTGCATGTGAAAACAGATTACCCTAAGACAATTACAATGTCAACTGATCAAGAAACTACTCTGTCTAGAGCTGTAGAATTTACCATAGAAGGACAAGGAGGACTCTGTGGACAAGTGAAAATACTTGAAAGACTTTAGGAAGCTTGAAAATTGTTTTTTTCTTATAGTATCACATTCTGTAGGGAAGAACTATCGGCTTCTCCACAAGTTAAATTCCACTCCGCGTTTCTTTCCTTTTGGACTGTCCACAGCAAAGTTTCACATACTCTTTCAACAAGAGTGCATCTGTATCCATTCCTCCTGAGGACGCAAGCACTTGACAGATCCTCCACAGATTACTAAAGGCAGCAGAGCCATATGAAAAGAGTCCATGGAATCAGAGGAAGCCTCCATCAAGTCAGACCAATGCAGATCTGGAAGGTAACTCTGTACTCACTTTATTCACTGCCTTCATGACTCCATAGAAAATTATCAAGCCTTCCTCAGCCTCCTCTCCAAACTGAGGAATCTCAGCATCTCCTCATGAGATGGCTGCTCTATGTCCTTGATATTTCAGTTGCCCTTCTCTGCATATTCTTGAACTCCACCATGTCCTTCTAGAGATGCAGACACCAAAATATGTGTAATTCCCTCCAGCCCTGTTTCCTCTACAAAGACAATCTGCTGCTGACACCCACTGTCAGCAGGGAGGGTAGTTTAACTGGGAATGAACATGATCTAGTGAAAATACACATTGCATGCAGCTGGATTTCAGAAACTGCAAATGGGTTGTATCCTTCCCCGCCTCCAGAAAAATGAAGAAAACAGTGGAAAAAAGAAGGGTTTTTTGCATAGATGCAAACCCAGCAAATCTGTCACAGATGTTACTTGCACAAATCCCCGATTTGCCTGGAGACAAAGGAGGAACTCAAAGGGTTGGGAACTAGAAAGTCGGAAGTTCATTCTACTGATGTTTACATGGGGAAAGAATAGTACAACCCTCTTGTATTTTTAGACCAGAAACATGAGACCATAACTCATTAGATCAAGCACCAATGTAGGTTTGGGGAGGAGAAAGAAAAAAAAAAAAAAAAAACAACAAAAAACTAGGTTCTGGCTTAATTTGGAAGCACACTGGATGAATCCAAAAACAGGTCTGTGTTTCTGTGCTTTATAATAGGATATTGTAATAGCTGGTTAGAAGTAGATTTATATGGCCTGTATATAATTTAGGTCCAAAAAGAGAGGCAGTGTCACTTATAATGAGCCTTAGCTGTGAGGTATGTCCCTCATTCTCTTGCTTGTCAGGCATTTCAGTTATCTCTCTTGTACTTTGTTATAAATAAAGCTGCAAGGAGATGTTCTAATCCAGGCTGTCTGGAAAAAAACAAGGGCTCAAAGGAGCCAAGATTCACTCGTATAATAACCGGGTTTTAACTCAGAACTTCTGATATCGGTTATTATATTCATACACAGAAAAACAAACAAACAAAAATGCCCAACACACACAAAAACAAAACAAACAAAAAAACCCCACAAAACCAAAACCAAACAAAAATAAAACCCCAACAGCAACAAAAAAACCCAACCAAACGAAACCAAACCAGAACCACCACCACAATGAGAAAAAAAAAAGTGTTCTACTTTTTACTGCCACAAAAGTCCAGTTGTATTTATCCCACCAGTGACACTCAACAGCCACTGCCATCTCTTGATAGAAAGGCAAAAATCTCTTAAGACACATCCAACATTCTGAAATCTGCAGTTTCCAAAGCTGGTTTTCCGGCCAAGGAAAGCCCAGCCTTACTCTCACAAGCACATAATTTCAGACACTAACAACTGTGCCACTAAGTTACAGGACAGTTGTACTAACATTGACTTTGTTCTACAACCTTTTTCCTTCTTTCATCTCCTCTCCGTAGTTTGCCCTACACTTTGTCACCCACGACATCTCATTTCAAAAGACGATTATATTAATAAAAGATTATATAGCATTCATAATATAGAATATATCTATTTTACGCTTCATGTAATACTGTACATACATATGATAGCACCACATATTACCAACTTGAATAGATTCTATTTTCCTGCTTTGCAAATATATTTCCTAACAAGTCAAGAGCTTTTTACAGAGACTGTTACTTTCCTGATTATTAAATTCAACCTACACTAACAGAGACATTCTCTAGTCCTTTTTCACATACTTGCTTGCAGGCAGTCTTTGCTAAGGCTTAGCATTTGTATGAGTTTTAGCTTTAATAAGCTACAGCTTCAAAATATTAACTACAATATCAAAATACAGAGTTTGAAAGTCAATTCTTGAACTGAGAAGACTACTA
This sequence comes from Patagioenas fasciata, assembly GCF_037038585.1. Lineage (NCBI taxonomy): Eukaryota > Metazoa > Chordata > Aves > Columbiformes > Columbidae > Patagioenas > Patagioenas fasciata. Next base: position 32,694,105 of record NC_092524.1, read on the forward strand.
TTTTCTCATCTGCACAACCAGTCAGACCACCAAGATCCCAGGAAACCTAGCCCAGAACAACAACTCATACATAACGCATAACACATGCCTAGGGAAGGCAAGACAAAGGAGTGGAGGGGAGTAAATACCCAGTCTTAGCCTCACCCACAAACAGTGCAGTGTCACCTACCTGCATTGATTTCACCTGAGCAATTGCCTTCCAGGAGCTTTCCTAGAGATGTCTATATGTAGCCAATCAAGAACCACAAAGGACAGATAATTTTAAGCTGGGCAGACAGCCACCTGCACCTTTAAAATGTCTAAAATGCAATCCTGAAAGGTACAACAGTATTTTACATTGTGAGAGGACACTTTGTGTTCTCACCTCTTGAAACTCAAAGAGCTATTAACAATGTTTTGTTTTTCTGTGACTGAAGAGCAGGTAAATTTAACCTAATTCCTCTGCCGCAGAAGGTGACAGCTTTTAAAGGCACCAACACCAGCATGTTCTTGCTCTCAGTTACTTATGCTCTGGATTTACAGCTTACTGGAAGTATAAGGAAGCACCTACTACTCCACTACTAATTTTTTTTTTCAAATTTAAATTAGGAATTAAATCCCCCATGATAACGTGAAACATCACATAGCACTTTACCAAATACGTATCTTCCCAGCAAGGAGACAGCACTTGGATCGACTGTGTACTTGTTCATCTGATGTTGCTGTGTTTCCAAAATTTGATTACCCTTCCATGACAAGACGGGAGCTGCTATGTTAATAACCTGTTCTACTCTGATACAGTGTCTTTAGTACCACAATAATGGTCTGGCCCATTTCAGTATTTTTCCACCCTGGAGGAATTTAAGTACTTGGGGAAGTTACTCTCACAAAGCTGAGAATTATCTAGCCAAAGAGTGTCCTGAAGTGGCAAGTAGCCAAGCTAAGGCCAGGCCCCCGCAAAAAGCAGCTTTTTGGAAAATGGCCTTATTAGAACGACTGTGTGGACGTTTGTAGATACCTCACAGAAAAGGTGTTTTGTAGCTGTAAAAGTATTTTTCAAGAGTGCTACTGCTCGCAGAAATTATAGAATCATAGAATGTCCTGAGTCGGAAGGGACCCACAAGGATCACAGAATCACAGAATGTTAGGAATTGGAAGAGACCTCAAAAGATCATCTAGTCCAATCCCCCTGCTGGAGCAGGAACACCTAGGTGAGGCTACACAGGAAGGTGTCCAGGTGGCTTTTGAATGTCTCCAGAGAAGGGGATTACACAACCTCCCTGGGCAGCCTGTTCCAGTGTTCTGTCACCCTCATTGTGAAGAAGTTTCTTCTCATATTTAAGTGGAACCTCCTGTGTTCCAGTTTGTGCCCATTGCCCCTTGTCCTATCATTAGTTGTCACTGAGAAGAGCCTGGCTCCATCCTCGTGACACTCACCCTTTATATATTTGTAACATTAATGATGTCAGCCCTCAGTCTCCTCCAAGCTAGAGACCCAGCTCTCTCAGCCTTTCCTCATAAGGGAGATGCTCCACTCCCTTCATCATCTTCATGGCTCTAGGCTGGACTCTCTCCAGAAGTTCCCTGTCCTTCTTGAACTGAGGGGCCCAGAACTGGACACAATATTCCAGATGTGGTCTCACTAGGGCAGAGTAGAGGAGAAGGAGAACCTCTCTGGACATACTAACTACCCTCCTTTTAATACACCTCAGGATGTCATTGGCCTTCTTGGCCACAAGGGCACAGTGCTAGCTCATGGTCACCCTGCTGTCTACCAGGACTCCCATGTCCCTTTCCCCTACGCTGCTCTCTAACAGGTCATTTCCCAACTTATACTGGAACCTGGGGTTGTTCCTATGCAGATACAAGACTCTACACTTGCCCTTATTATATTTCATTACATTTTCCCCCGCCCAACTCTCCAGCCTGTCCAGGTCTCGCTGGATGGCAGCACAGCCTTCTGGCGTGTCAGCCACTCCTCCCAGCTTCATGTCATCAGCAAACTTGCTGACAGTGCACTCTGGTCCCTCATCCAAGTTGTTGATGAATATATACTGGTCTCGGTACCGACCCTTGAGGGACTCTACTAGATACAGGCCTCCAACTGGACTCTGCCCCATTGACCACGACTCTCTGGCTTCTTTCCTTCAGCCAGTTCGCTGTCCACCTCACTACCTGATCATCCAGATGCCACTTCCTCAGTTCAGCTGCAAGGACGCTGTGGGAGACTGTGTCAAATGCTTTACTGAAATCAAGACAGACCACATTCACTGCTTTGCCATAATCTATCCACCTCGTTACGTCCTCATAAAAGGCTAAGAGGTGAAGCCATGTTTACTGCTCCTAATGACCCTCTTATCCTTTATATGCCTTGAGATGGCACCAAGGATAAGTTGTTCCGTCACCTTTCCAGGGATGGAGGTGAGGCTGACCGGTCTATAGTTACCCAGGTCCTCCTTCTTGGCCTTTTTGAAGACTGGAGTGATACTTGCTTTCTTCCAGTCCTCATGCACCTCTCCTATTTCCCACGACTTAGCAAAGATGATGGAGAGTGGTCCAGCAATGACCTCAGCCAGCTCCCTCGGCACCTGTGGGTGCAACCCATCCGGACTCATGGATTTATGGATGTCCAGATTGCTTAACTGGTCCCTAACCCAGTCCTCATCAACCAAGGCAAACTCCTCCACTGCCCTGACTTCCTCTGGGGCCTCAGGGGTACGGGGCTCCTCAGAACGGCCTCCGGTAGAGACAAAGAAGGCATTCAGTAACTCTGCCTTCTCTGTATCTTCTGTCACCAGGGCACCCATCCCATTCACCAGTGGGCTTACTTTGCCTCTAGTGTTAGTTTTATCTGCCATGTATTTGAAGAAGCTCTTTCTGTTGTCCTTGACCCCTCTCACCAGGTTTAATTCTAAGGAGGCCTTAACTTTCCTAGTTGCCTCCCTGCATCCTCTGACAACAGCCTTATATTCTTCCCAAGTGGCCAGCCCCTCCTTCCGTGATCTGTAAACTCTCCTCTTCCACTTGAGCTTACCCAGCAGATCCTGTTTAACCACACAGGTCTCCTGGCTCCCTTCCTTGACTTCCTACGTGTCGGGATGCTCTGATCTTGAGCTTGGAATAGGCAGTCCCTGAATGCTAGCCAACTATCTTGGGCCCCTTTACCTTCAAGTACCCTCTCCCATGGGATTTCCCCTATCAATTGCCTGAAAAGGCCAAAGGATCAATGAGTCCAGCTCCTGCCCCTGCATATGACAACCCCACAATTCACACCATGTGTCTGAGGGCGCTGTTCAACTGCTTGTTGTACACTGTCACACTGTCGGGCTTGGGGCCATGATTACCTCCCTGCGGAGCCTGTTCCAGTGCTGCTCAGCCTCCCCTTGTGAGGAAGCTGTAGCTGCCATGAGGTCTCCCCTCAGTCTCCTCCAGGCTGAACGAATCCAGTGACTCTGGTCGCTCCTCATATGGCTTCCTCTCCAAACCCTTCACCAACTTTGTAGCTCTCTTCTGGACACTTTCTAGTAGCTTAATATCTTTCTTACAGTGTGTTGCCCAGAACTAAAAAGCCTTAAAAAGGCTGCTAAACCACTGGTTATTACACGCACTCAATAAATAACATAAATAATATCTACCATGGACGTGACCTGGATTTACCAGCTCACCAGTTATGTTGGTAACTTGTCTGCTAAACTGTCTGCAAAGCAAAAAAGGTAACTTCAGTCCAATAGAATACTTGTACATGTACATAATATTGCTAATTTTGTGATTGCTCTGCTAAAGAACAGAAGAATGTGGATTTCTCTCATACTTTTTTTGAGTTTGGGACACACTTTGGAGTTGTGCTAAACTATGGAACAATAGGGACAGTTCAGGGATGTGAAGGCATTAGTTGTACTTGCAAGAGATCTCCTGGAACATACCATGTACTTCCCAGCTTAGCACAGGTGATGAGCAAGCATCTCTACACACAACCCCCTCCCACAAAGGGATATACATGCATTTTATAAGGATGAAGGTGTGCCTCTCTTTGAAGAATGCTTTGCAAGGAGGGCAGGAAGTAGAGGTTTTTCCATTATTCTATTTTAAAGTATCTGCCTAGAAACATTTTCATTTCTTACCAGCTACCAATAAATGTATTGCAAGAGGACACAAATATAGATTCACTTTGAGGCAACTGGAATGATTACTTTCCCTAAGTGATGAAAACTACTATGTAAACTGAAGTCATAAACTGAGTGAAATGACTGACTCCCAAACCACCATCCAAGCAGTAAAATCTCCAAATTGGCAGTAAACCACTTTGAGTAAGTACTTCTTCCTTCTATTGATGCTTAAACCTAGGAATACTTGGTGGAAATTGTTACCACTGGAACGTTTTATCAACATAATTAATAATGAACAGCAAAAACAACTGCTAATGATTACACTATAAATTTCATTAACAGCAATGAAAAAAGTGACATTTTAATTGACTTGTGTCATACACAAGTGTAATACAAGACAGTCAGGCAACCATGGGACTATATTAATCCCTGTGATAACACAAAAATGGTAAACGGAAAGGTAAGAGAAGACATATTTTTTGCAAATCATACAATTACCAAGAATGTCACCTATATTATTACTGATTTTTATGTGGTCACTATGAAGAGCTGAAGGCAAGCTAAAGTTTGATTAGGTGCCGGCAAGAAATACACAGAAAATACTTAATTGAAGTATAGAAAGTGTAGCAGTAACCTGAAAGATACTGCAACCTCCTCAATCTCATCCTGAAAGAGAAGCAATGGGGCCTGTAAGAGCAAAGAGTCCCATGTGGGAGAAGTTTTTAGTGCTACTAAACCTGCATTCATGTAATTTAAACAATTCAGAAAATTAGTGCAGAAGAAATACAAGTGAGAGTGAGGAAAGGATTTCTTATCTTTAATAAACGTAGGGAGGAAGAATTTGCTCAGAGAGAAGTCAGGAAGAAAAAGCAGCCTTGGAATAGAAAATGGGAGCTTCCCAATCCCCAGCCAGTTTGATACTGGAGCAGCTGGGGGACTGTCTTTCAGCACTATCCAGAATTTCCAATTATTGTTTTAGATTCCCCTTTTGTAACACTGTCTGTAGATTTGTACAAAAGAATAGGAACCACTTTGCTAGATCAAATCTATTTTTTTTTAAGCCTGATTGATGATATTGTCGCTCCCAGGTAACTTGCAATACTCTGGGAGTAATGTATCTCCATAATAAAGGGCTCAGAATTCAGCAGCATGTCTTTTGCTGCAGTTTGATTTTACATAGTGCTTACCATGGCACAGACTTGACGATGTAATTATTTTTAAAATGTCAGGGTTTTGCATAAATTAGACTTTAAAATGGTGTAGTACATTGCCATGCTCCATGGTTGGCATGGTTTGCAGAGCAGCAAGCTGGGTTGGGAAGCTCAGCTCTGGACCCCGGGAATAGAGTCTCCAGAGCACCCCCCACCACAGGCAGCGGCAGGAGCCCCTCCAGCCCTCTGGAGTCCCTGTGATGGCTCCCTCATTCATGTGGTAGCTCTGCTGGTGCAGTAACCCTGCACTTGCCCTTCTCTCCTTTCTCCTGCCTTCAGCAGCCCCTCCAGGACTTAACACAATCATAGAATGTCCTGAGTTGGAAGGGACCCACAAGGATCATCGAGTCCAACTCCTGTCCCTGGATGTGACAACCCCACAGTTCACACCATGTGTCTGAGGGTGTTGTCCAGTCTCTTCTTGAACACTGTCAGGCTTGGGGCTGTGACACCTCCCTGGGGAGCCTGTTCCAGTGCTCCACCACCCTCTGCATGAAGAACCTTTTCCAACCTAAACCTCCCCTGGCACATCTTCCTGCCATTCCCTTGGGTTCTGTCATTGGTCACCAGAGAGAAGAGCTCGGCACCTGCCCCTCCTCCTCCCCTTGTGAGGAAGCTGTAGCCGCCATGAGGTCTCCCCTCAGTCTTCTCCAGGCTGAACAAACCCAGTGACTTTGGCCGTTCCTCATACAGTTTCCCCTCCAAACCCTTCACCAACTTCACAGCCCTCTTCTGGACACTCTCCAGTCACTTAATATCTTTTTTTATCCTGTGTTGCCCGGAACTGCACACAGTGCTCCAGGTGAGGCTGCACCAGCGCAGAGCAGAGTAGGACAAACACCTCCCTCACTCGGCTGGCAATGCTGTGGTTGATGCACCCGAGGACACGGTTGGCCCTCTTGGCTGCCAGGACACAGTGTTGGCTCATGTTCAACTTGCGGTCAACCAGAACCCCCAGGTCCCTCTCCACAGTGCTGCTTTCCAGCATCTCATCCCCCAGTCTGTATGTACAGCCAGGGTTGCCGCGTCCCATGTGCAAAATACAGCACTTGCCCTTGTTGAACTTAATACAGTTGGTGATTGCCCAGTTCTCTAATTTGTTTAGATCCCTCTACAGGGCCTTTCTAATCTTGAGTGTCAACAGCTCCTCCCAAGACTTGACAGGCTTCACAGTGGAAAAATGCAGAGATTAACTCACATTGTATTTCTAGGTATGAGTCTGGAAAGACAAGGCTATGAGGAAAATGAACACAGAACACCAGCTGAGTGTCCACTGAGGAAGAGGCCACTCCCTGGCTTGTTCCACCGGCCATGGCCAGGATGTCCTCCACCACCCCAAGCCTCACTGACCTGCATTGAGGAGGGCAGCCTGACCCTTCCTGAGCTCTGCCTGAACCTCTCCCTCCTTGTGTTCTGTAGGAGGTAAAGTCTGGATACAAGCATGAATGTCCATGGCTGTACTGCCTGGGACTTGGCATCTGGGGGGCTGAGTTGTGACGTCCCCTGCCTGGCACTCAACCAGACAGGGATAAGTTTTTACTCAAGGTCCTTACTAAGGCTGCTGCTCCAAACCCATCCCCTAGTAAATATGACACAACACTTGCTTATGCAGACTTTCTGCAAAACTCTTGATTTGGGGTTTCTTACCTTATTCCTGGCATGATTCCACAGACCAGGAGCTGGGTACCAGGTTAGTTCTCTGTCTCATCCAGAGCAGAAAGCCCTGCTGCTTTCTACCTTGTGAGGCAGGAAACTTTTGCTCTGGTTCCTCTGTCATGCATATCATCTGGATTCCTATTTTGTAAATCCTCAACTGTTTAATTAAAAGGAAGCTGGTGATTCTAGAATCAGAGTTGAAATCTTTGGATTATTTCTTGACAGTGGTTTATTTATTTGCTTATTTAAATCAGGTGCCTGGTATGTGCCTCCCAGCTACCCAGCAACTCAGAGGTAGGCAAAAAAATAGATTTGATCTAGCAAAGTGGTTCCTATTCTTTTGTACAAATCTACAGTGCTGAAGAAAGGGACTCGTTTTGAGTCTTTTTTTCCCCTGTGATAACCTAAATGATCACGACAGCAAATCTTGATGATCAGATAGCTATTTACCTCTTTGACACACAAAAAAAGGCAGTTACCATATGCCTGTATGAAGCAGAACTGGGTAAGAATTTTTTTCTGGGTTCCCTTTCTGAGGATTGGGCTTGTTGCTAATCCTTGTAAAGCTCTCAGTTACTGCAGTGACTGACACATTACAAAAACCACCCAATACCCATAATCATCTGTGAGACAGAGCTAAATGAGCTGCTCTGAATGCTGAGCAAGGCTCTGTCAATTTTATACTTCCAGAATTAGAATGTTTTGATACAAAGAAGGGGTGTTTGACAGAAGAATAGCTGTTCTCACAACAATTTAATTTCTTATACACTCTCAGTTGCTATAATATTATTACACCTTCTGACGCAATATTACATTTCAGCATATTTGGTGCCAGAACACACTATTTCACCAGATGCAAGTGCTTCATCAGAGGGAAAAGCAAGCTATGAGACCTGTGTTTATATCGCTTTTAATGTAACTGTGGACACTAAGGCACTTCAGGAAAAATCCCGAGGGGGCAAATAAACCTCAAAACAAAAATGACTGCAGCATAACTAGGTATATAGAACAGAGACGAAGCACTGCTAGGAAAACACAATACGCTTGGATAGCTTTCGGTGCTTTCCTGTTATTTGAAACAATCTGCATTATCTCTGTAAGGATGTAATATACAGTTTCTGTGATATAATATTTTAGAATAATTAATATTCTAATAACATAACTTAAAAGAGATCTCTTGAAGCAGATCAAAAGGAAGCTATGTATCAAACAGTTGGTTAAAACAACATTTTAAATTTTCTCTGATTTCCAGAACAGAGTTTCCACAGAATTAAAATGAAAGAAATAAAATATTAACAGTTAAACTCAAACACCAGAAAATGTCAGGTTGTTAAATGATTCTTCTGCTACCAATTGTAAGTAAACGATGCATTGAAATTAGCAAGTCAATGTTTGGAAAAAAAAAATTGCAAAATTTTGTTCTAATGTAAAGCCATTAAAAACAAACAAACAAACCACCACATAAATAAAAATAATTAATTGTCGTTCCCATCCATTTGTTAAGTTAGTGTTTCTCAAACCGAAGATAACTGGAGGACAACTTAGTAGCCCTCTCAGCAGAATTCCACCAGAGTCAGTGACTTTGCCTTTGACAGGATCCATCCAAACATCTCCCAGCACCCTCCTCAGCTTTACTCTCTGGTCCTCTGTCTCCTTTAAACAAGTTTTCTTTGAATCCTGGGATTCAAGAAATTCCAAATCTGAATAGAACAGTCTGCCACGGACTTAGTCATGTCAGTTTTTCTTCAGTGACATCATCTGGTCAGGCTCATGCTCTGTGAGTTTGATGCAGAACAAGGCAAAACTAAACAGCTTCAAAGATATTCATTCTACAAATGACCACTTTGGGTAGAGAAGGTCTGAGTTAAGAAGGCCATGGCATCCACAGCTTGATAACATTAGAGTTGTCACAATGACATGGCCTTCCAATCCATGACTCCCTGACAAAATTCTGTTGCTTTCAGGGTTCAGTTAAAACACCTAAATCTACACACCCCACCACACTGTCGCTCAGCTTCCTTACATAAATGCAAACCAAGATTCAATACATCAAACTCCAGAACTCAGGACTTGGATACTGTACATATTCCTGGAAGCAGTGAGAAATGCAATATCAACGTATTTACCTTCCTTCAGTAAGCAGCAAATCTGTTCCATGCTGAATAAATTTGCCTTTCAAACCATCTGATTTTGCTGAACCACCTTCCTGACCCACTCTGCATAGAGCAACTGGCGTGTCCATCACAGACTCATCTGCAATGGCAGCCCTGCACATCACACTTGCAGCTGGTCAGTAAATGGCCCACCAGGCACAGCAGCTATTTGTACTGGGCTGATAAAAACCTGACTGTGTGCACATGCAGAAATACTGGGAGTAGTTCAAATGTCTTGTGGGAGCCCACCACTAACACGACCAACCACTCATGACACGGTCCTAGCTTGAGTCAGCACCCCTGCTTCACTCGCCAGCCGCAGCGATGTGAATCACGGTCATGCTCTGCACTCCTTGCAAGAACAGATTGTACGCAGGTGGCACCGCCTGCTACAAGAGCTTTATTTTATGTCAGCCTACCCCTGCAAATCTTGGACTCTGTACTTTAGAAAGCTCTTCTGAGCAAGGAGAAATGGCATAAAGGACAGTGTTCGGGGTTTTGAAATGTTTTGTTACTACTGTTCTCAAAAAAATGAGTGTGAACATGTCAAGTGGCTAAATACAGGCTGGACACTGTAGGCTTCAGGCTTGGTATTTCTGTTATGGCAATCTCTCATGGAAAGGCAGAAAAAACACTCTCAAAGAATGTGCTTCCTCCCATGTCACTGGCATATTTCTCTTGCTTAGATAGTAAGAAATGGGGTAGAAGTTGTGAACCAGGCACTAGCTAGCTACCACTGAAAGCCCAAGCAGTCTGAGTTTGGCACAGCCACTTTTGTCTTCCTGTGCTACCTGGCATTTTTGGTGACCAGCTGTGGCCCACATATCTGGAAGACTCCAGGAGACAGCAGACTCTAGTGCCTGAGGCATTTTTGAGCAGCCAGGAGACCAGTGGTTGCACTGCCCTCCAGCAGTACCAGAGTGTGAGATGCTCTGGCATTAGCCAGACTTTGGTGGGGCTGAGACTGGGAAAGGGAATTTAGGTTGAAGAGTCCTGCCAACTTCAGCTGCCTCAGCTCCAGCTTCAGTATGCCTTAGGTGCTCATCCTTCTCCTTGTTGCAGGCCTGTAAGACAGTGCCCATGTTTGTGCCAGTGAGAAATAATCATAGCTGCTTAGTTGTTGCCATAATCGTGCCCAGCTACTTTTTAATCAAAATAATGACATATCTGGAAAATACAGATGCTCCTGATATTCTTACATTCACTTTAAAGACATATATTGGGACTCATCTTAGTAGGGCTGCCACACACAGACTGATGGACAGATACAAGAAAGTGGCTGACAGACCTTCTTTATGGCGTGAGTGTTCCCTGTCCTGTGGTCTCTCTGCAGTAACTGTAGGCAAGCTGATTTAGCCAGGTAAGACTGCTGAAGAGCATCACTCCTTCTGCAAGGCTTGTAGCCAGTACTGGCCCCCCTCGGGAAAATTCTGATGGGCAGCATCTCAACGATATTCTTTTGAACAGAGCAATACTAACTCTCTCCCCCCATGAAATCCTAGAGCAAGAAGAGCTCACCAGGTCTCAGCCTACTATTGGCTGTGGTATGAAATGGGTTCTTTAAAAGTATCAGTACCTTTTGCAGGGGATAGAGAAATAAAAACAATCTGTGCTTACAAAGCAAACAATTTCTCCAGCAGAACAGGAGCTGGATTGTAGCAACTTGGATTATTTCCTTTTCCAAGCTGAGGTCTGACACCACCAAAAGATGCAGTAAGATCCCACTTCTAAAGTGCAAACAGCGAGTGAGTACTCTCAAGTGATTCAAACCAGTCAAATTTATTCTGCAATTTATTATAAAGGGAGCATTTTACACAACAGGAGTGCCACCACTGCAGCAAGCATAATCTGATTTCAGCAAGTACCTTCTTATTGACTTCATTTTTAAATTAAACCAAGTTTTGCAAATATTTCTTGCTTTAAGTATTTCCTGCCCTCGCCACACTTTCCCTCCATTTTCCTGAGCAGGCTGGGTATCCTCTTCAAGTAAGCAAGAGCATTATGGGTTGATACACAATGCATAAACATCTGAATAGAGTTTTTCAAAAACATCTATTGCCCAAGCCTCCTGCCAGTACAGGGTTATCCCCAACCTCTATCCTCTCCTTCCACTCCATCCACCACAGAAACCAGAAAAACCAACAAACGCTCCCATGCCATCTTGAAAATAGTAAGCCCTATCTATCCTGATCGCACAGTCTTCACACAGTAATTAACGTTTTCCAGCAAAAGGCAGACCTCTGGCCAATAACTATATACCAGTAGTTTCCAGAGCTGGCAGCTCAGAAAAATCCCACCTCACTATACACATTTCTGCTTCAAAGCCGGGGAAAAATACATTTTAATTATAAAAATGTACAAGGAAATGCTCAGCAAATAACTTTCTGAACTTCTGTGGTTCTCTTGTGTTACATCTCTTTAGTGGTCACGTGTGGCTTCTGGGTTTGGAAGACTGGAGGAGAAAAGGAAACTTACGTTACAAAAATATACGTGGACATGAACCTAAATCACAGAACACACTCAGTGGAATTTTCCTTTCATAAATATGTCTTATTACTGAAAGCAATACTTCAACCTATAAACTAAAGTATTAGTCTCTGACGGCTATTTGTTAGTTGCATTTACAATCTCAGTTGAAAGCTCAGAGCTTTGCCTGAAAGATAACTCAATGCAAGGGGACCAACAAAGCCACATTACTTATGTGAGCATCAAAATGTGAAGCACAAGAGATTTTGCTTCTATTCATACTTCTTATTTAGGGCTTTTGCTTTTCTATAGCTCTACAACCAGTGATTATGTAGGCGTAACAATTCAGACAAGATTTTTCTAAACTGACCCTTACAACATAAGTTTAGCAAGACTGCATTATCTTAAATATTGTTCATTAAATGTGGCTTCTGCCCTCCGTAAGGCTTTGCAGATAACAAGCTAGAGGAAATCTTTTCTCCCATTCAGTTGCTCATTCGATATATTACAATATAAAATCTAAACTACAGTGTAAAGATAAAGAAGCAACTTTATAAAGTATGGGAGGAATTTAAATAAACTCATTACACAAATCATTGTATTAGGCTTATAGAGGCCAATCTTTTGTTTAAAGGAAAGGAGATTTACATTTAGGGAACGGTGAAGACTGGGAAGCTGAGAAGATTTGCTGTTACGGACAACATACAGAGTTATTAGACAAATCATAATTGTGCAAAACGCTGCAATGAAAGCCCTCAGCCTTCATCTCCAGAGGTACAGCAACCCCACAGGCTGAATTTATGAGCTAACAGGTGCAACAGGGACAGAAGGTTTCTGTGAATCGGGGTAACTGACAACCTAAAAGCTATCATTAACGTGGGACTCTGAGCATTGCTAGGCATCAAACTTTCATCCCAAGGTGGACTTCTCTTTCCTTCCCCCTCTGGTGTCACAAGAACAAGGCTGAGAAATCACTCACCTACCAAAACCACCAAATCTGATGCTCAGCTCAGGGCTATCTTCAATCTTGTAATTTCTCACAGTCTCCTGCAACCAAACCATTCTTATTTATAGGAGACATTAATTAATGTTTCCTTATCATCAGGATTATGTGCAAATTGATTTATGCGTCTGTAAGCCTCGTGTTGGTATTTGTTTCTTCATTTGTTAATGACTAATTTAAAATGTTCCATTGAGCCTGAAACAAAAGAACTAAGGCAGAAGGTTAAACCATCACTGCGGGATTCCTCTGCTCTCTGACTGCTGTTGGTATTCAAAAAGGACAAAAAATCCTCTGGATGCCGTGGATATAGTCAGACAGCACAGCCTCCCCTCACATGGAATTTACAACTTCCAGCTGTAGCCTTCACAGTTTGACATCCCTTCAATCCCTTTGCATCCTTTTGCCATGCACTGTTTGGGCCATACTCTTCAAAAGCAAGTGATACATTCCTGCTCGGTATAGCAGAATATACTGTAATATTCTGTCTGAGCAGAGCCACACACCGGCTTTATGTGCCGACTGCCATCTTGGCTAAAACCAACACTGAGGCAGGATGTGATTTGTTTGCAAGGAACAGCAGGGCTTTGGCATCTTATGCCCTTCAAAAATCTAGATCATTTAATGGGCACCATCTCCCAGGCGCCCTTGAGCCATGGCTCCAATGTTACCTATCCCAGATGCCATTTTCTGTTTGTTTTGGCTCTGGTCATTCCTCTCTCCTTTTTTTTTTTCCCCTAGAACTACCTCTTCTCTCCTGGAATAGTCATCAACTTCCACAACCACGTATATGGAAAATGAATATTTATTGAAACTTAATGAAGACTTCCTGCTCTAAAAAGCATTTCCAAACTCAACAAAACAAGCTACATCACCCATCATTTTCAACCCATGCAGATGTCCAAGTAATCAGTCAAGGACCTACAGGGTGATATTAAAATGATGACACCAAATGAGTCATATTTGCTTTCAATTTACAACGTCCTCTATATATCACATGTTTTCTTTAACTTACATAGAGAGGTATGACATCCAACTAGATCTAGTAAATCAGAATTTTATTGTTAACTCAGTTTTGGGATTAGAATTTCAGATTAAGAAGTCCAAGTACATATAAAGATGTTTCCCTTTTCCAATCTCTATATGGACACCAAACTATGGAAAAGACTTGCACACCTCAAAGATGTTGACCTTCTTTGATTCAGCACTTGGACTCCTTTTTGAAAAGGAAGAAGGACTGTAAATGTAAAGGTATTGGTATTTTCTACCTAAGCACATACTTAAATTCACCAAGAAGAAAAACTGTAAGTAGCAGAAATCCTGACTACAGAAGAACTATCTATCTAAAGCGGTCAGGATTTTGTTGTTCCCTTCTTTTGCCTGTTTCTGTTCTACTTTGAAATCCGCAATGTCTCCATATTACTACAGTGTGATCTGTAACCTTCCAATTTAAAAAAGCTGAAAAATAACTGTACATGTTATTTTCTGAAATTAGCTGTCACGTTTATGTTCCACTATTAGAGCAGTTATTTGAAAGCACCTTCTCTAGTTCATCCAGAACAACAACAGAAAAAAGGTTTATGTTGGAAGCAAATATTTGTTTCTCCTAGAAATCCATTATCTGTTCTGTTTCTTGCCATTTACCTTTTTCCACAGCATTGCTGTACTGGGGAATCTGAATGTTCATACAGATTGCCAATATTTTCACCATTTTCAACAAGCCATAAGGTCAACTCCTTTCAGAGGAGATAAGAAAAAAAATAAGAAAAAATTTCTGAAAAATTATTTGCCTCCTATTTCACAATGGTTAGTATTATCTTTTTCTTCTGCTTGGCGTATCTGAAAATAAAATCTTAAGACACAGATAATCTATTTTAAAATGTTTTAAGATAAACGTAAATGCTATACAATGAAACAAAATTATTTCTGCAACAATAGGACCTATCTAGGTCCTGTCTAGGCCTCTATCACCTCTATTCAATGCCTCTTTCTCAGTCAGATGTCAGATTTCTGTGGAGACATGAATTCTTGTACAATATTACTTGCAGGTGATGAGAAAACAACTCTGGTGGCCCTTATAAGGAAAAAAAATATATGTTAAGATTAAACAATGTCAGGGCTTTCCCATCTGCAGGACAAGATATAGAAGTCATTTCTCTTTGAATTACCTGTATCTGAAATCACAGTTTAACATGCGCGCACACATTCATACAAACACACACCATTAAGGATTTTTTTCCTCCTGAAGACAGAGAAAAGCAAGGAGGGAAAGCAGCAGCTACTGTTACAACCGGCAGCAGCAATGTTGCCCTTCTAATGTCGGTAGTCACTATTCCATCCTCTTCTTGGTCTTTAGAAAAAGGAACACAATGACTAACAGTTGCTTTTTAAATACTTATGAAGTAATTCAGCCACAACCATGGCAAACGCTATACATAGAGATGCACTTCTTAGTATCCCCATAGTACCTGCCTTTTGTTATCACAGTGGGGCTCTGAGGAGTTAAGCGCTTTACCTATCCTCAAAGATTCAGTGTCATGGGTAAGAGTAAAGACCCAGGAAAACTGGCCTGTACCTGTAACCACTGAGAGTACTTCCAGTCCTCTATTCCTTGCATTTCCACTGTGCTTTCACATCCAGAAGTCCTTTTGTTTCCCAATTACTAGCTACCCCTCTAACAATGACACCACTTAAATCAATAGCAAATGATTTAAAAATATTCTCACTGACTCATTTTTCTTAATGAGACAATCAGTCTTATTCAGAGCAGTATGCCCGAGCTAAATAAACACATGCTTATTGACTCAACCGAATCATAGCATACATCATGAACAGACTGATTTTCTTCCAGATTCTTCTTACAAATAAAAAAGCAGTTGTTACTTTTCTTGATCAGGTATGACTGCCCCGTCACTGCGTTATGCCGCTGACGCACATGGAGATACTGTTTTCATTGCTCTCACTAGGATGCTCACAGGAAAGCCTGATGGGTAACTCCATCAGCCGCTATAGCGACTGCAGGGCATAAAATGTTGTTCCAAGTGTTTTTTTGGCTTTCTGATGACATTTCTTAACCTACATGAGCCACAACACAGTGGAAACTACATTTATGCAGGACAAAAATATAATGCTCCACCTCAGGAAGCCATTTAATGACAGCAACGAAGCATCTCTCAGAAAGCAGAAATTTCATTAAGCAGTTCAGACTTCAAAATGACATTACAACGCATCATGGCACGCTTTCTTGGGAGTGGCATACTGGGGCAGGGAAGAGAGAAGGAGCTGGGGGGTCATGGAAGACTATATATTGTTCAGCTAAACCAAAGAACATGATCTACTGGGCATCTTAAAGTCTGTGTTCAGATTAATGCTAACTAGAGCAAACATTTTACTAGCTCCAGGTACACAGAGCAGGGTAGGAGGAATACCTGGCGCCTCTTTCCAGGGCACGTAGCCGGAGGTGTGCTGGGGAACTGGTACTGGGCTGTGGCGTTCTGGAAGTCAGCATCTGTTTTAGAGGACTCTCTATCCTTGAAAAAGAGCAAGGAGACAGGTTTTCACACTGCTCAGGCATCTCAGCACAACAACTACACTAAATAGAGTGATAACAAAATTAAGGACTGGGAACAACAAAAAGAGCCTTTCCCCAAATAACAGCTTATGCACTTAGCCAAGCACCAGCAACGTGATTCACTCCCCTGGGGAGTCTTTGCGTATGGGTAAAGAGCTTCCCACCAGGGCACTTCAGCAGCTGTGGGAATGGGAAATACAGAGTTCATCTTGACTGGCCTTTGACTTTGCCTAACCGAAGTCTGCGAAAGCCTCAGCTTTCCTTACACTCTCCCCATTACAATAGGTCCACGTGCCCCTTAATTTCATCTCAGCACATCTTTCCCTAACAAACCATTTTTCCTCTTTCAGTCCTGCTGTGTCTCCATACTTGCATGATGGTTGTGCTCCTCATACTTTTAGGTAAATGTAAGTTAAGCCTAAATGATACTTTGTGTTGTACTGCAGATACCTTGCAAGAGCAGTAGCTGCGTATTAAATAAAGCCAGCATCCTCCATGAACTATGCTCTTATGGGTCAATTTGGGCAAGTTTATGAAGGGCTCCATAAAAGGCACAGACATGGGATGAAAGGCATTTAAGAGCTGGATCTGCAGTAGTGGCTGATCATAACTCAGATCAAGAGAGTCAGGTAGGGATAAGGAACTGACAATCTATATTTTTTTTTAAAGAAAAGCATGAGAGGAAAATATGAGCTCTACCTCCCAAATTAAGCATCTAACTTGGCATTATATAATACCATACCCCACCTTTTCAGCCTGGACCACACTCTTCGGTGTCAAGCTGAAAACCACGTTTCAAGAATTTCAGCTGTAAAATAGCCAATTTTCACATGTTAATACAAATATTTAGTACTAATGACAGGAGATGGATTGACAGCTCTGGAACCCTTTATCTGTTCACCAGAAAGTCACAACATTAATGCAGATTTCTCTGGGAATCACTGTTGAACTGCTGAATGTCTCAAAAAACAATGTACTAATGAGAGAGGAAAATCCTCATCGTTGTGTAGGCAAGACCTACAGGCATTGATCACCCCACACTTCAAGATAATTAAAATATTTCTTATTCTATGGATTTTGCAATGCTGTTTTACTTCAGACAGCACAGTATGTGCAGTTAATAATGTGATATTTCTACAAACAAATCAGAGTCTGTTCTAGAATGAAAAATTGGGGAAGGTGGTAGAGATGGGTTTATTTTATGTGCTGTAGAAGACTGATTTAATAAGGTTAATTTCATTTAAAACCCTCTGCTTTTTTATAGGATTACTTAAAAAAATGTGAATGCTTACAAATAGCATCTCTTCATTTAGGAAAAAAACTAAAGCTGAGTATTCCTATCACACTTTTGGAATTGCTTTCTCTTTACCAGACATTAAAAAAATGTATATATATCAATATAATTGCTAGAGGATATTTATCTTTCTGTGGTGTTTGAAATCCACAAGACCGTATGCTGTAGCTGGGAACTGCATCCTAAACTCTTGAGGTAAAATATGCAGTGAAATGAAGTCCTGTGACCGATTCATCTGGATTCAATGGACTGAGTTCAGAGCACCAGCTATTAGAACAGCGGGGTGGAAGGGACCACAAGGATCATCTGGTCCAAGCTTTCCTGGCAAAAGCATGGTCTAGACAAGACGGTCCAGCACCCTATCCAGCTGAATCTTCAAAGTGTCCAATGTTGGGGAATTTTATAACCCTTGGTGATAACCATTTGTCCAGCAAACTAGAGTAGCTCTATGGAACACAGACATTTAGGTTTCATTCTGATGGCAATCCAGAGAGCCAAGAGAACTGATTAAAATAAGTATTTGTATAGTTGCAGATGATATGGAAAAGGTGAGTGTAGCCCTCAGAGCCTGGTGCTGGTAGCACCCATGGACTGTAAGAATTGGTGTCACTGTCCTCCAGCCTCTGGTGCCATGAGTGGCTGGACTGAAATAATTCACAGGGCTAGAGGTGATTCCTGCCCACATGCTGAAGATAATTTCAACTGGTTGGAAGCATTTGCTTAATGTCAAGTCAACCAGCTTGTTCTACAATTTGCCACCCAGAAGATGAAATCCCCAACTCACTCATTGATTTCCAGTTCCCACTTCGCATGCACCACAGGCTTCCCTCGTTAGGATGAAGGTGTTGGATCTCTGCTACAGGTGGGGAAAGCTGCATGAGTTATTCTGCTTTGCAGTGTACCACAGATATTGAATTGCCTAATTGAAGTAGCATTAACAATACAGTAGCACTTTCCACTTCCAGAGCACTTTACCCCTGCAGAAATCAAAACACTTCACTAAGACATAGGTTACAAAATTCCTGGCTCTGTATGAGTCTGGAAATAAATTAGCATATTTCTGATCAAATGCTCTTGTATTTTCAGGCTGACTTCACCAGTCTGTGCGATTTGAAAATTGTAGCTCACAGCCACAACTTCTGTGAAGACACTTTATTTTAGCTTTTCTGACCTCTGAGTAAAAGGGGTCTTTGTTTCTTTGTTTTATAGTTTTGTTTTGGTTTTTTTTTTAAGTAAAGGGAATGCAGTGTATTAGTGGAGCATGAATTACCTAGTAATCTCCTGGTGAAGTGTGGTAATGAACTCAGGCATCCCTAACACCACAAGTATACTGCACACAAGCAATATTTAGAGTTACTCACAAACTGTAGCATAAAGATGACCCATTGCTCATCAGAAGGAGAATTAGAGGGGCAAGAACAACACTGACTGTGTGGGTCAGAATCATGGAAATACAGAACTTTAAAGATCGCTCATTGTGGACGTTTTAGAGAACAATTTAGGCAAGCCTCTGTCAAAATTTGTTGTGCTGATTTGACTTTGGAGTTTGGTATGTTTTGGTGACCCTCCCCTTCGTCAATTCCCTACATTCCAAGAAAAGGGAGTGAAGGCAAGCAGTGGGGTACTGACAAGAAGGCGTAAACAGCTGCTCCTGCAGCTTCCAAGGGCATCACTGTCCACACTTCCCTGCACTGCCGCTTGGGTCAAGAACAAGCTTTTGCTCAGTGTCTGTGCTTTGCTAGGCACAACGGGCTCCTAGTCCACCACGGCTCTCCCCAGCGGTACACAAGCTCACATTTCAGCAGATGACACACTACTCTGAATTTCCCTTTTTTTCTACTCTCGCAGTCCCTACCTCTGTCTCCTACTCCTTAACAGAGTTGTACTACTTCCTTACTGCATTTCTTCGCGTATATATTTCACAGACATCTCCCTACCCTTCAGATGGTTGCACCCTTGAATCACAAAATCTCCAACTTATGAATTTGTGCAAAGTTCCCCGTACAGCCAAGCCACAGTGTTAATTAGGATCTTTAAAGGCTATCATAATGTAATTTTTACTCCTGTTATTGCCACTAAAAATTAAATGTAATGGATTCTTTTTTCAGTTGTCTCACTGGCAAGTCATTTACATGCACACTGCTTCTGCCAGTTATAAAATGAGGAAAATAATTTTGCCTTATCATTAAAAAGCCGTTCTCTCGCACCAAAATCCCCAAAGGGGAAAACAGTTGGCTTACAGCTTACTCAGTGGTACTTCCTTCCACAAAAGAATAAAGGAGCTGGAAGAGAGAAGAAAACTGTTCTCCCTTGGTTTTCACTCCTCTGACATTAGAAGACAACTCTTCAATATCTGGTCTTAAGAGTGGACCTGCAGAACAGACGCATATTTGAACAAAGCAATTACACCTGTACAAGGAGTTAGTTTGGCAAGGGTCCTTCAAAGTCCCCTGTTCTTCACACGGACTGGCAGCAAAGATGAAATTAAGATTCTGATTGTTTTGAGTACCAGTGGCAAGTGTGATCATAACAGTTGTATACGGAAATTTGAAAGGTGCCAATCACAGTATCCTGGAACATCACCTTTAAAAATCAAAGCACACTTAATACATAACATTCATATTTTGAGCTGATCTCCCCCTAGTATATTTTAAACAAAGGAACCTAACCTGGCATGGTAGATCAGCAATTCCCACCATTCCAACTGGAATGAACAAGCAGCACTCACCCCTGAGAAGCAGCACAGAAGCCAGGGAGGTTCTGCACAGCTCTCAGAAGGTGTCACCTAAAGTAATGACCCCCCCGGGCTCTGGCGCTGCCTCCCAAAGGGAACAGCAGAAGCCCATCTCATGATGCATTCAGGATGACAGCACAGAAAATACAGGGAAATAAGACCACATGGAACATAACAGATGGGATTGAGGGGACTTGGTAAAATGGCTTAGTGGACTTTTCTCATTTTAAATTTCTGGGATTCTGAACCATTGTGTGACCGTGCACAGAAGCTTTGCTTTTCTCTTCATATCCTGCAGCACTATGTATGGTACAAAAATCATGGCATGTCTGATTAGAGTGGCTTATGGCATACATTAATAAACACTCCCACTGCAGATCAGTATTTCTTTTCACATCAACCTATTACCATAAAAGTGATATGGGAAAGACCTGAAACAGTCTAACATACTGCTGAGTAGTTTTTATTCTAGCCAAAAGGAGAATGTGAGAAGCAAAATAATTTTAAAGAAAGAATGAGAGCTTAGAACACACAGATAACTAGCCACTCTGTTGGCAGATGGTAGTGATGAACAGTGAAGCACTGGAGTTTGTAGTTTCCCTTTCAACTAGCAAAGAGAACAAATGCCTCACAAGTGCCTCTCTACCCAGCTCCATTTCCAGTGGCCTGAGCTGTCTGATGTTTCACTGAAGAACTCAACACTCTTAAACAAACAAGACATCCAAATGCTTTTTTGCGCCCCCCACCCCCCTCTTTTTTTCCAGCTACCAACCATGGAAATTTTTTGACAAAAGGATGAAAAATAAAGGCATAGGGCTTAATTAATCTTTCGACTGCATCAGTTTTTGACACTGTAATTGCACTGACTTTGAGCAGGTATCCCACCTTTCAAACAAAGTTTTTAAAACAGGCTCATAAATTCTGTTGATATCTTGCTCTTGCACTATATTATTTGGAACTGGTGTGAATGCCACTACGGACAGAAGAGAAGGGAGTACAGACCAGTGACAGTAATTAGACAGCAATAGCTTAGACATTCCTAATGTTAACAGCCCTCAACTACTGTGGCAAGAGTGTGACAAAAGTCTGTATTTATGTTCCGCTGTTAGGAAGGAATGAATGAAAACTCCCCATAAACACGGAGTTCTTACATTCTGTTGCTGAGGCCCCGTTTTCCAACCACAACTCATATATAGATGAGTATATACACACAAACACACAAAAGCATATGCAATTTTCCTTCTTTCTTTATCCATTTACAAGTATTTTATCTTCTGCTGTGTAGCAATGGCCAAAATATTGTATTTTCACTGCTCATATTTCTTATTACTTTAGTGACAGCTTTTAGTTTTATCACCCCAAGGAATCCCGAGGGTTTAGGTGTTGGCTTAAAGTACATAACTCTGATCATATGCAACTTGGTCGAGCAAATAGCCTGGTTCTAAAACCTGAGCATATAGAGAGTCCCACCCCACAATACTTAACATTTTGCATGAAGAGCAGAATAAGGTTTCTCTAGCTTCATTTTAGACATCTGAAGAAACACATGGTGCTTGAAGTTAAGTGAGAGCACCTAGACCTGCATATCAGCAATGCTGATGGCCAATGGCCACTTAAATTGGAGTACTGTATCTTTTGTAGCTAAAGTACAAAATATGATGGGGGTAATTTTATTACTTACAATAATACACACTTGGAAAAAAAAAAACCTACAACGATGACCAGAAAAAAACCAACACACACACACACAAAGAAAATACAACTCAGTTTCATGTCCAGATCCCAGGCTGAATATGAGAATCTGACAGGTAAAACATCTTATAGATTGACACACTGATCAGAAAATATTAAGGCGGGGGGGGGGGGGGGGCAGGAGATAAGATCATTTCATATTTTAATGTTTAACAAATGGAAGGAGCATATCTGAAGGCACTTATGCCAGGTGTCAATTAAGGAAAATATACAGGCTCTAAGACCTACCTTAGCTCCAGCCTGAGAACTACCATAATCTAGAGCTTGCTCCCCGTCCTTTTCTTTTTCTTTGCTATTACTGAATTGTGCTCTTAGCTGAAATGAGTTCCAAGCCAAATACTTCCATCTTCTGTTTAACAAAATTATTCACAGAACCTTGTTTTCTTTGACTGCTCATGGGTCTCTTGCAGCACTTACTATCGGCAGCTGGGTTGCTCTCTGCATCTTAGCAGCCCCTGTTACTAAGTGACCACCTGAGAAAAAGGGTATTTCTCTGAATCAGGCTAGAAGGGACAAGCTACCACAGTGCTTCCTTGAGGCACAGTGAAGGCATAAGCCTGGGACGGTGGAGAGCAGTGAACCAATGATGGAAGGTTGGGAGAAATACTTTTGGCTTTGCCATGGCAGCCTTTCCCACGAGGCCCCAGCCATGACACATAAAAATGGATGAAGAAACGCACAAACTGTCACCCAGTAAGAGTAGTGATGAGGGATTGCCGTGATAGGGGCCACACTGCTGGATGACATCTCAACAGTATTTCTGCAGTAGAGCATGGCGAAGAGATGCATATAAATGTACCAAATTTTACGGGTAAACATTTAATGAAACCAGAAGGAATCCATCACCTTGCCCTCTCTACTCCCTATCATCTATCTAGTGTTTTGTCTAAACACTGCAATAAGCATGGGATTTACCTGCTATGAACTGAACTTTAATCTGAGCAAAATCATCTTCCAGATGTTTGTAAAACAATAAGTACGTGCATGGATCAGTAACAACTGCTCACCTCCAACCCCACATAGCTGGAAGGGAGCTCACTCTCTCCCCCTTCATGCAGGAGAAGGACTCCTCAGAGAAATGTGAAAATGCATCACCTCCATCTTTATTTTCATCTCAGAATCAAGAACTAGTATATGGAACAACATTGGACATATCTTATTGTTATGGTTTGCACTAGAGAGCATCAGCTCTAAGGTGAAGAATGGCCACTCTATTCTTTGTAAAGGGGTGATCAGCTCTTCCAGCAACTGTTGCTATTATTAAGAGGAAAAGCTTTGCTGCTTGCTAAGTGCCAGGTTACTGGGTAGGCTGAACAAACACTGACACAATGACAGACTTCACTGAGTAACACTGGCAAATGCATGAATTTACATCTGTATTTAAGCATGAGGGCAAACTGAAACATTGCTATTACCAGGAAATAAAAAGCCCAAATGTGACGATAATACCCTAGACTTGGCAAATGGAAACAGGGACTGATGGATTTTTCTATTTACTTGGCAACTGGACATTATACTTTTTGATATTGGCTGCAAACCAAGTGAAAAAAAATAATAATTGGATAAGCAGCGATTTTAAGCAAGACTGCTGCATTAAAGGACACATGCTGAGCAAGTGATGGATTTCATCGCTAAGAAGACTGGAGGCTCTTAATGGATTGTTAAAATGCTATTACGAAAATGGCTTAGAGGTCCACGCTCTAAAGAGATGTAAGGGAATTACTTCCTACATATCAATTTGATCCTCAAGGGTGTGCATACATGCTCATATAGTACTTCAATATCGTGGTGATTGCTGTGATGAACTAGAGTGCATGTCCACTAAAAAGCAATAAAGCCTATTCAGTACCTCACATGAAATGAGTTGGTACTCTCAGACATACCTACATGGATGTGATTTTAAATAATTGAGATTGACTGCAGTCTTGGAATGGGATAACACACCACAAAACTATGTCTAAACACAATACCCTGCCTTGCATGGTGCCATGAGACTTTCTAATGTTAACAGTCTATCTTCTTTTCCATCTTCCATCTCTTCAGTAAAGTGCTGACAGGCCTTGCTGAAGGGCCTTCTTGATGATCTTTTAGAACAGAAAATATTACATAGACAAATAAAATTTAAAGATAAGAAAAAAAGATAGAAAAAAAAATTGCATTTACTACCTGCATTATTGGGAGAAGCTCCCACTCAGTACCAGGCATCTGGTTTCGGCTGCTGCCCCACATTCCCAAAGGGACTGGTCATAGGTGCCAGATGCAAGACATCAGGCAACTTCTTGTGGATGCAAGTTAATTTTAGTAGCACTTTAAAGTTCAAGAACAGTGATATATTTCTGAGTCTATCTCCATGTTTGGTACTCTGGCTGTCAGCCTCTGCAGGGTGGTGAAATATGGAGTGGCCTAAACAGACTCCTCTGCCACCCCTTAAAGTGGTCACAGTCAAGTAACAAGGGAAGGACAGCTTGGGGAAAGCTGGTATCAGTCTGGCAAAACAGTGAATTTATTTCCCCATTAAACTCTGCAGACTTTGCACTACTCAAAATTAATTTTCTTCTCCCAACACCAAGATTTGCTCCAGTTTCCAGTTTTTTGTCACCCTCATCATTAAAAGTCTCCCATTCCAATAGGAGATTTCCCCCACCACCTGCACTTCTAGTGAGTCAGGACAAAACACTGGCTTTTTCCATATCTTATCAAATGTGTTAAAATTATCATGGAGGTATGTAATCTGCATAGTTACACAAATAACTCTCTCCTGAGAGAGTTATTTTCAGACTTAATTCTTCCTGAAGACACAATGTTCATGTGGTAGTATGGTCTATGTATTGGTCTCTGTCCATCTGTCTGTCTTCCAGACCTCTTACTCTTCAATCAATTGTCCAGTTTCAACCCAGTTAAGCAGACTGTTAAGAGTCTACAAATTCCAAGATGATAGATGCATTGGGAAAACACAAGTGACCAGGTGTGCAAGTTTGGAAACGCCATTACTGGCTCACTGAGGGAAAGGCAGGGAGAGGAATGCAAAACCTAGCATCATGCGACAATTGCCATCGAAATAGGTTTTGTGGGTTTTATCACCCAGAACTATTCCTTAATCATCCTCATTAAAGAAGGATGATAATTTCAGATACTACAGCAAAATCTAACCATGACCATATATTGCAGATATTCAACCCAAGCAATGATAACTGATGCACCTTCTCCTTTTTCCTTACTATAGCAAGGGGATGTTTTCCTACTACTCACACATTATTCACCTTATTCCGAGTCTTAACAGCTCCATCTCATCAATGACGCAGGAATTGTGTAAAGTTGCACAAGAATAAAATTAGATCCCACTTAGGCAACAGAAGACATCTGAATGCCAACACCTTGAAAAAAGATCAGGAAAATATTCTAGCAACAGAAATATGTTATGTCAGTGACAATACAAGTAAACTTTGATGTTAATTTTTCCTGTCCTAAAGGCAGAAGGTAAAAAAACCAAAAAACAACAACAAAAAAACCCCACCCAAACAACAAAAAACCTAGTGCCATCTGCCAAAGCTAGTCCTAGCTTCCCAAGACCACTTTGTGGTCACTCGCTTGTCAGGGAAGAGGGAGCGATTTGCAACAGCAGCGAGTACCAGGAAGCTCTCCATGGGGCAAATACATAACCCAGGCAAGGACCAGCAGTGGTAGCTGCCTGCAGGCAGAGATTACAGGAGGCAGGGGCTGCTCTGCCTGCTTGGCAGCTTCACCTAACACTTCCTGACAGCAGGCTTACTCCTTCTGCCAAGAGCTGCAGAAACAGGGCAGCAGGAGTTCACAAAGTTACAAAATAAAAGAGCGAGACAAAACCAGCCATCTTCAAGTCACTGCTCTGGTTCTGGACTTTGCTACAGCAGGTCTTCCTCTTCAAAAAATAAATACGTTTCAAAATACATATTTAAATGCTAGCAGTTTCTGCTAATATGGCAATTAAATTTATGTTCCCTTAAATGATCACAGATTCCAAATTCACAATAATTTGTATTTCAGAAAATTCACAAGTCACAGGTATCAAACTTTATACAACAGGTTATTATCACCAGAGGGAACGCTATGTTGCACAAAGAGCCAAACTTGAAATTCCATTAAATAGTTTTCTTTCAAAAAATGCTAGTTAAAATAAAAATGGATAGGTACAATTTCAAACCAAATGAAAGATTATTTGTTCCTGTTTTGTCATTTTTCTTCATATTTTTTAGTATTTTACATTTTCATGTGTTTGAAACTTACAAAATATTTCAAAATCTGTCTCATAGCAGATATCCAATCTCAGCAGACACTAGGAGTGATTTAACAAATAACAGTATCTTCTCTTTCCGGGATGTATAAAAATGTTATAAATTAGTTCCAGTAACTACTTCTTGATATTTTACTAAATTGTAAGGAAATTGAAAATAAAGTCTTGTGTATTACTGTGCTGAGAACACAGCTTAATGCCTGGTGTTAAAAGAATACATCAGGCCAAATCAAAAGAGTTTACATAATTATATGCAAAGTTACTTTAATAATGACATGTAAAATGACTCTAATAGTCTAAGACTGAATGCTAATGATTTATGTATTCAAAATACCCACAGGATCTGTGATTTTTCCATACTGCAACTGAAAGCTACAAATTCTCACTAGAATCTTGCGTGATTTTATATTTCTAATATTTCCTCCAGCAGCTGTCTATCACTCAAAGGCTCTTCAAATTTTATTTCATTTTCAGAAAGTTCTGTTCCTTCGACAAGAGTTAATTTTAGAACCCTCAGACAAATGTTCCTGTACAAGGACAGGCTACTTGCAATGTTCTCTAAAACAATGACATCAAAATTTAGGCTCTTAAGTTTCATTTTATTTATCTTGAGATACTGGCTTGCAAAGTCCCACACTCTATTTTAGTTTGACTTTGTACAGCAAAACAACAACTCTATTGAAACCAACATTTTATATTTCAAGCAATATTTATTATGGACTGTATCTACCTATTTAGGTTATTATCTGAGAATATTCGAGATTTAACTGTTTGAAGTTAACTAAAAGTATTCACTAGTTTACTGCACAGACATAAGAGCATAACCATTCTGTAAGGAACGAGCCTAAAGAGTTTACTTGTACACTTAAAAATATTAATTTCATGGAAAACAGAAGCATTCGAATTTAACCGCGGAGATATGTGTGAGGTGCCATTTGTGGGAATGAGCGGATGGCAACAGTGACCCGAGATTAAATTGTAGCTACAGTTACTGGAAGATTTACTACTGCAGTTAAGGGCAACAGGGTTTGTCCCTGGAGTACGAAGAACATTTCCAAGAAACATGACAAGTAGTGCTGTAGGCATGGAAAACAAAAGACACACCAATGAGGCACATGGGAGGTCCCCGTAGAGCCTGATCCTGGGCTCCTCACTTCCCACCTCTGCACACTCGATGACTACACTTACATTTAATTTAGCCCACAGGGACAACAAGTCCCCTCAGACCTGGGCTGTAGACAGCTGCCCTGGTTTTTACTTGCTTAAATCAGCTGCAGGAGATCCTGGTTTTAGATAAGAGGAGAGTAATTCAGGTTGGGGAGCAACTTGCGGAGGAGATCTGGTCCAACTTTGGAGGCTAACCTCAAAGGCAGATCAGGTTCGGACGTCTTCAAGGACAGAGCCTGCAGAGCCTCACTGGACACCTATTCCAGTGCCGAACTACTCACACTTCTGTATATCACATATATTTCCTGTAGTGCATAAAGAAACCTCTCAGTCTACATCACATTTACAGAAGAGCAAACTCTTTCATGCAGGTGTCAATAAGGCCACAATACATGGTTCAAGGGCAACCAAGAGATTTCAGGGCCTTGGGATAGTTGGTGAGGTAATCAGGAGCACAGGTTATTTTTTCCTCTCTCCTTCCAGTTATGGGTAGTGACACTGGAAGCAACAGACAGACCCAGTCTATTAACACTGAGCTCTGTGGCTGGTGTCACTGCCACAATTTTGGCTTTTTCAATAATATGGTGGCCTACATGGGGCACCATGTAGGAGTCAGATGGGATTCACCAGCAGGTTAAGGGAGGTGATTCTGCTCTGCTCTGGTGAGACCCCACCTGGAGTCCTGTGTCCAGCTTTGGAGCTCAGCACAGGAAAGACAAGGACCTGTTGGAGAGGGGCCAGAGGAGGCCACAAAGATGATCAGAGGGCTGGAACAGCTCTGCTGTGAGGACAGACTGAGAGAGTTGGGCTTGTTCAGCCTGGAGAAGACTCTGGGGAGACCTTATTGAGGACTTTCAGTATTTAAAGGGCCCTCATAAGAAAGATGGGGACAAACTTTTTAATAAGGCAAGTTGCAAAAGGACAAGGGGTAATGTTTTAAACTAAAAAAGGATTGATTTAGACTAGATATAAAGAAGAATTTTTTTTACGACAAGGGTGGTGAAACACTGGCCCAGGTTGCCCAGAGAGGTGGTGGATGCCCCAGACCTAGAGACATCCCAGGCCAGGCCAGACAGGGCTCTGAGCAACCTGATCTAGTTGAAGATGTCCCTGCTCATTCCAGGGAGTTGGACTAGATGAGCTTTGAAGGTCCCTTCCAATCCAAACTATCCTATGATTTTATGATTCTATGAAAATATTTGTCAATACCTCCAGGATACTTTTGAATTAAAAGGATAAACATAAAATTAATGTCACCAAATATTAAGGATGCCACAGAAGTGCAAATTGTTCACTCTTTGTCATTTGTTTCTACTTGGTTTCCTGAAATGAAGATACTGTAGTACTTCTCAACAAAATCAGATTAGCCTCACTCTCTGCTCCCCTATGCTTTCAAGACTGTTTTGCTTTTCTTCCATAAAAAAGACTGCCATAAAAATAAGCACAAGTTTGACTTGTGGCCTCTAGCCTACTACAAACATTCTAGGGTATTGCAAAAAATAACTGATAGTCAGATGACCATCTTCTTTCACCAAGATCATACACAAAGCAACACTTGGAAGCATCACAGTTTGTTGAATATGGTCCTCTTCATCTGCATATGCAGTTGTTTTAAGGGGAAAAAAAGCAGCTGAGGACACTCAAGCAACTGTCCAATGAGCAGGAGAAAATAAAATTCAGTGGCGGTCTTTGTAACTTACTACAGTGAGGATCCTAGCTGCAAACCTTGAACTTTTCCTGGGTTTTATATATGATCCTTTCATGAGGAGGAGAATGCAGACCAAAAAAAGCAAAGGGCTGATCTCATGGTGAAAAGTGGGATGCCCTTTCAGGACGTTTGGTAGTTAGCAAAGACTGCTAAGTCATGCTCAGGACATCTTTGTTAGGAGTGACACAAACAAATTGGCCAAATCGTTGGTGTACAAGACAATGAATCAAGAGAAAATAGAAAGCAGGGGGGAAAATTCCCATTTAGTTGTAGTTTATTGATATTAACATATTATAATTTTGTCGCTTTAATTTAAGCAAAATATGTTATATATTTCAATACACTGTCGACATATCTCATTTTAGCACCATTTTATACAACATTGCTACACTTTTTTTCTTCCCCCAAACAAATACATGACTCATTTTATATTCCATGGACATCCAAATGGAAATTGCCTTCTATCACAACAGCTAGTAGACTTTTGTCAAGGAAATAATAGAGCATGTTTTCAGATTAATACATCCACAGAACTGATCCTTCCCATTCCAACCACGCTACTGCCTGGCCTTCCCAGTAACACTCACTGTTCTAGAGCTGTTTAAAGTTTTCAGAAACCCCTGCTAGCATTATAATAAAGCTAAGGCACAGAAGAAGATGGGAGTGATGGGGGGAAAAGTTGTCTCCCACTCTCTTCTCTTTCCAATCTCTGTTCTCTTAGAGCCCCTCAAATTATCACCGCTCCTCAAGTGCCATAAACAGGCTGGTGCATGTTTGATGTCAGTGACGTTGGAATATTGCTTTTAAAAAATTTCTGACAGAAAGGTCTCTAGATATTTACAACCGAACTCTGTTGACAGACAAGTGGGTTTCCTCAGTTATTTGTGCAATTTCACTTAGGTCATGTCCTACACTTCATACTGGTAGAAGATAAAGCTGAAAGCAGAGATCTACAATGGTCCTGGGACTGTCTGTTCCTCAGACTGAAAACCTGTCAGCACTTCTTCAGAGAAACATTTTGCTGATATGCACTTAAACGAAACGCGTATGAAATGAGAGTCCCCTAGGGACTCATGCTTCCCCAAAGGATCATTACGAGGAAATGGAAATCTGTGCTGATCCGCCTGTAGAAAGGAGGATGAATGCTTTGTGAGAAATCACAGAAAGCAGTAAGGCTTCATTTCCACGTCAGGCCAAAATGGATGGCAACGACTTCATTAACATCTTATTCATGCAAAGCATGAATAGGCAGGACATGGTATGCAATGCTGGCCTCATTCCAAGATCTGTGTTATGAAAGATTATCTCATTATGTCCCTTCACTATGACACAAACTGTTAGCAGACTTCCAACAAACTTTTGCTGCTATCTCAAAGCAAGCCACAGTGGCTCTTCTTTTATCTCTCAAAGGACATTTATGTTTACTAACTGCTTTTCAAAAGGCCAGTCTGCTCCTGGACAAAATCACTAATGGAAAAGAACATCATCACATACTACTTCCATCATGATCATCTCACTAATATTATTCACCAAATATGAAACACGAGCAGTTTATGCACTATGCAACTTTGATTTTGAATAAAGAGAAGTATCTGTTTCCATCACAAACAACCTGTATATGATGTGGATTTCTAAGCTTTCTTGTTCATTTTTATCATTTGCTTATATTAAGGGAGCTGCTTTGTGTACAAGCTTTGAGCTTTGGGGCGATTTCTGGAAGATAATCTAAAGGCACGAGAGGCATGACCTGGCAAGGACAGAATCAAAATTAACAAGTTAAATTTGACCCAACCTGTCCCTGGGGTCACATAATGGACCATCCCTTAGGATGAAAACAAATGTTTCATAAATGTGGAGTTGAAAATACCAAAATAGAATTGAAGCAAGGAAATAATAAGAACAATGGTAGGGTCTGTTAGCTCCAAAATCTGTTCCAACTGGCTGCTTGATAAATGGGGTTTGCAGGTGACTAGGACATGTTTTTTCCCCTTTCTCTGCTTTAAACACAGAAGTCAGCAACACACCACCACTCCAAATTCTCTGAAAATCCTCACTGAAGGATTAAGGCAAGCTACTGTTAAACTAAATTTCACAGCAACTTCCCTTGCCTGACTTGGAAGTAATCACAGATCAAACCACTATGTCCTGCCAACTGAATAGTACAAATCAGGAAAGTGGTGAATGTGTAAACTACTTCCAGTGTCAAAAGTCAGTCCTCAACTCTCCTCCACTGATACCATGCCATTCCTTGGACCAATACACTGATTTCCTTAGGGATGATTCAAAGAGAGTTGCTGTTAATATAACCAGAAATCACTTCTGCAAGTGTTCCTGTATATATGATGGCAAAAATTCTGGAAATGCAACTGAAATGGAAGGACCAAAAGTCCCCAAACTTGCTTTGCTAAGCTGATGTAGAATGCAATCAATACCCAGTTTCAGCAAAGTAGCACTTTGGAGCTGTTACATAAGTCATAGAGAAATTCTGCAGATCATGAACACTACACACGTTTCTTCCTAAGTATCCATTTCTTATGTCATTTTAATTTACTTCCAAGAACTTCACAAGATTACAGGAGAATTCAAGCTGGAAGGGATCTCAGCAAGTCTCTACTACCATCATCTCCTCAAGACACGCTTATCTGTGAGGTGAGACCACATTACTTAGGCCTTTGTCCTATCAAGTCTGAAATACCTCCAAGCATAGACACAGCATGATCTCTCTGGACAACCTGTTCCCTGCCCGACTGTTCTCACAGGGAAAAAGTTTTTAGCAAAAGTCTGAGAAATACAGTTTCTTGTGTGAAACCTGTATCACAAGGCATTTGTGGAGATTTGCTTTGTGATAGCTGGGTTTCTCTTCATTTATTTACCCACTAGTTGCTCTCCACAGTGTAGTTTCACTATTAAGCAGCTCTGCCAGATTACAATGAGGTCAGGATCTGATGACAAACACGTGGCTGAAATGGCTCTCCGCTCCAGTCAGAAACAGGTAATCTCAGAACACCTCCCCATTTATAGCTCAGCTAAAACAA
Organism: Patagioenas fasciata; assembly: GCF_037038585.1. Taxonomy (NCBI): domain Eukaryota; kingdom Metazoa; phylum Chordata; class Aves; order Columbiformes; family Columbidae; genus Patagioenas; species Patagioenas fasciata. The sequence goes on from NC_092524.1 coordinate 32,726,207, forward strand.
AACAAAAGCTTTTCAGTATTTCAAAGGCTGAATTTTACTGAGCATACTGTAAAAACAGTAGTGTAAGCTGGCAAACAGGGCAGCAAGGAGGCAGTTAACATGAAATTTGAGCCTAGCTTTTTCCAGTGAGAGGATGGCACGTACCGGCTGTGAAACCCACCTTCTTTCTGAAAGGGGAGAGATGGGAACCTGGTGGATCAGGAGTACCTATATGTTCAGTAACCAAACACGTTTAGGTCCACACTGTAACTTTAATTTGCCATATTGTGATGTCTATAGTTCATTGATGGTTTTCATTTTCTGCCACCAAATAGCAGAGCACGGACCTTTTGCCAAGACAACTGAGTGCACCATGCAACACGGCTTAACATTTCTATCGAGGACAAGGACTCCACGTCGGTGGGCTTAACATTCCCATCTTGTTCTCCTTTCCAGACAGTCTGTAAAGTAAAACTTCACTGCAAACACTTGATCATTACAGTTGCTAACTTCATATTCCACAGCTTAGCGAAAAGTTACCCTACTTGTAATCCGGATTGACTTTACCTGGTATTGTTATTTTAATGTAATTTCATAGAAACATGTCTAAAAAACACTTGGCTGGGGTGACTGACTTAAGCTGGGGTGCATTGCTGAGTATATTAGTATTTAAATGATCCAACAGTTCAAAGTAAGGCCTTCTACAGCAGTGAATATTATCCTTGACAAACACTGAGTACCAGCATATCCTCTCAAACATCAGACTGGCACCAGTTCTGGTTTGCTGAAATACTGTCTCCATGCTAGGCATCACTATCACTCAACCACAAGACACAAAGCATTAGTTAATCAGGTTTCTGGACTTCCCCTATGTACTTGTTCAGAGGCAAAATGTGTCCTGAAGGGCATCTGTTCCCTCTTTTCCTGGATAAGGTTAGAAGTAAGCATTTGTTTCAATGGGAAGTAGAAGCCTGTGGACTGTTCCCTCTGTCAGCACTTGTGCTATGGTTATTGAGGAGTTTACCAGAGACAAAGCCCTAATTCAAGTCAGCAACTTTTTCTTTCCCCAGGAGAACATATGTTGGCATGTACAGTGTTTACAACTTGTCCTGGTTTTGTTAAAAACAAGTTTCTCTTTTAGTGAATTTGCCTGTCAGCTAAAGCCTTCAAGTTAGCTGCATTTTCCTGGAGAACCCAACACATGTTTTGGTTAAACCTAGCAATGGAATGCAAACTTATTGATAAGCATGGATGGACATCTCGCGAGAGGGGCAACGAGAAAACTGATGACCGAGAGACTGACCAATGGTGTATAACATTCCATTCACGTGAATACTTCATATAAAAGTGGGAGATCACGAGGATCTCGTCCCTTTTCCCTTTTTTCCTCATGGCTGACATTAGGAGAGGACCTTGCTGGTCGTCCCTGTGAACTGAGGCCTAGTGAGAGACTGAATCCAGCTCCGATTGGCTACAGAGTCTAATCCAGGACTTTGGGTGCTGGCTCTGCAGTTGCTGAGACTTACAAGATTGGTTTTGTATATTTTGTATTATTTTCTCTATTCTTATTAGTAGCATTAGTAAAACATCTTTAACTTTTCCAACTCTCTTCTCTCTGTCCTTCTTTCCCTCCCGATCGCCTGTCCTGAGTGGGAAGGGGGGAGAGGGAGGGGCAAAAGGGGGAAGTGGGGGGGAGAGGAGGTTAACAGCACATCTGCCAGGGTTTGAGTGTCACCCCGCAATCCTAACCCTCGACACAACTTCAGCAGGTCATAGTAGGGATAACTCATGGCTCTTCCATGAGAGAAAAGGCAGCTTTAATGAATTGGGGGAGTTGGTTTGGTTGCTACACCAATAGCACCCGGCCTTTGTCTCAGTTACAGCTAAAGAAGGAGCTGGGAGGGCAAAAACTGACTCCTTACAGCACAGTTTTGTGTTTTGTTTTTTCTTTAAAAAAGGCACAGAGTAACATTTCATTAATAATGTCTTACATAAAATGCACTCATTATCTTGCTTCTCACGATTAACATTGTAGGTACGTGTTCAGCAAACTCAAAATAAAGTCTACATTTTCAGAGGTATGAAACTTGGCGATTAACAACAGTTTTTCAGCCCCTACTTTTACAGACAGGCCATTAACTTGGTAACAAGTTAAAACACTTCCTTTTCAAATTTGACCATTTTTTGGCAAAATGCATGAATAGCATAAGCTCTTTTGTTCTGCATATCATAAAAGCATGTATAAAAGCCTTTTTTTTTAAATGCTTATAATCGGTTCATCAGCCATTACTCTGTAACATTGCAGGAGCACTCCGGGAAGGGCAGGGGGTATAAAATCAATCAGGATTCTTCACAGCACCTATAGTGAAAATTCCTGCCATCTCTATGAACTCCCTGAGCTTTTAGTTTTCTTTGTTGTGTCTTTTAGAAATCATTATACACTTTGCAAAGGCAAAGAACTGAAACATGCAGAGCTTACATTTAGGCAGAGTGGGGGTGAAGAAGGAAGGAGTGTGCTCTCTGCATCAGTGCAAAGGCCATACATATCAGATTGTTCATCGTTGTTACACTGTGTTTTTATTTTTAATTGTTTTAATCTTTCATTAGATTACTCATATCCTTTAAATTACCTTTTTTCCCTACAATATTATAAATTGACATACCACTTATATGTCAATGGTGAACTGCATTTGTGTCTTTGGCAGGAACTGTACTCAGTAATTTTTCCTCCATAAATGAGTGATAAAACACTGCTGTTACTGAATAACATAAAAATGCAGCTTATTACCAGCCTTACTGCCTGTTATTATTCCTGTTGGTAGCGTAATAGTAATTTACAGACCTGTGCTGTCAGTTATAGGTCAGATCACCAATTCACTAAAAAGCCAAATATACAAGGAAGTCCACAGATAATTATGACATCACACTTTGATCTAAGTTAGACATGAATACACAGTTCAGACATCTAAGATGAGACAGTTTTGAGAGCAGAAGCAATTTAGATAGATCCAGACATGAAAATAAATGCACAGAAGGAAACATCAGGGATAGTGCAAATATTGTTATAGCACATTTTCATCTGCACATTTTATATTTGATGATATTCAGATCGTAAATTTCCACTTCAAATGTTTAACTCTTTCTCGTGTATAACTTTGTTTCTGTGCTTCTGTTTATGTGCATGCACAAATGTAGGAGGACAGATGGAGGGATTCACTCATCTTAATTTCCCCGACCTAGACTAACACAACTGCAGGAAACGCAGCCCTTGCCTCAGCCTTTCCACTCCTATGCAAATGTTTTGAGAGACCTGCAGATGTTAGACGACCACTACCATTAGACTGGTATGGCATTTGGTTGTTCCACACATACCTATTTCTTTCAAAGCTCCAGGTGTTCTGAATAAGATGACAAACAGCCACCTCACCGGGAAGGGAAAGGGTTGAGCCCGCTGCTTCGCCCAGTGGCTGTAGCTGTCAACAGGGCATCTCCCCTGGAAACCAGCATAAACTTGCCAACAATGCGTGTGATTACCTTTAGCCCCCCCTTGTGACTTTTGAAGCCAAAGAGATACAGATGTCTTGAAAGGTAAACAGAGAAAACTCCTAAAGGTCCTGACAACACAGAAAGCCATGGGTTTTTTTTCTTCTCCTTTATGCTTGCAACTCTACATGTATCAGCGCCTCCTTGAGCCTTCCACAGCACCTTCTTTTCTTCTCTTGATTACAGCTTCCCTTTCAGATTTCAGAACAGTCGTTCCTTTCATTCTTCCTTTTGAGCAGAAGCATGATCATGTTTGCACAACGCCTCAAACAACTTCTGAGTCACACACTGATTTCAAGCTGTAGCTCTGGACAATTCGTACATTCAACCTCTCCAGTCTCTCTGCTCTCTGTTTTGATTGAACATTTGCTTCTTGTTGGCCCATTCAGTTAATCTTGTTGCTGTTAAACACAGTAGCCTTTCTCTCTGCAAATCCTGCCATCTGAAACAGTCTTCTCCTTCTGTTTCAGCAAATCACTTACTTTTAAAAGTCTGGAAGCATATCTTGTCTCCCCTTCCTTGAAGCTAAATGTTTTTATCACTAAGCAAGCAATACCCCTGCATGCAGGGCTGGCTGGTCCCTCATACCCAAACGTATTCCTAAACTCCTGTCATGGACCAGTCTCTTCAAAATTACACACAGAAAGCAAAACCCACATCTTTCAGAATGGGTTACTCTTTTTTTTTTAAACAGACCATATGACAAAACCATGAGGCGTCTGGGGATACAGTTTGCATGAAAGCTTTTACACAAAATAAAGCTGTTTTATTCTCTTCACTGGCCAGTATTGCATGTTCTTGGAATTACTTGTGATGAAACAAACTGCCTCCAAATAAACAGCAAGAGTCAGTTATTTGTGTTGTCTGCTCTGAAAACAGTTGCTTGTAATAGAGCAATTAGTAATTTGTAAAACAAATGGTGACAGCTGATAATTGCTGCTGATATACTGCCTGGCATTACTCTCATGTTTTACAATCAAAAAATAGACAGTAATGTACATATATTTCAACACTTTGTGCACTACTAGCTATGTCTTTCAAGATTTAACATGCCATCAGAATTTTAACTGAACAGCACTTGCTTTTTTAACATCATTATTCTGTAAATGTGGCATTATAATAATTCAGAATACAGCATTAGCCTCAGCTGTTGGATAGATAACAACAGAACTGTAGAATGGCAACAACATACAGATGAAGGCCTATGGTCAGACTCTCAAGTGGTGAAGCCTGTGCACATTAGGTCAAAGATTTTTACTTGGAGTCATAAGCTGAAGAGCTTATTTCAAAGAGAGTATCAACTGCCCCGAGAAGGTAAGAATTGAAAGCTATGAAACATGTTTGATACAGGTATGACCAGCTGTCAAAGGAAAACTACAGCAGCATTAAGCAAGTCCTTTTCCCAGAGAAAACAATTTTATCATACGCTGTTTTCTGCAGTTGATCTGGCCTTCAGCCGGGCTAGAACTTCAAATCATTGCCATGGAGATAGGTCCACATGTGAGTTATCACACTGTGCAGCTCCAGTGAGACTAAAACAAATAACCAGAATAAGGGAAAAGTGATGGCATTATCTCCTTCCTCAGTTGCTGGGGTGTGCAGCACAGTCAGACATTCTCTGGAGAGCTGCTCCATCCGGGCTGGCCTTGCTTGGTGACCTTGTCAAGAGCAAGCACCTCGTGCCAGCGCCCGTGGCTGAGGTTTGACGCAGCAGGACAGCAGACGCCTTCCAGCTCTTTTCACTGGGTCTTCAGGGCAGGCGGAACTTGTTTTTATCATCTGTGCTTTTAAAAGTTCCATATATTTTATGAAGTTAAAATATAAGCTTGATTTCTCTGGCAGCCACGGTACCATAACAATACCTAAGACACCATATTAAGAGATGTATTTTCTATTCTACTTCTTATTTTCTAACATTTTTATCTTATCTCTGTAAATCATAAAATATATGAATCACTTGGCAGAATATTACTATGTCCAGACTCAAGCACAGGAAACAGAAAAATAAATATGACACAAACTCAAAGTTTCTTTTCTGCTATAGATGCAAAACTGAATTTAGGACAATGCTGATAGAATAAAGCTCCTACTTTTCCCCTTCAGGGCATACAAAATTAATGATTAAAACTTACAATTAGAGAAAGGATCTGAGAGCAATGTAGGTTTTAAGATGGCAAAATTCTTCATGTGACAAACAGGAAAAAACCCATAACATCAGTTTAAAGCTAATCACAGCCTGAGATCCGAGAGAGAGAACAGTACATGGGAGGGCAGCAAAATAACTGAAGAGTCATGGTGCAGGACTCTTATACATGAACAGGACAGGACAGTAAGTTTTATTAACTCCTGACCTAGAGCACTGCCTGTAGGGTATGTGAACATCTACACTGCAGTGGATACTGTTTTGAGCAGGCACGTAACTCTCGGTGCAATCGTCTTCGGAAATCTCAGCATGTAATGGGCCACCAAACACAAACATTAAGCCTTCTCTAGAAATCCTCATACAAGGTATGTGCAAACAGTATCACACATATTTTACCTTGATTATAAATTTCTTTGACATCAGAAGCAGGTCTCTTCCCCTAAGGGTCTGGGGATTATAGCTCTATGTTTGGCGTATTTGTATTTGCTTTAGAAATTACCCTGAAAAATAGATTCCACTACAAATAAAGTAACTTTTACATTGCTTTTTATAGATAAAATGTTGCCACTAGCTGATACTCAGAAACTATTTTGACTTCTGCTTGCTTGTAGGTACTGTCCTGATCCACTACACAGCTATTCTCCTAAGGAAAGAAATCCCAGCTCCTCAAATCAACCTCTACATTGGAAGCAGCAGTCCTTAATCAGATGTGAAATGGGCAAAGGAATGAATTAATGTCACTCAACCTGCACAGAACAAGAGAAATGAATTAACGTGATGACTGTTTGCTGCTCTCAAGGCAGCAAATTGCCAACTGGCTGAGTACAAGTAAAGAGACAAAGCATTACAAAAGATGGATGATTGGTTATTCTTCACTGCCAAAAAGCTGTTCAGAATGCACTGAGAAAAAATGTACGCAGCCAGAAAAAATTATTTCTGGTGCTGAAAAGGAGAAAATAAAGGAATTGTTCCCTCCTGACCGGAGTTTAAAATTATCTATAGGTTCTGGTGTTAAAGAAGAAATCACATGGAATCCAATTGAAGAGAGATTAAATTAGTCAGTTGCATATACCTCTTGATTAAAATGATGCTGTTCGGTGACTTGAGAATTACTTAAAAATGCATATTTTAAAATATCTTGGCTGGACTTTCTGGTATTCTTCCTGATGGTTCTTCCCAAAGATCAGAATAATACAGCTAAAGTTGGAGTTTGTTTCTGGTTGGTTTTTTTGTTTGTTTTTTGTTTGTGGGTTTGTTTGTTTGTTTTAGTTGATGTGCTGCATATAAAAGGTTATTTCAATAACCTCACTGAAAAGACACTGCAGCCTTTCTGTTAGGAACACAGCTGAGGAGAGCAATTTCTTTTATTTCAGCCAAAGATAATGTCTTAAGTAATTCTTTTTTATCTATTCAGAAGAAACACCACTAATTTTACTGGAGTCTTCTACCCGCAGTGCAGTATTAGAAGTTGCCTGACAGTGGCTCTACATCTGATTTTGTAAACCTTGTATGAAGGGAAGGAGACACAAAGCAAATGGGAAGAATATTGCATCTCTAGTAATAGCTAGAAACTCTGGATTTAAGCCTTGCATGTGCTCCTACCAGAGTCTGATAAAAACCACAAATATCTCCTTTAAGTCTTGTTATTTCTAGGCTTCTCTGTACCAAGAGAAGTGGAAATATTTAGGCAGTCGCAGAACTTTAGGACACCAACAAAACTTACACAGGGCACTTCCACTGCACAAGTGCGTTCTTGGCAGGCTCAGCAGTGATGGAACACTTGGTGATTAAATGGTGTTGGCCAGCGGGATCCCAAGTGATGCCAACCCACTTGGGCTAAGTGCAGCACGTGACGCTGGGCAGAGCAGTGAACTCAGCCTTGCAGCAACCCGATTCTGACAAACTATGTCTTCAAAGCACATAAATAAACTTTGCTGATAATAACACATGCATTTATAATGCATCCTTCCTCCAGGAATCACAAAGCGCTTTAAGAATATTAATGCATTGTCTGTAATAGACTTCTTGTTTAGCAATCCGAGGATTTATATCCCAGTACGATTCACAAACAACATTTCACTTGATTGAGAGGTATTTCAGTGGCATCATCACTTGCTGGTTTAACATAACTACTCTGTCTTCCTTCAAACTAGCATTTAGACATAATCCCTGTGCTTTTTGAAAGAATCAAACAGCTGAAGTCTCATCTCTGGCTTAAAGGCTGTTGGCTAGACTGAATGAAAAGGTTATTTCACTTGAATTTATAACAGCTGGGAATAAGAGTTATCTCACAGTAACATCTGGGACTACATGAATACTTTGGATTTCATCCTGTTCTTTCAGTGGTAAAATTCAGTAGATGCTTTAAGGCCAAATATTCGAGCAGAATAATTGGACTGTATCGACAAACATGTTTATTCTCTTAAGGCCACCTAAACTTTAAAACCAAAGGGACATTTGCATCATGATTTACTAAAATCGTAGTTGATTTCAGCAGACTCATTAAGACTCCAGAACTACTTGGATATTAGGCTGGTTGCTATTGCCCATTTTTACACCCAGAAGACACAATCTGCCCTCAATTATTTTACCTCATACTCAAAGAGTGCCTAATCTAAAGTGATTTTCTCCCATCGTCTTATTGGCTGGTATGTTTTGTAGCCAGCCAACCACAGGCACAAAATACAGAGTTTTCTTTACCACCAACACTTGATGACCTTGAAAAAAACTGCAACAGCAGCCTGTGGGAAGTCTGGGGAGATCAAAGAAACAATTCAAGTTTGTATTCGAGTGCCACCCTACGTCTAGCACTGTCTGGAGTGATGCTACAAGAACTGCACATTGCTCTTCAGCTTGGCAAGCACAGTAACAGAGCTGCAGAGGCCAGTAAACAAAAGCACTGTGCTGCACTGAGTGCTCTGTCTCTGTCAGCAAATCGCCAGAAATCCACAGAGAACAAAAATTATATTGTGTACATCTAGATAAGTTTACATCCACAACCGCAAGTGATCTAAAACCACTATACCAATGTATATTTGAGGTAGATTGGGGGATGAGGGGGAGCTGAGTAGGTACAACTTCACCTATCAGTCAAAATAAATTATTTCCAGAGTGGTACTACATGGAGTGCTGTTATGCAGCTGCTTAACATTAGATTTGAAGAACACCCTAACTCATTTAAAGTACCAGGAGATTTTAGGAAATTTATGCAAAACTGAAGTCAGGCCAACCTGTAGATTTAACACTTCCTTATTTACAAAGCTTCTTTAATGAGAGCTGGTATCCAAGACCTCAGCTTTATGTTTCAGGCAGGAGATTCTGCCTTTTGCAACAAAAGGCTGTGGCCCAGCCAAGCTGCCCTATCTGGAGAGATGTGGAAAGAGCAGCCAGGCACACTGATACAATACATTTCAATACTGGCTGCTTTAGAAAGTTAGCAATACTGAATAGCTATCTAGCATTTATATTGCTCAGGGGTTTTTCTTAGTATTTGTCTACCCCCATCTCCTCACACAGGACAACAGACAAGCACCAAGGCAAACAGTAGGAAGCTGGGGATGACCCCTGGGATGCAACACAGAACTATGTGGATCTTCTAGTGGGAAATAACTGAAGTCTATGACTGGGGATAGGAAATTCAGCCAGAAGCATCCGTTCACTAGTGCAGGAACAGAGAGGTTGCACTTCTCTTAGTGCAACCGGTTTTGTAACAGTCAATCAGTGCTTCAAAAGCATATCTGGAAAGATTCCCAGATTGTACATTCGATCCTTTAATTTAAACCGCTGAGAATGAGGCCGGGCACAGAAGCAATGAGAAGGATTAAAGGACTGGTTTCCTTCTCCCTCTCCAGCACTGTCAGGAGAGGGTGAGTCACGTACATCTTTTCCTAATCACTGAGCTACAACCCACCTCCCTCCCTTTTCTTCTCCTACCTGTCCAGGCCTCCCCTCTCACATCTGTCTGCTATTATCAGGCAAATACAAGACCAGCCCTTCCCATGATGGATGTGTACAGCTGTCAGTACACAGCAGTAAAATAAGCTGCAGTTTCCATTTTCCATGATGGATCCCGTAACTCTTTCTAGTCACACAATTCAGTACCTTTCCTGGAAAGGAAGTTAATTCACCCAATTAAAACAGAAGATGAATCAATGATGCTGTTATCACAACTGAAACATGGACAAGATATGGAAATGATCATCCTTACTGTCACACGGAAGGAATGTCAGTGGCATTTCTCATGTTCAGGACACAGAGGAATGCATTGGCAATGACTTCAGTTAATTTGCCAGCTCCTTTCCTTGTCATTGAAAGGGAGAGGCTGCTCCAAGGGGAAATTCAGAACGATGAAAGTTCATCTCTTTTCTCTCATTTTCCCTTTCTAGGAACCCTATGTGTCCTTGCTGATGGGTAAAGATCCATCACCCAAGTCCTGTTGCTTTCCATGCAAGAGACGGAACCTGACACACCAATATGATGTTCACAGAGTTCAACTTTATTGTCCGACCAGGCTGGCTTTATACCTAAAGCTGCCCTGTCCACGCGCCTTGCAACAATGTGATTGGTTACAACACGCGCTATACAGTAACGTGATAGGCTGCACGCACTGTCCACGCACTCTGCACACGCATGTCGGCGATTGCTTATTGGTTGTTACCTTCTTATAGGGTTCCTTTTGTTTCTTTTGTCTCTGGCTTCACCTTCCAGCCAGGCTGGCGACAACCCCATCTCCCCAGGTGGGGCTCTGCCACTACAAAGTCCCAAGGTGTCCCTTGAACATACTCCTTGGAGAAAGACTATGGCATTTGTGATTTGCTATGTAACACCGAGAGGAACATGTTTTGCCATATTTCAGGCCTTTCAAAATACTAAGAGCCTATTTTAACACTCTGTGTTTTGAAAACTACTCATGCTGAAATTCCCAAAATAGTCTGCAGATCCACTTGACATTTTTTGCAGTAAGAACATAAAAAATACTAAAAATCACTACTCTAGCCAAAAATCCAAGGGTTCTAAAATAATCAAGCCTTGAAAAGCAGAGTGCACAACACATAATAAGTAGTTCACTGTAAAACATGCTTTGCAAAAGTGTGCACGACCTTGTAGCTATTACAGGTAAAATGGTTGTTTAGATGGTGACTTCATGGGGTCATCAGGAGCAGAACACACAATTCTCCATCCCTCAAAGCTTCTTCCCAGCAAAATGAAAGCAGTAATTCAGTTATCACAAGAGATAATCAATTTGGTGCATCCCATGCAGCAGGGGGTAACTTATTCGCTTCATAATAGCTTAGAAAAGTACATGTAGATGTTCTGACGTCCCTAGAAAGAAGTGTCCCAATACAACAAGTGTCCCATTTTCTAATGCACTAGACACACTGCACTGATGTACAGAATCTCCAAGCAAGATTATCCTGATGTATTTAAAACATGCCCACATATGGATATGTCAGCATATCCAGACTCCTTAGCCTCCTCATTTTCAGCACTATGTCAATTTTAAACGATTCTGGCTGAGCAAGATGGCAGGTTGCTGAAAACACTGTCAGCAACTGGCAGGCTGACTCCATTGAAGTACTCAATATTGCTAACATTGATTCAACAGGACTTAAAAATGTCTCCCCTGCGAAATCAAATTCATAAGGTTCTCCCTCACACTGCCCACAGCGTGAATAGCTCACAGATTTCAAACCACAGAGGCACAGGGCTTAAGCGCTCCCCTGATCATGGGTCACTTTGCATTCAGAGATCAAACAAAAATAAAACTGCAAATGGAAAAATGACTGGAACCACAGAGGATATCATTTTGACCATTAGTCAAAAATCTGCATGAAGCTCATACAGAACACAAGATGGCTAATACAAAAGCTTTGTAATTATATCCACAGCAAAGCTGTGGGTAGGAAGGGCAGGAAGGGGGTCCCAGGTTTTAGTGAAAGGTCGTTGCTGAGCTATGGCAATGTCAGACTTTCTTGCATAAAAAGTAGTTTTAGGGCTCAGAATTGCACTGCCAGCTCCACAGACTGCTAAAGGAGATTATGCTACATAGAGACTGGGGTCTGTGTTCGAATGTATTTAATCACTGAATTTCATTTGGCTTCAAAATACAAAAATGTTTTCCTCATGCTGGTACAAAGTCACAAAAAAATGTATTTTGTAAAAACAGTAATTCTGAAATTAAAAACTGTGAGTATTTAAGAGCATCTTGTCCCATTCCCAAAGCCAGAAAGGTTCTACTTTGGGTGGCCTTGGAAGAGTCTACAAACACAAAGAGGTGGGCCACTGAACCACTCCTGCCTCAATCTCCATTTCCTAAAACTCTGAGATCAAGTGAAATCCCAAATCCTCTACTTGGTTCCACTACACAGAGCTTTATGACCTGTGACATGTACAAGCTGGAGCTGACAATGTTAACGGCCCAGCTCTTAAACCTACTTATTTGAGCTTGAAAATGGCACAAGGCAAAACATCTTCCATCATCTCACAGAGAGTGTGACTTTGGGCTCACTAAACCCCTCAGAGTTGGTGTCCACAGTACTCATGCCAGCTGCAGGAACATAATGCCTAATTTATCTCTGTATTGTTAGATCAATAACGTTAGCAACATAGTTCAAGCAAGCCTAGCTGTACCTTAGGAAGAGTTCAAGTTCACAGTACCTTTCTTCATCCAAACCATTTTGCATTCTGCTGGTGTTTAGGCTAGGCTCAAATACTTAGCTCTTCAGTGGGACTGCTCTATTTCTGCATGATAAGAGCTCCTTGAAGAAGGAAAGCAATTAACCTCTGTGAAATCCATGGAACATATAAATCTTCCACAGCTTCCTTTTGAATATACAAGTTGAAAATGGCCAAGTCACAACAAGAACCTTATGAAGGAGTTGATTACTTCTTTTCTAAAATTACTCTGTTCAATATATAAGTGAATGTCTGAACAGGGTCTCATCAGACAGCAAAGAGAACAAACACAGTATACATCATTTAGTATCAATACACACTGCAAAGAAAGAATAAAATCAACCTGCAAAATAAGGATCATCCACATAATATCTTACATGAAAATGTGCTGCTTTTCCAGATTTGGAAGGCTACAGCTTTTCCCCTCCTTACTTTTTTTAAAGATTTTGATAGCATGACCACTTTTTTTTTTTTTCTGTAAATGTTATGTCCTTCTAAGTAAATTCACATGGACACTACAGGGTGTATAGATTTGCTGGATTAAGACAAGCCTATCTGAAATACTGATAAAAGCAAGCTGTGCAGCAGCACTCCATCAATACAGAGGAGAACTGGAATGATAATAATAGCTCAGCTATCAATGCCACCATCTAAGAGAACAGACCACTGAAGCAAAACTTCTGTGATGAGTAAACAAGTTCCAAGCATCTTCACACTCAAGTATGAATAATTTCCCAAGCAATGGTGAAGAAGGCATCACTGAAGCCTCCATCACATCAGCCATCATGCCCCAACTCTCCCCTTTTAACCAGAAAGGAAAAAAGGCCCTGAAATTAGCGCTCCAGTTTGTTTTTCATCCATAACATCTTTTCAACCTGCCGTTTTGCTCAGAAACAAGGAACTTCTTTCTAGGGTTGTAAAAAGAAAGTTACTTCATTCTGGAATAGACAAAGAAATCTCATTACTCATTTCTGAAGCAGAGCTAAATCTGTCCTATCTTTATGACCTTTAAAATAAGAAGAACTAAGAACAACTTGCTTATTTAGAAGCTGTCCCAAATTCCATTAAGAACTACAATGAGTAAGAGACAAGAAACATTTATATGAATTGAGGTTTTATACATTTACAGGTTTATGCTAACTTTTAGTAGTTTACTAGTTAATGGAATGAAGTTAACTATTCACTACCTGGCAGCAGTTCTGTGCACATGATTCTGCCCCAAAACAGCATCACCCATGGCAATGCCCACCCAGTAACTCCCTCCCCAAAGCCTCAGTCATCTCACCTTGTTGGTCCCCAAAATATTCAACATACCCTGCTGTGGATTTCTCAGGCCAGCACACTCATCCCTTAAAGCCCTTTAGCCCCAGATATTTCCTAATCCAGACACCTGTGCCCTGGTTCCAGACACCCCTACACCTCTGGCCCCCTCTCCAGCACTGGTTTCCTGCAGCTGGTCCACGTGGCCAGATAAGCCCATCTGCTCCTTGACCTTCTCTGCAGCAGTTTTAGGGGCAGTTCAAAGAGCCAGAGCCAGGCTGCTGCTGTGAAACATCCACCAAGGCACAACTTGGAGATCAGAAAAACAGAATAGTTCTATGAGAAACCCTGGGCTGCACAGCAGTCTCCACTGACCCATGCTGCTGCAGCCTGGACAGTCACACCAGGAATGAAGAAGAAGGTGCACAGCTGTAGATATAATTGGAGCCATCACACTTTCAAGACCAGAAGCTGGAATATGACTAATGCATGTAAGAAAGCTGATGTGCGTCCCAGAGGCAGCTGATATTCTGTTCTACCCCTAAGCAAAAAAGCAGGCTGCACAGGGAAGGAATGATCACAGCCACCCGCGCTCCTTTATCCTGACAGACCCTTTTATTTCTGTAGGGCACTTTCACTGGCATAAGAGTCTCCCCCTGTTCTATAGCCTAAGGATTAGAGAGCAGAGAAGCAGTATACACAAATGCCTTAATTTGGCAGTAAGTCTCCTTAGTTTCAGCACCTCTTACTACCTTTGTCTTTTTTTCTCTTTCTCTTCAGTTCCTCTGAATTCTTTTCTTAATGGCAATGGGCAAAGAATTAAAGGTAATTATTAGAAAAGAAAGAAGAACATCTGGAAGGTGGTATCCATCATACTAAACAAGCTTTACAACATATTCCTACATTAGTCAGCTTGATTTATTTGTATATAGTTGATCAGACAAGTATATTTTATTCAATATCTAAAGCCAAAGTTTTAACATGATGTACTGAGATAGCTAGCTAGCTAGGTGCTCATCAAACCTTGAAAATAAAATTGGTGAAATCATGCCAAATGCAATTCAGTTAGATGAAGCTGGAACGAAAAACTGCAGAGTGGCAGAGTGCTGTTCATGTTCTTCTGAGTCAAGCATCACAAAAGGTATTAAAATATAATGAGACTTCATGCATTTGGAAGATGTAAGCCAGTCAGTTTTTAAAAATTATGCCAGCTTTGTAAAAGAGATGCAATGAAAACTGACTGCATTTCCTGACCAGCAAACTTTCTGTCTCCGTAATTAAAGCCTCTTGTATTACCGGAAAATAAATGTGATCTAGTTTCAGAAGCTTTCAAAAGTAGGCAGTTGAGCTTACAGGATAAAGCATTTAGTAGAAAAATGGAAACCCTACCACAAGCAATACTCCCAGAAATCTGGAGCCCCTAGAGAGATGTACATGTAGAGACTTTAGTGGCAATGGTATCTGGAGGTAAACAGTTGGATCTACTGAGGGCAAAGCAATAAATACAAACACATTTCTCTTTCACTTTGAGAGTGAAGACTTAGCATTTCACAGAGACAGTTCCTTCATTTCTGTTGCTGAAGCTCTGCCAGTGGACACTGTGCAAGAGACGTGCCAAAGGGGGATGCCTGTGTGCGCTGCACTTCCCAAGCTCACCACCTCCCGCAGCCCCGGTGACCCTGCAGCTGCCTCTTCTGCAAAGGACCTTCTTCCTCCAAGCACTGCCACTCAGGTACACTCATCTCCATAGCACTCGTGTCCTGCCACGCCAGAAGGCTGTGCTGCCATCCAGCGAGACCTGGACAGGCTGGAGAGTTGGGTGGGGAAAAATTTAATGAAATATAACAAGGGAAAGTATAGAGTATTGCATCTGGGTAGGGACAACCCCAGCTTCCATTATAAGTTGGGGAATGACCTATTAGAGTGCAGCGTAGGGGAAAGGGACCTGGAGGTCCTGGTGGACAGCAGGATGACCATGAGCCAGCACTGTGCCCTTGTGGCCAGGAAGGCCAATGGCATCCTGAGGTGTATTAGAAGGCGGGTGGTTAGTAGGTCAAGAGAGGTTCTCCTTCCCCTCTACTCTGCCCTGGTGAGACCACATCTGGAATATTGTGTCCAGTTCTGGGCCCCTCAGTTCAAGAAGGACAGGGAACTGCTGGAGAGAGTCCAGAGCAGAGCCACGAAGATGATGAA
The DNA here is from genome assembly GCF_037038585.1 of Patagioenas fasciata. Taxonomy (NCBI): domain Eukaryota; kingdom Metazoa; phylum Chordata; class Aves; order Columbiformes; family Columbidae; genus Patagioenas; species Patagioenas fasciata. The sequence goes on from NC_092524.1 coordinate 32,742,000, forward strand.
GGGAGTGGAGCATCTCCCTTATGAGGAAAGGTTGAGGGAGCTGGGTCTCTTTAGCTTGGAGGAGACTGAGGGGTGACCTCATTAATGTTTATAAGTATGTAAAGGGTGACTGTCACAAGGATGAAGCCAGGCTCATCTCTGTGACAACCAACAGTAGGACAAGGGGTAATGGGTTCAAAATGGAACACAAGAGGCTCCACTTAAATTTGAGAAGAAACTTCTTCACAGTGAGGGTGACGGAACACTGGAACAGGCTGCCCAGGGCGGTTGTGGAGTCTCCTACTCTGGAGACATTCAAGACCCGCGTGTACACCTTCCTGTGTAACCTCATCTAGGTGTTCCTGTTCCAGCAGGGGGATTGGACTAGATGATCTTTTGAGGTCCCTTCCAATCTCTAATATTCTGTGATTCTGTGATCACCTTGTCCTCACAGCCAGTCTTTGCAAACAAACAAGTATGCCAGACCACTCATCTGGAGGTAGCATCAGAAGCAGATTTTAAACTAGAATCATAGGTCTGGCCGGCCTCCAGATCTACAAGAGAACTGTAGTTTGATATAATATATTATAATAGCGGTAGTAAAATAGTAATCTCTTCAACAGCTGAAAGCTTTGACGAGGAGCACTACAGTGCCCACAATTTTGGCCTTCTGGATACTTGAGTCTGTACACTCGTTTGGACTAAAATGTCAGTAAGTTACTCTCTTTCTCCAGGAGAAACTGGAAAATCAGTTTTCGCCTAAAACAAATATCCTGGTACATGACAGGCACTGTTAGGCAGTCACGCCAGCAATGAGTTTAAAAAAAACAGTGTCACCAACTATTTCTCATCCTCTGTTCTGCAGAAAATTGCCACAATTAGAACAGCTTGAAATAAAACTCTAGAAGGAGTTGCAATGTTTTAATCATCCTAATTCTCTAGTATTCCACACTTCTCAATCTTGTGAGATATGACTTGCATACCTCTGAATTTAAAAAGTGAAACGCTTCTCAGTTCCCCAAGTATGTGTAGTTTTTCTTGGGTAAGACAGCAGTAAAGATTTGGAGCCAGAAAGTTTATGAAGTAAGAAAACGTAATTCTACCAACCCCGCCACACTACTGTTGGTGGGCCTCGTTGCCAGCTGTAGCCAGCTGTCAGGCAAACACTGCTGATTGAAGTCTGAGTTTAGGAGAAAGTTTCAGATCAGCTTCCCTTCTGCTGTTGATCATGATTGTCTTCCCAGAGAAACCCACCCCTCGCAGCCAAGCTGTGCTCTCATCAGGAGACACGGGCTTGACAACTTGAACTCTCAGGGAAAATAAATCTTCCCGCCAGTAAGTGCTGCCATACATTGCTCTGCTCCACTCAAAGTACTGATCTCTTGTGCAAGAGACCTGGGTGAAATCTGAGGAACAGACAAAAAAAACCCAAGCCAGCACTGCTTACTAATATTTACTCAGAGCTAACAGCAACTTCTTTTGGTGCCATTCACTTACCAGTAAGCACATTGCACGGATACAACATCAGAAGCAAATCTGCAGGAACACACTTCCAAGTGCACGTAGATTAGACACACGAGTCCAACCATGCGACAGAGCCTGATCTCCACAGGCTTCTGCATCAGCGACAGTGCTGCTGATGAAGAAGTGCCCAGCAGAAACACTGCCTGTCTCATGTGGCAGAGCACTTCTCCCATCGGTGTGAGACACAGAAGGAACATCCACTAAATTCCCCTGGTTTTCACCAGTGCTGCTTACGCTGAGTCTGCTCCATAAGCCAGACATGGGCCAGCCAGCCAGCTTATTTCATATCCAGGTGGTGAGCTACACCTACATCAAAAAAACCCAGACCTTATACTGCAAGTGGCACATTTTCAGTTAAGACTCTCTTATTTTTTAATTATATTTTAAGATACAAATGTGTTTATGTTTTAAGACACAGATTTACCAACCATGGGTCTGCTCAGTAGATCTGCCCGAATTTTGAACAACGCATGTGTTTTTCTTCTCTGCAGAAACTTCCAAAAGTTTCCTCACTATTACAGCAGTACTTTGATCCAAAGACTTTACTACTCACTTGGAATAATTACTGAGAATTGGTGAAATTTTCTGTTCCAGATTCAAATACAACTTCACCAGGAAGCAACCTGTAACTTTTACAGTAATTAATTATCTAAGTTATATCTTGGATTTTTTGTACTCCACTTTGCATCTTCACTTATGTCTGAACTACCTGCTGCATATATACAAGAACAGAAACTAATGACTAGAAGTGTACAGGTCACCTTTCTGGTGAAGGAAAAATCACAGAAACAGGAAATCTTTTAAGGCTCTGCACACACAATTAATTAAACAATTAAACAATCACGTTTTTCTTTCAAAAACTCCTACCCCATTTCAGTCCTCAGCTCTCAGGGAGCGACTCTGCATTAGCAGTCAAGTCCAACTGAAGACCACGGCTGGCCCCGAGCCTTCCTTCAAACCCTTCCCCTCACATCAGGCATGCTGTAAGTAGCTACAAGTCGAGAATGCTGTTCCAAAACCGAACTTCTGTCCAAGAGGAGGAAAGGAACTTGTCACACCACACAAGGACAAGCTGGTGACTTAGCATGCCGCACCAGTCGGGGTACGCAGGTAGCCGGTGCTGACTGAGTTCCCACAAATGGAAGGAAAAGGATTTAACAAGACATTTAGGTCTAAGCTCTTAAATGATCTAAACATCTCCGCTGCACCCCCCCCCCCCCCGCAAGAAAAAAAAAAAAAGCCTGGGTGGACCCTGGTTAGTTTTATAGTCTCTCTCAACTGGTTTCTATTTTTAAAGCTTTTTCCAGGGCTGTAGTTTTTCCTTGAGGTTGTCAGTCTAAGACATAGAAGGAACTAAAAGTGATTAACGCTATAAACTGCTTTCCATCACCAACTTTTATGCAAACAAAAACTTTTTAAATCAGAGTAAGTGAAGTAATAAAATTCATACTTTGTAAGTGGAAAACAGAAACAGCAACAGTGATTTGTTCACAGAAGTCAAGGCAGGGAGACAGTCCTGAGCAGGAGATAATGATGTGTAATGTGCAGCAAGGGTTGTTCCTCTATCACTAGATAACAAACTTCTGAAGACATTCCAAGCACAAGCTAAAATTCCCCCCCCCGCCAAATATTACAGAGACAGGCAGTGAAATGTATCTGTGAAGGAAGTTAGTTTGCTAACTATTCCAAAATAAAAAACAGAGCCTGTCTCCTGTTACAGCAAGTCCAATATTTCACAAACCTCCAAAACTGTTTGATGGAGCATCTAAAACAGCACAGTTTATTTACTATGTCAGGGGAAGTATAAACAAAGTCTGACTATGAATCATTTTTAGCAAAATTATATGTTTTGCTCTAAAATATAGAGCTTGACTCTCTGTGGCCTTGTATCTTCTGCAGTCATTTACATCAGCATGAAGCATATAGATGGTGTAAAGAACCGCTTTGATGTAGCAGCATTTTACCTACATGACACAATCATCTGCATTGCTGTAAATGTCCCAGATGGTACAAGTGTCTTGTATTTTGGAAGAAACAGTACAGTTTGTTGGACAATATACAGGTATACATATTAAAAAATTACATTAAAAATCTGCCTATATATTAAAAAGAAAGTTGGGATTGGAAGAAGCCAGCTGGAGTACACAGAGTCTGTGTTTATTAGTACGGTTTATTAAAGTTCACAAATGTATCTTACACATAGAATGCTATTAATAAAGAACCCTACATTTATAAGATTGTGCAAGCTTAAGGCTTGCATTTTAAAGCTTTAAAGAGAATTACAGTTGCTTCAGCAGCCTTAATCCAGCTATCAAGCATACTTTGGAATACAAACTTTAAATGCTCGTACAGGTGTTTTCTAAAGGGTCCTTCCCTCAATCGGTACACACAAGCTATAGTTTCTACAGCTACTAGACAACTATTAACTGTGATGGCACAATATTCACATTCTGCTTAGAAGCCGAAAGTATTAATTTCCTGCTGACCATGCCTGTGTTACCATCACAACTGAACACAACCACCTCCCAAATATCAGTTATTTTTTGCACTGTATCATCCGTGCTTTACATTTTGCAACTGATGTACAGAGAAATAAAGGTCAAAAATACATCCACTGACTTTCAGGAACCTTGGCTGTGAAGCATGGACATCATCTTCTCTCTGGTTTAGGTATGACTTCATTTGTAGTTGTGGTGCTTAACCTTTCTGCAAAACAGGACCCAAGTCTCATCCACTAACAGAGGATTTTATCATTACTAATGAGCGAGAAGTTCGGTTTAAGCCACTTCAGTAAAATGATGCAACAAAGCAGAAACAAGATGCAGCTCTCCAGGGCAGCTCTCACCTGCCTGAACTGTTACCATTTCTTCACGCAGTCTCTTGCTTCAGTTATTGGGCATTTTTCAGCTGCTAAAGTGAATACAGTAAGTGCAACAGCTCCTGTTCGGTACTATAAATGAGACCAAAGTATTGTGGAAAACTCAGCGTGCAATCATCCAGTTAGAAAGACTGTATCACAATTTAGAAACAACTGGGGGAAAGCAGGGTCACAATGATACTCTTCCTTCTGGCATTTCATAGTTCTGTGAGCAGTGGCCTTCACAGCCTTAATAACATCCTTTGGAGCTACCTTGTTAGTTGCACAACCATCTATGAAGTTCTGCGTTTTTTTAATGGAACAATTTATTTTTTTGAAGCCCAAAAATTGCATCACATGGCATAAAATCAATACCCAATTCTGTTTTAAATCTTCTGGTATCTGCAGCCAAGTTAGACAGCCTTTTCCTAGACACTGCCTGGGAACCCAAGGAGTTTAAGAATGAAGCAGCTTCACCCTCAGTGTTAGAATGAGGCTCAGTGTTGGAGCCCAAGGCTGCAGAAGTAGGGACAGTGATGCTCGGTCTCGTGAAATCTCAGTTATTAAATTCGAAGAATTCAAAGCATACTGCATGGACTTCCACCTAGATGACACAAAGGCAAAAACCTTAGCTGAAAGTCATACTCTAAAGCACAGGATTGCTAGAGTTCTTCATATTAAAGTTCGTGAAAATATTTACATGGGGATCAGAAGATATTCTTTAATTCTCTTTCAGAAATGAGCTGCCCATTCAGAACCACAGTCATTAGTGTGGCAAACTTCAGCCTAAACAGTTACAGTGTGACAAAAATTATATGAGCCTGAAAACAGGATCTTTATTAGGTTGTATATTCATGTTTTCTGGTCCTTAATGTGTTTATACACTGTTGTTTCTTTCAGCGTCTTCTGATAATATCTGATCTAACTACAACGTAAGCCCTGCTCTGAGCAGGACACCGGACTAAATGACTTCTGGAGGTCTCTTCCAACTTTACAAGGAGAGTTTTCAATAAATTGCTCTTTCCAGGTAGAGGCAAATCCTGCTTATTCATAAGACCAAGTGACATCAGCACAATCTCAAATATTATAAGCAGTGACTTCAAAATCTCAGTATGGGAAGCCACCAAATAAAGCATTGACAGGTTTGAGCTCATTGATGGCATCAATCTTCCAAAACCTGTCTTTGCACTGTAGGCAATTCTAGACAGGAAACTTGGGACTGATTTCTTAAGTACCACCTTGCCAGCTAGGATCTACAGGTAAAAGTAACTCATCGAGCTTTCATGATCATTCTGTGCCCTGAATAACTATCTGTGAAAAACAGAACTGCCTCAGATCTCAGTCAATTTATTCAAAAGAAAAAAAAATCCAGGAGGTACCAGATTTACTATTTCAGTACTGTTTCCCTAAACCCACTTAAGCTGCAATGAGCTTTGCCAATTTGTCATTTGGTTCCCTGTGTACTTGGGGGCAAAGTGCACTTACTTTGTATGTAACTGTATACTTAAGCTTGACTGAGATGTGCTTTTCATCTGACATCCTGCAGGGAATTTAAACTTTGATGCTTTCATTAATACAAGTTTCTATGCAGCCAGAGTTTCAGATCAAGTCCTTGAAGTACTGGGTATCATTATTCTCTCCTTGGGCTTGTTATAAACAAGTAGATCATGAGGAAAAAGAGGATGGAAGAAAGACGGATGGAAAAGAAGGAGAAGAGGAGTTGATTTAAATATTCCTTCCCCATATAAAAAGGCTTTTCTAAGCTTTAAAGTGTGTTGCTAGATCTAGAGTTTACCTACACTGTGAGCTGGACTCTTAAAGTTGCTTGCAGATTATTAAATATATAAAAAATCCCTGATTTTTTAGCTTTGACAATACAGTACATTATTGGTAAATTAATAAGAAGACAGAACAAGGGAAGCAATGCTCTTCCAACAATAATGCTCTTCAGGTGTAAGAGCTGCATTTCTTCATACTATATATACTGATGAGGGGAACTTGTGTACAGAGGTAGGAGAACAGTGAGGGTGCATTCTGAGTGAATGCATTTTGAATCAGGATTGCTGCTTGCCTCACGTTATTGCCAGGATCTTACACTATGCCTCGTTACTACAATTATCTTCTTTTAACATTTCCATATACTGGAAAGAGTGAAACAGACTAAAATGCTAATATTTGGAATACCATGGACTGCATCCTTCAGCAGTACTATTAACTTTTTCCGGATAAATATTTCATTAGGACAATGTAAGTGAGAGGATGGGAGACAGAAGAGAATAAACCATAAGGAGAAATTTGGAGATGCCGAATGAAGAGGAGAATGGTGCAGTGAGGAAGCACATTTCAAAGGAAAGGCTGCACATGCCAAAGTAGGATGCCCTTAGGAGGAAAAGTTCAAATTAAGAAGTGGATCTGAAGGGAGGGACTGACAAGTATGATGGGATATGAAAGCAACAGGATTCGGCTTAACACAAAAATTCTGGGTACCGAGTTCTATTATGCATTAAATGTAACTCTTGAAGAAAGAAAACATAGTCACTGCTAGGCAAAGGAGAAGTTGCAAGGGAAGAGTGAATGATACTTTGGAAAAAAGACCGACATACCATATGAACAATAAAAGATGGTGACATGCTAAACAGCAGCTCTCAGTAATGTGGAAAGGCTTTTTCAGGGTAGGGGAAGAAGAGGAAAAATTAGTATCCTGAAATCACCTGTATTTCGAAACAAAATAGCAGAGAAGCCATGCACAAACAAGTGAGGAAAAAAATCATCTCTGATCTGTGTGGAATAATGCTCTGGGCCTTATCATAATGAATTTCTCTGTTTAGTGTTAGAAGAAAGCTTGTCTTTCTGTGATTGTTGTATGACTAATTCTTTAGAGCATCATTAAAACAAGCTATAGGACAGGCACCCTGTGATCCTGTGCTTCTTTATATTTATCACACATGTATCATTCTTATTGGGAAGCTGGGTTTTGGAAGGTGTTTGAATTGACCATAAGTATCCAGTGCACAGTATGTACAGCACACAGGATTTGCACAGTGCACTCACGTCCTCATGTTTCTCTATCCACAAAACAGGAATGCCAACTACTGCACTCCTCCATCACTCCCTATCCACATCTCTGTGCCTTGTCACAGAGGCACAGAAAACCTTGCTGAAATAATAATCCCCAGTTAGAAAGCAGTACTTTTCCACATTACCTGGTTTTCTCCCCCTGCTATCTGAAAATTTCAAGGACACCCAAAGTATGAGGAAAGGAGCAAGTGGGAAATCTTTGATGTGTTAAAGAAGAGATGACCAGCAAATGTAATACCAAGAGTTGGAGAGCATGGCTCCACTTTGTAGCACAGCCCTGAGGAAGCACCCCATCATACAGCCAGTCACAGCTGCTCCCTTCCAGCACTCCAAGCAATGTGCACTCCTGGACACTACTCACTATTAACACGAACGCACAAGCCTTCTGCTCCTCTTCTTCACCCCTCTCCTCACCCAGATATTGCTTCTTAGTAAATGTTTTGCTTCTTGAATTTTGTAGACTTCCCTGCAAGTAATAGGGTGCCTTTGGAGATAGGGTCAGATTAACCCAGCCAACCACTGGCTCCTTAGTGAGATCTGAGCATAGTAGGCCCTGGCTACAGGTCCAAGTTACCCTGTCTTTGCTCTCAGTCAGGAGAGAGCTTGCTTAGAAAGACTGATGAAAGGGGGAATTTAGTCAAGCGTCCCTTGTTCTGGACTAACAGCAATTGATCATAAATCTGCAGCACAGATCAGTCAACCATCAAAAATTATACACTGCCAGGTGGCAAACTCTAGAAATGCAGCTCTGGAAGAGATGAGAACACAGGATGGGGTCTTCTTTCAGAGCTACCTCAAGCAGGATAGGAAGCACCCATTCTGCTGCCCAGCTAGGAGGAGGTGGTTGGGGCAGGGCTGGGTGCGAGGAATGGAGCTGCCAGGCAATGGTGCAGCCAGGCAGTGCAGAAAGTAGTGCCAGCATGCTGCAGCTGCAGGAAGACTCGCTTGCCGTCTCCTGTCTCATCCCAGTGCTCTGGGCTCTCTGAGTCTGCTGCTGTATGTTGAATGAGAAATGACGAAGCAGAACTGGGGAGGAAAAAGCACCAGAAGACATTGGAAGTACAACTGATGTTCCCTCCCTGCTACATGGAAGCTGTCTTCCAGTTTGGAAAGCTGAAAGGCAAATGCAAGAGACCAGTGTCAAAGGGGAGCACAGTTGCCTATGCCTTTGTGTGAAGTCTGGCAAGTGTTTATGTTTCTCACACTGAGGTCAGAGATAACTGTGCTTTTGTTAGATGTCTTCAAGAAATAGACTGGATGAAACTGAGCATCTGTATAACTATCACACAAGTTTCAATTCCAACCTTTTGCCTATGCTAGGGAAAAAAACAGTTAAAGTTGCCCTGGATCAGCTGTGCTGTAACACGGTGGGTTTTGTACCCACAAGAACCCATATGAAGTGCAAATGATGCCACAGCATTTTAAATGAACGAAAATGTAAGCCTGGAAGGAACAATAAACCGTGGTTCCCAAGACTGGATGCTGCCACGCAACCATAGACTATGCCATTTACAACACACAGCCTTACTGTGTTTTATTAGCTGTTTTAATTGCCACATTTGTATTAACACAGACATGAAAGCCACAGCAGCCACTGCTCCACTGCCTGTCAAAGCCTCTGTTACGCAACAAGGTCTCCACATTGGAATCTCTGCCTCGTATTTGCAGATCTGTCAAATCCGATGCCTCTGACACAAGACAGTTGGCTCTCCTCAAATGTGTCTGCAGCGCAGCCTGGACCTCATGCAATCAAATCCTGGCTCCTGCTTCAAGGCTCCATGCCACAGTCAATCACATACCCAAGCCTGGAGGCCAATGCATTACTGCAGAAGAAAGACACCAGGTCTGCATTTGCACAGCACCTTATACAAGGGCCAGCACTAGGGAAGGCTCCTAAAGCTAAAGAAATAATCAAACAGAAATAATCAGGGGACATAAGATGGTAAAATGGGTGCAGCTGCTGCATGCCAGAGTCCCCTCTTTTCCTTCTTCCAGTAAATACCCACCTGCAATGGCAATGATGGGGAAGTCATCAGAAAAGCCTTACTTTAGAAACGGTGCTCAAGTATTTGTACCATTAGCCCAGTAGGTTGCCAGCTTTTATTGTTTCTCTCATCTTAGCAGGATCCACACAGCTGATCACTTGAAAGCAATTAATCAGTGTCCTAAATTTCACCCACCAATGAGGCTCTGTGCACAGTTTTCTTAAGAGGGAAAAATTAAACTTTTTAATTAAGTTTTTTCATCAAAAAATCCAGTCCTGCTGATTATGGTCAGGAAGGTATGCAAAAGTAATTACTCACACAATCTGTTTTTCACACACTTGCCACTCTCTTCCGGGGCATCTAGACTTCTTCTTCCAATTCATTAGCACCCCTGCCCACAGTGCCTCAGGAACAGCATGCCCCTGTTTTCCTTCTCTCAGATTAAACGCTTCGGTACATTCACAGGTCAAGAATTTGGACGCTTTCCCCCTTGCTACAATTGCATAAATACATCTACATTTGTTGCCTGTTTGCAGGAGCCTGAGAGCAAAGGAGGAATCCAAGCCACTCACTTCCCTGGTGAGCTTAATTAGCATGTCAGACAAAAACCAGGGGGAAGAAAATTTATTAGGAAGCTATTTTCAAAATTGCAGCCACCTGGTAGGTTGTGAATCTCTTTAGCCTTTCCTGCAACAAGAAGGGACTGCTGGGCTCAGAGCCACCTTCATCTCTCATCTGCCAAAGGTACAGCACCAGTCACTTAGCGCTAACTCAAATGTGAAATTTTGTGACTTAAGGGAAAAAAACCCAAAGACAACATGACTACCTACACCGCAGTTACATGTCTCCTATACCCTCCAGGGAGACAGAAAGGATCAATAACAACTCTCACATTTTATGATGACCATTTAAGTTTCAATATTTCCTACAGCAGATGATGGGCACCTCAGTTTATTATTTTTGTCAGAAAACACAACACTGTAGGGTTTACTATATAACCTGTGTTGCTCACCACCGTCAAAATGAAAGCAAGTTAAATCATCAGGGCAATCTATTTGCACCTCAGCTGGTTTGATTT